>NC_056745.1:960027300-960353550 GCF_019279795.1 Protopterus annectens
TGTTAAAAAGGTCTAGCTTCCCTTGTTATGGTCTATTCTAGCAGTGGCTAGGAAAATAATAACTAGAAATTGGATTTCAGATACACCTCCTTCGTTCAATGAATTTAAAAATGTTATGAATATAGTGTGCCATATGGAAATAAACACAATTAGGACAAGAACAAATAGAAAAACATCTTATTATATTGTATGGGATAATTTACAAAATTTGTTAAAAAAATTTTAATTTCAATAGCATGGTATTTTAGTTTAATTAATTGATCTGATTGTAGTGGATGTCTTTGTAAATACTTTAGTTGTTTTGTTGAATGTTATAATAATACCTATTTTTAATTACTTGTATAAAATTGTTATGATATTTCTCTTATATGTTAAAACAATAAACCTGTTTAAAAAAAAAAAGAAATGATCTGATAAGGTGCAGATTAATGAAAGAACCAAATCTAATTTTAAAGAAGGATGCTAAAGTATGCAAAGTAAGTGAAATTACTTTGTCAGAATTAAAAGAGCTCAAAGAAGAATGCGATGATTCTCTACAGCAGCGTGTGTGATTAAATAATATAATGAAAACATGAGTACAAGTGAGGTGAGAGTTCTGCCAAGTATTCAAAGTGTGTTGTGGAAAATTACTGTATAAAATATTGTTACAAGAATGACAGAAAGAGCTTTCCTGCAAATAACTAAATACATAGACATTGCTGAAAACAGAAAATTTCTAAAGTTCATAAAATAAAAAGAAAATACATTTCATTTGAAATCATTGCATGTTTTAGAACAAATGAGATGTTTATATGCATGTTTTGTTGAGAATGCACACAAAGTCAAGTGTGCAAGATAAAAATACTGAAAATCCAAAGGTCAAGAATTAGATGGAAGTATTAAACTCATAAGAAGCAAATAGTGTATAGATTAGACATGGGAAAATAATGCAATGTAGCATCTGTTTAAGCTTTCAACTTGCTTTGTCTTAATGATATACTTCAAAGTAATCTTGCATAAACTGTTAACTTATTCTGGAAATTATGCAAAACTAAAGGTAAGGGAGTGATTAAATGCGACTTTAAGAATAAGAGAATCAAAATTCCTATCTAGATAGGTGTAATTCAAGGTTGTTCTGTAAGATTCAGGAATTTCATGTCACAATCTTGTTATGGTAAAAAATAATTTAGATTATGATTAATCAATAATATTGTGGATCACAAAATGTTCAGTTGGATAATTTGCTTAAGGTTTGCTAAGATTTATTTAGTGACTTTGTCTGATAACCAGAAATTTGTATTATTTAGATAAATCCTAAAGTTTTACCAGTAATACATGTTCCAAAGAAGGTCCATCTATCTTTGCTAATTAACATTAAGATATTACTGAGATGCATGAAGTAAAGGAGTGTGATTAAGAAAAAGACAGAGCCTAATGAACTGGACAGCAGGATGCTTACAAAAAGCAAGCTAAAATTCATATTTGCACAGTTTCACCCAATCTTATTAAAACTATGAAAAGACAATATCTGTTTTGTATGTTTAATGAAATGATTCCACTTATGCTATGAACAAAGTATTTTAATATGACTGACAAAACCCAAACATTTTTGGCTAATAAAGCTCATTGTTGAAAGTTCTGAGCTGTGTAGTTCTAATTCATCTATTATACCGATGAGAAGGTATTCCTTCTCAAGGCTTTCTTGTGGCATTTCATCATCAGCACGTTTCAGATATCACTTGCAAAGATTATCAAGATACTTTATGACACTGTTGATATGAATGATGACATTGTAATGTAGGATCAGTATAAAGAAGAACATAATGTTAGATTGAATGAATTGTAAATGCATAATGCAGTCTCTAGCAAGTATAACATTTAAGTTACAAAACTGCGAATGCAGGTCACATCTTAACAATCAAATGCTTAAAAGCAGGCAGACAGAAAGTAAGAGCAATAACGCAGATGCCAACAGCTTAAGGCAAACAGGTTCCCAGAAGATGACTTCTAATTATACAAACATCTTTTAATGTTCATTCCGGCCTAACTGGATATAAGTTTGCCATTAACGTAGCTATGGTAACTCAATGTGGAATGATACCAGAGTACAGAACATGAACATAGACGATTATGAGCAGTTTTCCGATCATAATTTCCTTATTATGTGTTTGTGACATGGATGCCAAGAAATAGCATCCATGTTGAGAACACGTAATAAATGTTTGATTGGTGAGGAGATCATAATTCTTTGTAGTGTACGGAGCTTTATCTGAGTTCTGTTAGAGAGGGAGTGTGATGCAGTTTGTTACGTTTACACTTTCCTCCATACATCTCAAGTATCTTGATTTTCACAGGACATCCACATTATTGCTAAATATTTTTGGTCTGTTCCTCATAAAATATGTGGTTTTCAGACAAACCACTAAGGCCTGAAGTCACTAAATAATGATATACATTTGAGTCTCAGGGTTTGCATTCTTCAGATTATGCAGGAAAACACACACATCTTGTTATTTTTACTACAATCAATTTTTTTACAGAAAATTAAGGACTTGTTAAGGGTATGGACAGCAGGTAGAAACACATGCTTTATTCTGCTGCTGTCATTTGCTAGTCAGTACAGGCAGATTTTACTGCCTAGCATGGGACTTGACCTCAACAGCATAAGCAGGGGTGCTTAACATTTGGTAAGGTTGGGTCGCTTGACATTCTGGCATTTAAATGGTTTGCCTTTTTCCAAATATTAGCACTTAATCAGCATGCACCATGCACTACATATTGTTTAAATGCTTAAACAATTAGTAACTGAAGTGCACAGATTATAGAACTTTGATAAGGATATGCCAGTCACATTGCAAGCAGGTGTCAGTCAGAATACATCTAATGCAGTGATTCTGCAAGAAGCTAAACCTGTTGCATATGGGTCAGTAGGCTTCACAAAATGTCCAACAAAGGAAAATAACACTCCCATGATATATTTACATTGTTGACTGAAGTAGGTCATAAAACACTATAGAGTACATTAAAAAATCATTGTAAACGGCATGCCCAAATGTGTAGACTGTTCTTGAATCTATAGAGATTAACCTTAGTTCTGAAGTATAAGCTACAAAAATAGATGCATATGACAGATGCACTGAGTTGTTTGTATTTACTATGGCAACCAAATCATTTGCTTGTAGAGGAACTAGAAGTAAATTGCATAATTCTATAGCTGTCAATGATGAAATCTAACTATAAACTGTTATAGGGGTATACTGAGAATGATACAAATATGAGAACACTTCAAGATATTTATTTATTTGTATGTGTTAAATGGGGTACAGCATGGATCCATATAGACTATTTTCAAACTCAGTCTACAAACACTGTCAGGTTACTTGAGTTACTCAAAGTCATACAGTAAGCAAATGGATGATAAAGGAATCAAACCATGGACTACAAGAAGCAGCACATTAGCAACAATGATCAATTATTTTGGTAATCATATAGAACTAAAAGATGAGAAAGTATTTACATGTGCATATAAGAATAAAAAACAGGATTCCATTTTAGGTGGTTGAAATCAGAAAACCAGAGGTGATTCTGTAGTTTAATTTTATCTGCTATCAAATAGATATGGTAATGAGTGTAGTGCAGTAACTATTGCCCACAATAGAAGTCTAAAGAAATAATTGCAGACATAAGTTTCATTTAAGGAATAAATATACTGCACAGAAAGAGAGATGTTCAACGTAGATAAAATATTACCATATCAACTAAGAAAGAAACGTTGAGTAGAATACAAATCACACATAAGAATCGCAAAGTAAAAACAAAGAGTTCATAATGTGTTAAAATGGCCAGGAATGTCAAGACAAATTTAGTGAGGTGTATGAGACTGTTCAATGTGCAATGCATATCATAATAACAATGCAAGGAAGAGATCATTGATTACTCAGTTTCTGGAAGAATGTGTAATAAAGTAGATCATACTTGACTTTCATGACTTTGTATATTTGATTTGTGCAGATCATTATTTGAAATTTCCAGAGTGTCATAGTTAAAAATGCAATACAAGAGATGCTGTAACAAATGGATACACAGCTATGTGTCTAGAAGGAGGATTTTTGGTGTGATATTGTCAAATAATAGTCCATGGTAAGAAAATATGGAATTGAAGAGATTCTAAGAGTAGTGAGACTTTTGTCACGTGGTTTTTACTTTTAACTATTAACACTCAAATTGTTGAGTAAGAGAGACTTTTCAGATAGTGAAATACCCCATGAACAAAAAATAATTACACAAAATAGCTGTCCTGAAGTATAGGAATGCTGGCTTCTAAAAAGTAGAATATTTTGCTAGCTTATCATTGCAGAGTCAAAGATTAAAGAGTAGAATACCTACCTTTGCTTCCTTGTTTTAGCTTGAGAACCAGTAGGAGACTAAAAGAAAAACAGCCTTGGCAAAAATATAGCAGAATCAGAGAGCAATATGTCTATCCTCTTTGAAAAGGAAAGACTGAATAAGAAAACTATGTGGTTACCCAGAAAAGGATCCACAAGTAGTAGTTGTAAAGAAGTGTGAAGAACATTAGATCTTTTATTTTTCATAGTGAGGAATGAAAATTTGCTAAGATCAAATCATAGGCATTTGTTTAAATAAATAAAGCCCCTAGTGACTTATAAAATGCAGAGAATGTTTTTGTTATATCTCAGTTAAAGCAATAATCAGAGACATATCTAGACAGATATCCAAGGAGGTTTCCCAAGAAGTATTTCACGAGGGAGCAGCTGATAAGCAGAAGAGTGCTTGTCTATATCTAGAAAATTCTAGTAGACTTTCTGATAGGCTATACCTGTAGAAGATCCTAGTAAAACAGACTTCATAAATGAAGGCCATGGGTATTGTAAGGTATTTCAGGTTAGGTAAGTCATTATGAAAGTCAACGAGAAACTCAGATAGTACCAAGGAATGAAAAATGCTTAATGCAATTGAATTGCATTTAGTCGACACAATGTTTGGTTTTCTATCTGAAAAAGAAAAACTTTTGAAATATCTTTGCTTTTAATCAAAATTCTAAATAAACTTAGGAATGTTTTTTTATTGAAGTAATGATCAGAAATACAAAAGCAGAGGGAGGTACTTTTTATTATTATTAAGTTCTCTATATCTATGCATGAAATCTCCCTCAGTATGAAGTGGGAATTTAACTTTTGAAAGATCACAGTGTAAAATAATATTTAACACCTGTGGCTTGTGACAGAGTTCAGAATGAACATACTTTAGTCTGATTTCTAGTATCTAGTTTTCACAGTAAGTGTTGATAAAGACTGCCATACATGAGCTATGTTCATCTCTTTATTTATGCCATTCTTCACACCTGACATACCTCTGAACTCTCCTGATTTTTTCAAAATGTCCAGATTTTTGCTTCACATTTTTGGTCTGTTCCTCATAAAATGTGTGGTTTCCTGGCAAATCACTGAGGACTGAAGTCACTAAATAATGGCATATGTTTTTGTTTCAGACTTTATATCCTTCAGAAAATGCATGCTAACTCAAATCATGTTATTTTAGCAACTTTCTAAGTTTATAAAAGCAGCATTAAACATTTGTTCCTATTTTTGGGCCTATGTTCCCCATTATTTTATATCTTGTTCATATTTCTTACACTCAGAGATTGAACGGTATGACACCAGATGTTACAGTATGACTGACTTGTGAATATGGTGCTCTTAGCTGGCTAAACCACAGAGAGAAATTAAATGAAAAATGACACCAATGCCAGAAGAAACAATGACTTAAAATGGATTTATTTATATACAGCAATGCAGACTTGTTTTGCTTTGTGAGTGGATGAAATCATAAGCAGATTATTTTCTATAAAATACATGAGCCAAATGGGTCGTATTCTGTGCCCATTACATCTGCTGGCAATCCCTGATTCCTGTCATATGGAGATCTGTAATTCTATAACAGAAGGAAAGGATTTAAATAACTTAGCACTAATAATTAGAGCAACAAACATATTTTTTTTAGAAATCTTTCTTTATATATCTATATATATATATATGTAAGTTAGTAATATCAATTAGTTGCATATCTCCTGTATATGTTTTTGGGTGATTATCCTTAATTATTTTGACCTTTACTGTCCTTGATTTATGATCGAACAGTCTGAGAGCCACAGTAGCCTTATTAATGTGAAATAAGGTTTTATATGAGGAGTTTACTTCTCCTATGACTTTACCAGTATTTGAGGAACCAAGGCTGTCCCAAAAGGAAAATAAAAAACTCTATAGTGTGCAGAGATACTAAACATTACAGACGGTGAAGACTTCTGAGTGTGCATTCACAGCTGAGGGCAGTATATAGGCTGCAAACTTCTGTTACATTGCATAAAAATACTGGAGAAGGTGAATAATAAATGAATACACAAATCAATAGAAATTAAAATGGGAGCTGAGCAGTTCAAATGCAGCTGGTATAGAGCATAACTGACCTAATATTTGCAGTGAGGCAGGTAGCAGAGAAGAACCTGGGCATTCATTGACTCGGAGAAAGCATATGACTAGGTCCTAAGAAAGCTGATTTGAGCAGGCCTTTAAAGGTTGAAAGTCATAGATACCCTGGTGGAACTAGTGTATGCTATTTACAAGGATTCAGGAAGGCTTAATGTGATGTGGAAGTCTTAACTCAGAATGGTTCCACAGTGTGTTAAGCCTTTTTGATTCAGAGATTACTCTTACACTGTGGTTTTCTACTTGTGGAGACCATAGTTACAGACTGTTCTCATGGTCAAAGCTGCATACTAATGCAGCAATCCAGAGGAATGGCAAATTTTAATTAGACTTGTGCTCCCAATTTACTTGGGCATCTTCTTCTGAGTATTGCTCAGCTCAGTGAAATGTTATGCTAGGAGCAAAAACTCCTTACCCTAAATTTACTGTGATCACCCATTCATACCTATGTGAATAGTGAGGGTGCAGGTAAGCTGAGAAAAAAAATATGGTGGGCTGTGTTAGTGTATCTATGTGCCTGGACATCTGTGTAAATCTGTAGGAGCATAAATGAAGCTGCCCAAATGTGTGTGTGTGTGTGTGTGTGTGTGTGTGTGTGTGTGTGTGTGTGTGTGTGTGTGGGGGTGGGGGGGGGCTTGCTTTTGCTAACACAAAGCATGGTCCACTAGAAGAAGCACTATAGCAGTCAGGTCAGATAGTTCTAGTATTGTCAGAGTCCATAATTAAGACTTTCTCATTGTAGCCATATTTATCTCTAATATCCCATGTTTTGGCCATCATGCCAGAGCCATGGCCTTAAGCTGAACGCCAAAAAATGTATAGTCATACCCTTTGGGAAAAACAAGGTACCCACAAATTACCACATAGGTGGTAATCCATTAAGTACGGAAGAGGTAATCAGGGATCTTGGGACCCAGGTTGACAGTAACCTCTCATTTGACACTCACATTGCCAAAGTGGTTAGGAAGACCTTCTATATTGCCCACCTTATTATGAAGGGTTTCACATCTAGATCAAAAGAGGTCATTGTGCCCCTGTACTCTTCTCTTATCAGGCCAATGATTGAGTACAATGCCCCATTTGGGATGTATCTTACCCGACACCTGCAGCAGTTGGAAAGACCCCAAAAGTTCCTCACCAAGAGAATAAAGGGTCTTAAACATATGTCATATGCTGCCCGACTGAAAAAACTCCAGCTCTATTCAGTCGCATACCACCTACTCAGAGGTGATCTGTGCCTGACGTACAAGGCCATGTCCAATCCGGAATTAATGGACATGCTCCACCTCAGTAAATCCAAATCCACTAGAGCCACGAGAGCAAGAGACTTAAACCTCAACACATAAATAAATAGGACGTGCTGGAGGGGCAGATTCATAACCCAGAGGCTCCCTACACTCTGGAACAGAATCCCAATCCATGTTAGGCAGAGCCCCTCACTAACTCTATTCAAGAGAAATCTTGACGAGTGGATGGGAGATCGTAGGTTTACCCCGGGGGTCATCTCTGTGTCACTACTAGACAGAGGCACAGTAAACTAAACCCTAAAAGGGCATAGTATTCTCATCCTAAGGGGTGGTGAAAGCCACACACACACACTCTGGCTAGGCTTATAAATGCCCCAGGACAGATAGCCTAGTACGAACCTATGAACCTATGAACCTATGCTAATCGACCAACCTGTGTTAGTTTGAGCTGTGAGAATTTTGTTGAGTACCAGCAATAAAGTGTGCGTTAATTTTTTGCATTATGTATACGATATATTTTAATGCATTCATGACTAGATGTTATAGCTCATTTTGTTGCTCTATATTTTCCTTTTACTATGTCTCACACTCTTCTCTCTCCTGTTTCCTCTTTGTGCGTTTTTCTTTCATTATCTATGCTCTGTCTTTGTCTGTACAAGATGATCTGTGAATATTCTGTATTTGTGATTTAAATGAATGACACAAATAGATATGCTTGCAAAATAAAGATAACAAGGCATGTCAAGATGGAGCATTCATAGAACTGGATCTATGGTGTGGATATGCAGACTACTGATAATACAAATTCTTGTGCATGCTCAGTATATGTGTATGAGAAAATTATAATGAAGCAAATCAGTTTATTATCCAAATAATGATTCACTTTAAGAGGTATGCAATATAAAGAAAAGCTTTGGTGGGATTTTTTGAAACAGATCTGAAGTTCAGTTTTTTTTTAATTCTCTTGGGTTATTAAAGTACAAAATTGATTTTAAATGAGTACAAATGGTATTATACAGTGCTATGAAACATTTTATGTGACCTCTATTTCATATTACTGTATCTTATATTTATTACTTGTACTAGATGAATGGCAACCAGTAAACATAATCTGATATCTCAGCTGGTCCTTGTGAGAGATGTAAAAAGACATTGTGCTTAGAGCAGCAACACACCTGGTGAGCAGGTAGTTAGAAGGAGATGTCAGATAACTCAAACATTTGAAAATGGAGCATTTTAGTACACAGTGCAGTAGGTCCAAAAATCAGACAGGACTATGACTATAGTGACAGCATGCAAATCAATAATTTAAAGAGATATTATGTAGGTACTTTCTATCCTAAAGTAATACGAGTTCTACAAACAACTCTAAACTGGGTTCCTCGATTCAATAAAATTAATCATTCCAGTGATGGTTGTAAACAACTCTTCACCATTGCATAAAATATCCATTTATTTAATGAACATATTCAAAGCTTGCTGCCATCGCTAGATAGTTGGCAAGTTCATTAAAAATATAAAAACAATGATGATAGCAGTAATAAAAAAATAGCTCTGCATGATGGACCTCATGATATGTCATGCAACAAGTAAACCCAAAGGAATCCTAATTTAAAACTCATTCTGTTGAGGACAGGCACGTTTAAGGTGCTTAACATGATAGTCTCCATGGGTTAGATTTACCACATGGACATTTACTTTAAAAAGGTAAGGTATGTGTTATTTTAATATCTCGTACTAACAGTCTTTCCTTAACCATGTGTGAGTTGGAATTTTCCTACTTCCAGCCAAATTTGCCCACTCAGGCTTCATCTTTATGAGTAAATGGCACACATCACGACTTACTCTTGCCTGAGTTGCAACCAGCAGTAATGCATGGAACCCATGTTTGTCCTGGTGTAGGGAAGCAACCAGCTCAACAAACGCAAAAACTCACAACCAAAGTCTAATATTTTATTGCAGAAAATGTGGATTCAAAAAATAACCCAGTTTCACCTTACAGCTTTATCAGTGTAATATTATTAATATAAAGACACATTTATAAGTATCCATCATGCAAATTCAACCTAACAAAAATAATGATCACATACAAATTAATAAGCACATCCAATTACAGTTGTCAGTTACACAATATTCCAGAAGCCCATTTCCTATCATTTACATGAGAAACGTCATGCAATCTTATTTAATGAAAACAAGATATTGTCACAATTCCTAGTGACAGAAGTACAACATTTTTCTCTTAAAATGTTTCTAAGAAAACTAGTGAATACCTAACTAATGCAGTCCTGACCCCCAACAGCCAATGTATAAAATCATAAATCCAATTTATATTGACATTAAGTTTGTTTCAACTATATTGGTATGGTTTTGATTAAGTTCAGAGATAAAACAGATGAGCTAATTTAAAAATCACTCTATAGTCAAATTAATTTGGTCCCATAGGTAGTAAACAACTTAATCCAATAAATAAAAAAGGGACATTTGCATATGTCTTGGTGTATTTCTAAAAAGTATTAGTGAATATATGACTTATCAAATCTCTATTATTTTTCACCTGCTCTGTATTTACATAGCTTGGAGGAGACATATACAGAATTCACCATACAGGTAAATGATTGAATATGCAAGGAAATTAGGTGTCATATATCATAAATCATAGAGGTAACAGATGAAGTAAAAACAATTGACACAAGGCAAACAGTCCCATGGTATCAAACCTAATGCCATCTGTACTGAATTCTTGCCTTCCATATTGTCCAATAAAGAGAAATGTTTGAACAAATTCTTATACCTTCTTTAAGTAAAAAAAAAACAATCCCTGAGATTCAAATCATGCCTTCTGCCATTGCACAAAGGCTATCTTGGAGATGCTAAGAGTCATGATTGGTACTTATCAATTAAAAAGCAAAGAATTTCATGTCCAAGGCAGTAACTACTTAATAATCCCAGTTCTATTAATAATGGAGGTGGTGGGATAGAGTATTGTTCTCAACTGCAGATGAGGATTTTGCAAGCACCAGTAACAGGCATGTAGTGTGTCTGGAACTATGTGCAGGTCCATTCATTACTTCACAATGTAATGAAAATGGCTAGAAGCCACAGTAATTGGAATAAGTGGCTCCCAGCAATATTTCTGTAGACCTTTATTGACAAAAATGGGGAAGACGGGGGGCAGGATTCACGAAGCCTCCATGTAAGAGTTACAAGGCTTACATGGAGGCTGCAGTTAAACGGTGTGATGTCAGCGTGTCATGCATATGCATGAGGGCATGCTGAATCACACCTAAGGCTTACACGGTCCATGGAAGACAGTAGGGGGTGTGTCCGTAGGCCAAGCCCTGCAAACGGACACGCCCCAGAAGAGTAAAAGTCCCGAAAGTAAACCCCCACAACAGAGTCCGTATAAATGTGAATAAACACAACACAACATATGCCCCCACAGACTATGAACATAAAATATATAAATGAACATGTTATATTTTTTTTAAGTTGTAAAGATGTTTGCCCGTGAGTGCGCTCGTTTGCGCGGGCATGCCTGTAGCTTAGCCACAGTTAGCAGTCAGTGGAAAAGCATATAATAACTACATATGCAAAGTAAGCCAAGAAGCAATAGCGTAGCGGTAGAGACGTCGGCTGAAGAGCAGGCAGTCATGGTACGAGCCCCCCCAACATCAATTTTTATTTTCAGTGAAATAAGCACGAAACAAGTCCCTGACATATATGTATACATATAAAATTATATTTTATGTAAAATGTAATGAAATGGGCCATTTATTTTGAAGAAATGTGAGATAACAAAATAATAACAAATGTCAGATGTGCCTATAGCTGAGCTACAGTTTAACAAGTTGAGTGCATCTGCCCGATGGTGAGCAATGGTTTAACAGGTGTAAAATGAGTGCCCGTAGGTGAGCAGTGTTTTAACAGGTGTAAAATGAGTGCCCGTAGGTGAGCAGTGGTTTAACACGCTGAAACTGTGTGCCCGTAGCTGAGCTGAGCATAATATGCATGCTGACAGCCAAATGACGCGTAAACCAGTGTAACCCATTTGCACGGAGCTGCGCGCCGCGCCAACAAGCTAACCGACGGGCAACGTTGAGCAAGCTGTAACAAAACTGCCTTTACACAGACACACCTCCTAGCCTGTATAGACAGTCATAAAATATAAAAAGCAGTGGCTAGGTTCGAACCCAGGATACCATGCACCATTGTCAAGGTACTGAACCACTAAGCCATGACAGTTGCACTTAGAAATGCAGTAATATCAAATATATAGGAATGAATACAAAGAGGAGCATGACAAAGCAGGTTTTGTGAAGCTGATACAATTCCAAAATGGCCAATCACAGATAAGTGCGGGAAAAACGGCATATATAAGCCCCATAGGCAGGAATACACAGCATAACCGATTGTAGAACCAACTTGCAGCCAGAATGTCAGGTGTAGGTGAGGGTAGTTGCTTTCGAGCACAGAGGTGGGGCATTGAGGAGTCCAAATATATGGTTTGGCTCCTTGTCCACAATCATGAGGCCCAACTCATGCAGGGCCAGGTCCTGAGGGGAGCATATAGGGCTGAGGCGTGGGACCGGTTGGCTCATGATCTCACCAGTGCCACAGGGATACCAAGGACTGGTGAGCAGGTCCATCACCACCATGTGGACCTGAAGAGATGGAAGCAGGACCAACTGAACCATTGGATACAGGAGGCCCGGCAAATGCCCAATGCCCCACTACTGAGTAAGTTACATCTAATTATTTATGTAAGAAATTAACCTAGCTGATATTATGGAAATGTGTATTCTAATATTACTTTATTTATATTACAGCTGCAGGTGTCCGTTCTGCGAACCGTAGAGCCTATGGCGATAGGCTGGCATGGTTGTGCCACCAGGCAGGTCAGTAATCCTCTCCCTGTAACTGTAAATTAATATAAAAGGATGACAGTTAGCAAAAGAGTGCAGTGTAGTCACTAAGTAATAAAATGTGCAAGTAACAGTGTAAGAGGGTTTGCAAGTATTGCTTGATTACAAAAGTGTGATGCAGTCTGTAATCCAAACAGAAAAATGAAAAAGTCTGAAATAAAGTCTGAAATAAAGATGTCCCACCTGTAATATAATAGTACATAACCTGCAGCAGGCTGAAAAGTACAGCTGCAGAAGCTGAGTAAAACACGTGTGAAATATATCCCTGTTGAAAAACAGAAACATGACAGAAGTGAGACTGTTGGAAAGGATTGTAATAACTACAGGTAAAACATGTCAATAAAGCCTAGAATTAAGTACCATCCTGAATTGTAAAAATAAAACAAGTGAGAGAGTGTGAGAAAGAGTTATGAATCCACCAATAAAGTAGTAATAACTCCTGAATAAAGTATACTGCAGTCAGTACAGAATTAAATGAATGTGACAAGCAGAACCAAACTGTAAAATGTGTTGAAAATGTTACCACAGCTGGAATGTGTACCCCAAAATCTGGATATGTTGCTCTAAGTCCGCAATATGCAGATAGTATGGTTGTCTGAAATACCAAACATCCACAGTTGTCTATAGCTATATAAAGCAAATGTAGCAGGATGATGTAGCTGAACAGAGCCAGATATGAATGTGTATAAATAAAAATGAAATGTATATTGATGTAGCAGTAACATTCCTATCATCAACTTGAAGTAGTTATCACATAGGAAACTGTAGGCAGAACTGTAGTGTGTATATATCTGCAGCTATTAGAAATGTACAGCATATGTATTGGTATTTGAAGTTGTTAATTAAATTTTCTTCACCCTACCCTATAACCACATATAATCCATTCCACGTGAAATTGGTATGTGCAATCACAATTAACACCCCTGGACATTTGTCCTGTTGGTTCATACATATTTGCATGTACGTTGATGCATCTGCCCTGTTCATACATCCAAACCTGATGGCCTGTTGCCATCAAGTCAATCCTGCATGTTGTTGGACTGTGTATTGCTGTTCAAAATATGCATGTGTTATGCTTGCTGTTCAATTGTTTGAATATCTGGGTGTTTGGTTAATGGGAATAATAATGCATGCTGTTACAACTAATTGTGAATGGTATTGTACGTTACTAACCCAAACTGTCATGACAATGCAAAACATAGGACGACAGGGAAGGCGGGTTCCAGCGGACCCACCTCTCCCTCCTCAGCTGGCGAGTGCACCTGGCAGTAGTGCCCAGGCTGGACCCTCCTCCGGTGGCCCTGTGCCACCTGCGGGTGGAAGCGCTGCAGGGGATGGGGCTCATCCCCCCTCTGCAAGTGTGGCCGGAGGAGAACATCCACTCACCCTCCGTAATGTCCGGACTGTGGTGCGTAGGGAGATCTGGGAAGCTGTTCTTGAGCCCCTACGCCAGCTTGAGGCACAGGTGGCACAACTAACGAGCGTGCCTGCTGCCCGGCCTACACAGCCCCCAGCACAGCCCCATCCTGGGCCGTGAAGGCACAGTGGCAACTTCCCATGGGTGGGGATATCAGTTCCACTGTTGCCATCTGTGGGCTCATGGGCTCTAGATATCCAAACATCCATCCCCGTCAATTGTGTAACCCCCCCACATGTGTCATACACCACCCCTGTATGCGTCTTGTTTGTCTTGTCTGTTAACCTACCCAACCTACCTCCCCAGCTATACTGACTTCCCGTATCTGACATACCACTCTCACCTGAAAAAAAAAAAGAAAAAAAAAAGGGCACTCTGTACCCACAAAAAAATTACGCCCCATACATAGCTGCCCATTTCGCACACATGTCTGCTGGACATGGAAACTGTCAATTACAATTGGCTGTACAACAAGTATTATTGTTGTCCATACACCTCTCTCAGGGGTGGAAGGTTTCAAATGTCACACCAAATTACAAACATATGCACAGCTGTTGCTGATGAAGAAATGGGCAGCTATGGGCCTTACCTACATCCCTCCTGCAAAACCCAAGCTTGGTTCCCTACTGTCTTACCCTCTTTGTGACCCCTTTTTCACCACTTTCCTGTCTCCCCATTTTCATTTCTTTCAAAGAAAATAGCGCGGGTGTGCGCAAGATTAAGCACTTTTAAGCGGTTGTACACGGGTGTGCGCGGAGCTGAACGCCAGTACGCATGCGTGAGCTCCACGCAAACCAGCACTAACCCGGTTACAACTGCTTAAAAGTTCCTTAGTCTCTCTGAATGACAAGTCCTGTAGTCTGCTCAAAAGCAAAATAAAATCCCACTGTCAGTCCCGAACCCAGGACCTTGGAGACACTAGTCTGCATGACTTACCACTAAGCCATGACTGCTATATGAGAACATTGTGCTACAATAAATATATCATGTAATAGTAGGAATGAATCTAAAGGGAATATAGGATGTGTAGTACACAAAGCATGTCATGTATATTTACTGTCAAATGTAGTGGATTTCTAGAATAGTAGTGTGTGAACAGAAACAGCCATGCTAGTTGGTAGCTAGTAGGTAATAATGTCACTGTAACACCTTGCAAGCCACACACATACTCACAGCAGGATAATCACTGCCCATACCCCACAACCTCTTACAGGAACACATCCGGGCTAAGTAATAAAAAATGTGGAGCAAAGGGCCAAAAACAGGGACACATTCCAAATAATGCTACAACAAACTTAGACAGTTCAGAGAGTAACAGGTTCTGCATTTTGTTGGATGTTTGGAAGGGTATGAAGTCTGAAACTTAAATGTTTGTCACTATTGTCTGATTTGAGCCCAGAGTGATTTGCCAGAAAAAGCTGTTTATGAAATATTGACCAAAATATGAGGCAAAAATGTGGACAACCTGCAAATATCTGTACACTTGAGAGGTTTGACACTGCCATATTTGAATAGTTAAGAGCCAAGACATGGCAACAGTGACTGAGTTACAGGGATGCCCCACAGACTCCCTGTGAAATGTACAAACAGTAGGCAGAAAGGTGTCACAACACATGCAATGGTAACTATGAAGTACTGAAAGTATGCACCACTTGCATGGCAGAAATAGTGTAGTAATACATATGCTCATGCTATCCCACAGTCACAACTGCAGAATACCAGACAATTTAATGGGTGTACCCCTATGATATGTACCATTCCATGAGGCAGATAAAAGATGCACTTGAGAGTCTCTGGGGCCTGCTCAGCAGCCTACTCAAATACCCTAATAGATGTCAAGGTCCACACCATGGCCAGACCACACTGCATGCAGTAACACCCTAGCAGATATAGCAAGCATTCCAAGGTGTGAATGTACATGGAAATTAGGAAAGCCACAGCAACACACTACAGTCAAGACACCTAGCAGGCATACAAGTAGTGAAAGTAAGGGGCAAATATTGAAGCCATAGCAACAAAGTGCAAGAGCCACTGCTATATACCAGTTACACCACATGTCCCACAGGAAAGCACACACACTTACATTAACAGTAGAAGTAGTCTTAGGTGTCAGTGTACATACACACTTAGTACAGGAAACTGGAGAAATGAATGGAGAAATGTTAATCTACAACACAGCCAGAAATATGAGAGAGATACTAACCTTTACACTCACAGAACAGTGTCCACAGCATACCAGCATGGTCCCTGCCCTTAAACTCTGAAAGAGCTACGCCTATCTCACATACCTTTTTATAGCACTGTCCTGGAATCACAGTGAGAACTGCAATCAGTACACAACTGGCTGCATGCAATTAGCAAATACTAGTTAACAATTGGTGCAGAGGCCATCACATGGACATATGCAGATACCTACAAAAGCATCCTGTACTCCCAGTCCACACATGCAATACTTTCATTGCACCCTGTGGAGGTAGGGAGAGACAGAGAGAGAGAGAGAGAGAGAGAAAAAAACATACACAAACAAAACCAGTCATCAAAACCCACTCGAAAGCTGACAACGGCCAACTGGAGCAGCAGGACACAAAACCAAACGGTAACGCAAGCAGCTGTGACAAACACAGGTAATGTAAAGTAATACTTTAAAAGTCTACATACTGTGAACCCTCCATATGTGTCATTGGTCTGTATCCATATGTATATGAAGATGTGCATAGGGCAGGGGACATACAGCAACTATCAGTGAAGGCTGTACATACATATGTATGTGAGGGCATCTATGTGCACATATCAATGTAGGTTGAATGTAGGTTGCAGTGCAATGTACAAAGTAGGTTTCACAGTTATGTATGCTTAGCAGTATGTTAGTGTGTGTATACAGTTTTGTAAACAAACATGTTGATATACCTATCTATCATATGGATACGTATGTATGTCAATATATGTATGTATGTATATATATATATATATATATATATATATATATATATATATATATATATAATATGCATATATGTATACATACATAGAGAGGAATGTAGGAATACATAGACAGATGTAGATAGATAGAATATGTAGAAACATATATATGTAATACACACATACAGATATAGATATATGTAGATACATATACATAGACAGATCTGACTATCTACAGATATGACTGTATATGACGATCTCACACTCCCCCTGTCCCACCCCCTCTGTCACTCTCACCACCTCTCTGTCACACCCCCCTCTCTCCATATCTATAGCAATATATGTACATCGATATATATATATGTGTGTATATGTATACAGACATATATATATATATATATATATATATATATATATATATATATATATATATATATATATATATATATATATATATATATATATATATATATATATATATATATATAGAGAGAGAGAGAGATGTATATATATTCTGAGTGAGGCACATGTGTACAGATGTATTGCAACAGGTGCCTGATGACAAAGGCATGGAGTGAACACCAGTGTCAAAACTGGAGTACCATACCCCATTTCAAATCACCTACACCAGTAACCACCAGATATGTGATTGGCTGCCCACCACTGCATGTGTCAGGGGTGAACAGGGTCATAAATGTGTACAATAGTCCCCCCAATGATAGTCACAGTGGCACACTATTCCTGGAATACCTGCACATGGTATGTGTCAGCAGACATGGTGTGTCAGCTACGGACATGTAGGTCAGTGTACCCCTCCACACCACACAATGGCTGCCATGGTATGTACCTCACATGACAGCTACAGATATGGTGAAGGACACAGTGACATGTACAACACTGTGACAATGCACTCAAATACATTACCAATGCACAGTGACTGACACCACCACAGAGTACACACATACTACCCACATAGAGGTTACCACTCCTGGATTTACATACTTAAGTCACACCCATGACAGATGTCCAACAACCATAGTAACACCTCACACCATCCACAACCTAAATGACTGATGTGTGTCGTCTGTGACACTGCAGTAGAGAGCACATGGCGGAGGTACAGGTTCCTACCCACAGATAAGACATACCCTGCAATAAACCACACAGCATTAAGAAGCAAGAATCCTCATGAGTACATGTCACACATACCCCTGCTGAATGTTAGTCAGATAGGTAATATGCCATATGAGTCACCCTGTGTAACTGTTTGACAGGAGCAGGTACCATCACATCACATGTGTCACAATGGTCAGGGTAGCAGAAGAGTAAGCTGCTGTAGTCCCAGGGGCAATAGCATATTGTATTGTATTGTATTGTAATGTATTGTATTGTGTTGTATTGTATTGGTATGTAGAGGTGCCTCTTTCATGGAGTGGAACCACTGCTGCTGTACGCCAGTGTACAGGTACATATCCTGTAGTCAGGCTAGTATTACATAGCACTTCTATATGTGTGTTTCGCTCCACTTGGAGTTCATGTAGTATGCAACCGGGGATACCATCAGGTCACATTGCTGCTGTGTTTTCTGCTTTTCTGAGGGCGGCTCTCACCTGGACATCTGTGATGACAGGGAGGTTACAGTCAGCTGGGATAAGTATGTCTTAGTTTGGGGGAGAGGGAGGGGGGAAACTTGCACTGAACCTGTCTGCCACAATGTTGCCAATATCTGTGGGTTCAGTGAATTATTTGTTGTTGTGTACTAACTATGAGCATATTGGACGTTTTCTGACCAGGTTGCTAACATAACTGAAGAAGGCCTCATGGTTATCTGTAGTGTCCCCATTGATTTCCCTCTCAAAGTTGCCCATGGATGTTTGTATGAGAGGAAATAGTTCCTTACTAGTGCTGATCAGACATGCCTTCCCTTTATGGAATTATGCTCTGTCTTGCAGTAGCTTCCATCTTTTGTTTTACAATCTGTCTATGGCTGGTGTCCACCAGACAGGATGTTTGCCCTTTGTGGAGAGTGTCTTGGTCTTATATGGGATTGCCTGATCCATGCATTCTTGGAGATGTCTGTAGAAATCATTTGTGAAGGGGTCAGCATTATGGGTTGTGTCTTCCACTGGCCCAGTGGGCTTAAAGGATACCATGTCAGTGTTATGAAGTGTAAAGTTTGCATTTGAAATGTTATTCACTGTAGTCGTTTGTGCTGGTGGTGGAGGTGGGATATGTATATCCAGGGCAATTAGTTTGTGGTCAGCACACAGTAGTTGACGATGTACCCCATACAGTACCTCGATACAAACCCCCAGAGTGAGGAGGTGCTTTGGACCTGAATCAGTGTACTGACTGCTGGGGTTTGGCAGTATGTCATATGGAGTGTGCCAGGTACTGTTGCACAGTTGTTGGCTGAGCACTGATACCTGGCCATTTACATGTGTATCCACCAATAGACAGACAGATGCTATATATGTGAGATATGTTGTATCACAACAGTCGAGTAGCATGTGTAGTATGTGTGCCAAATTCTGCTGACATATTTTGCTGATATCATGTTATTTCCTTTTTCAGGAACGTGGCTCACCAGCGCAATCCAGCGTACTCTGCAGCTGAGGATGAGGAAATACACCAGAGCCTGGTGCGGGATTATGCAATACTTTTTTCCCGCACCAGCCAGAATCAGCAGGAGAGGGCTGCACTGTGGCAAGACCTGGTCCGTCGGGTAAATGACATAGGCATGCATAATAGGACATATGAGCAGGTACGACATCACTGTAGTGATTTAATCAGAAATGTCCGTCAGCGTGCGTTGGATATCCACAGGCAACAGGCTGCCACAGGTGGTGGGGTGGCTACACATCCCCCACTCACCAGACTGGAGGGACTACTCATAAGTGTTGTGGCTCCAGCCCGCCAACAACAACAACAGCAGCAGACCTGCATTATGATGGAGCCTGGAGCCACACAGCAGCAAGACTACGAGCGTGCAGGTAATATGCCATATGTATTGTTGACTGTTGTGTACACTGGTAGTTAATGCATGTGTGAGGTGTGTCCTTGGTTTGTAGCTACCATCATAGTATTTAATGTGCAAGTGTGATATTCTCAATATCAGCAGCTGACCTGTGAAAGGCAACTGTTGTATTACTGACCTGTATCATACTCAGTAACAATGGCACAGTTGTGCCCACTGACATTAATTTCCTCAGTTCGGCAGGTCTCTCCGGTGTAGCAGCAATGCAGCCTATCCATGCTGGTGAGTGTGTATTAACAATACCTTTAATAGTCTTGATAGTAATAGTAATATTAGGCTCACTTAGTAGTGCTCTGTGTATGCATGCAGGTGTGTCTGTGTCTGTGTGTTGATATCTCGCATACTGAGTAGTGTGCAAGTGTGCAACTGTGTGCAAGTGTGCAACTGTGTGCAAGTGTGCATGTGAGTATGCGTGCATGTGTGCACGTGTGCATGTGTGCACGTGTGCATGTGTGCATGTGTGCACCTGTGCACCTGTGCATGTGTGCACCTGTGCATGTGTGCATGTGTGCATGTGTGCATGTGTGCACCTGCGCATGTGTGCATGTGTGCATGAGTGCATGTGTGCACCTGTGCATGTGTGCATGTGTGCATGTGTGTATCACTGGTAACATTGTGTAGACATTGTAAACTGTGTTTCCTGTTTCCTTCCCTCAGGTTCTGGTGCTGCTCTGGTGTCATGCAGCAGGGAACCTGAATCAGGTGCCACGGGTACTGATAATGATGACATCTGTGTAATGGCACAGGAAGGTATGCCAGGGGCCCGTCATTGGTCAGCCAATTGACAGTACACAGCTGTCAACCCCATCAATGCGCACAGTCATCCTGCCAATACACCCTTTGTCACCAATGTCCCTAGGTGATGGACAGGATACAGTGAGCATTGACCAGGGTAATGTGGTATGTGTGGCACATGCTTCCCCACACAGCAGCCATGGGCATTGCCCTGAGATGGTACCACACAGACAGATGCCCAGGGGTTCTCGTGGGAGCATCCATGGGCGTACTGCCCCTGTCAGATGTGCCCACAGAGGTCTTACAACCTCAGCTATGTTTTGGGCTGTCATGCAGGCACAGTCACGTATGGAACGGTACACCAGACAGGGTCTGAGGGAGCTGACAGCATGTCGCACAGCCATGACTGACAGTATGCGTGACATTGCGGCTGCCATCCATAATTTCACCGATGTCATAGACAGACGTTGTGGGGACATATTAGATCGGTTCCACAACTACATGTCCATGAGCCAGGGCAATGGTGGACGGTTGAGGCGTCGACGTGGGTGTATGCCAGCAACAGCAGCAGCTGGCAGTCGTCGCGGACAACAACAGGGACGCGGCCGCCCCCATAGTGCCAGCAGCAGCCCCAGCAATGCTGGGTCTGTGCTGTCATCAGACTGCCCCAGAAGACCACGTGCACGTGGCTCTGGACAGGCCTGACAGGGATCTGTGTCCAGTCAATGAACACCTGCTTCTGATGACAGTACCCAGTCTGGATTGGTACCGGATACGGTCTGTAGCACCCCTGCAAGGCACAGGTACCGTGTCCGTGGCCAGAGAGACTGATCTGTATGACCTGGCAGGTACAGTCTGTGGCTGTCCACAAACACCGGTATATGGCAGCCATGAGGTGGAACTGTGTGCATCCATACACGCATGCGAATTGACAACACCTAGGGCTACCACATACACGCACACACTGCATCAACATTGCCCCACCTTGTACTGTTGTCCCTCACCAACACACATACACATACATGTCAATTGGTGGTATCAGTGGCAGACTCAGGCATACCAAGTTCACACCCTGTGCATATGATGAAACTGTGCCATCTCCTGCAATCTGTAACATCAGTGCAGGTACAGGTTAACATGTTGCTGATGCACAGGGTGACTACATAGACATGTAGTAATAGTATCATGTTGTTAACAGTACTGTGTGCTGATATAATTGTGGGTATATCCCAGCATGCCTGATGCAGTAAGGGTATGATTGTCTTGTACTGTTGTCTACACCCATGGTAAGTGCCATAGTGTATCATCAGCACATGTTGGCATACTGGTGGTAAGGATGTCAACAGAAGGCTACATACATAGGTAGCACAGGGGATAAGGTAATGAAAGTATTGATACGCAATGATGGACATGTAAACTGCAAGTGGCATGTTGCCCACACTGGACTCTGCAATGCAGATGTTTGAGGATGTTGATATGTGTGCAGTACTACACGACTGGTACAGGAAACACAGGAGCACCCTAGCACTGCAAGCTCACATCTCATGCCATGCTAGACAGCCCAACACACAAAACTAACTTTCACAGGAGGGAGAGTCCCCATAAATGTCATGGATACTGTAGTGGCAGGACAGGTAGCATACATCCTACTAAGTATGGAACCACTGAGTGAAGGCTCAGTGTCTGTTATTTGACATGTGTATTACTGCAGGTATGAGCACCTGGATTTCCATCCAGTTATTGTACATCCTGACGGTACATGGTCTGTACACTTGTGTGCGCTGAGACTGGACCCTAGCCATCTGACCGGTGTATTTCCATGTACATGTGTATAGTGCCTGCATATTTGCACTGTTACCTACTGGAAGTGGTACAGCTTGTTTGTTGTACAATGGACTACATGCAGCCCTGCTTACTGTAGCTTTGTTTGCATGCATGTTTGCTTGCAGTTACCCTGGAACACTGTTCCCACCTGCAATGCAGTGTTACAGAGCTTCTGTGGACTCCTAGTGACATCTGCATAGCTTACTATATGTATGTCCATGTCTCACTTGACAGAACGTCACTGTTTGTCCCGTTCACATGTACGTTGCCTCTGACACATTGCATATGACTTACCTGGCATTTGTCCACGTGAGCAGTCATATATGCCAGTGCTAACTAATCACAGGCACTACACCCTCACATACTCACTTTCTGTACCTTGTTCCCCATTGGCCCTATGTGCTGTTAATCACCATGGCAATCACAATACTATGGTAGCATGTGCAAAGGTCACTTGTCAGTCACCTCTATGGTACAGTTGTGGAATATGTGGGTCATGTGGCAATGTCACAGCTGCCACATGTACACAGTCAACCCTCTCCCCTACACATGGACGTACAACACATGTATGAGATGAAACCACATAGCCAAACTGGGGACTAAGCATTCTGAACCCAGTACTGGCATAACCTGTCAGGTGGCATGAAATACTACAGTGACTACAATACCAGTCTGATGTAGACCTACACTGACAGCAATCCAAACACGTGAACACACTGGGCCATTCGTGGAGCCTCAGAATAGCATCCTGCCTGAGCAGCAGACACCTCTGCAGATGGCACACAGGCATACGTTAAGCCGGAACACAGCACGTGCAACACATAGCACACAAATCCTGTGTGCCAAACAGTCACAGCCTGTACGGTTAGACAACACACCTGCTACAGTTGTGTTAGGTACCTTTATTGTCCGGTACAGTGAGGTCCCGCTCACCACGCTGGACAAGGTGAAGGTCACAGTGATATGCCCGTGAGGCACTATGGTCCACCACATAACACAAGCATACAGGTCAGTCAGAGGCATGGACACATATGACTCAGTCATTGTCCATGCCACTATGGCTGATCTGTGATGTACCTCCCTGTACTACATGATAGGGAACATAGAAGGGCTCTCTGAGCATGTGGCACAGGCTGGTATGACCCTGACCTTGGTTGGCATCATACCCTCACCAGGAATGCTTACGTATTACTGAATGTTGATGAATTACTGTAGCTGCAACACCCTAGCTGAAAGGTTCCTAGCATGTAGTCACTGCATTGCTATGGAACAACTTGTTACCACTCCCACAACAGGTGAAAACATGCAGCACCTTTTCATCAATAACATGTAGACTATATGCCCCAGACCAGATGTGTATCCCTCGCTGCTAGGATGATACCATATACAACTCACACTGTATATACACATACCACATGCAGCACCTGCACAGAAGACCACAGTCATAATGTTATCCAGTGCAACTACCATGCATTCACATGTGGCAGGCATCAGACATGGGAACTATTGAAGGTCACAGGTACATATGTGTGTTTGGCACACACATACATCATCTGTGTCCATTGCCATTACTGGTTTAATTGATGTCATGCATTATTGTGAACAACAACCCACACACATGGGCATTCTGTGTGACAAAAACACACGTGGCGTGTGTGGAATTCAAAGCCATAACTAACTGTGTTATGACAGTAGTGAGAGATGCAGTAGCAGAGCGTGCTATTTGCATTACTGGGAGATTTGCCCTCTTCTGCTGTACTTGTAGGGTGCTGACATCATCTCTGTGTAGAGATTGGAATATGCAGCAGCTGGTGTGTTGTACTGTTTGCCAAAAGGGTCAGTTCTCTCACACATATAATTGTACACACCCTACTTCCACCACCCACCCAACACGCACACACAAACACACTTGCCATTTGCAGGATTCAAATTCCTACCTAACTATGTTATGACTCTCAAGACGGACACCTTAGCAGAGCGCGCTATTCGCATTACTGGGAGGTTTCTCTTCTCCTGCTGTACCAATAGGGTGCTGACATCATCAGTGTTTAGAGAAGGGAATGTGCATCCTGTAGTGTGTTCTCCTAGTTGCCAAAAGGGACATTTCCCTCACACACACTAACCCCTCTCACCCAAACACACACACTTGCAGGATTTAAATCCCTACCTAACTATGTTATGACACTCAAGACAGATGTATTAGCGGAGCGCGCTGCTCGCATTACTGGGAGGTTTCCCTGCTCCTGCTGTACTTATAGGGTGCTGACATCATCAGTGTTTAGAAAGGGGAATGTGCATCCTGTAGTGCGTTCTCCTAGTTGCCAAAATGGACATTTCCCTCACACAGAATTGTACACACACTAACCCCTCTCACCCAAACTTGCCATTTGCACTATTTAAACCCCTACCTAACTATGTTATGACATTCAAGATGGATGCATTAGCGGAGCGTGCTATTCGCATTACTGGGAGGTTTTCCTTCTGCTGCTGTACTTATAGGGTGCTCACATCATCAGTGTTTAGAAAGAGGAATGTGCATCCTGTATTGTGTTCTCCTAGTTGCCAAAAGGGACATTTGTTTCATACAGAATTGCACACACACTATCCCCCTCCACACACACACTGAGCATTTACAGGATTCAAACCCCTACCTAACTATATTATGACACTCGAAACAGACGCATTAGTGGAGCGCGCTATTAGCATTACTGGGAGGTTTCCCTTCTCCTGCTGTACTTATAGGGTGCTGACATCATCAGTGTTTAGAAAGCGGAATGTGCATCCTGTAGTGTGTTTTCCCAGTTGCCAAAAGGGACATTTCCCTCACACAGAATTGCACACACACAAACCCCTCTCACCCACTGATCATTTGCAGGATTCAAACCAGTAACTAACTATATTATGTAACTTGAGGGAGACGCATTAGCAGAGCGCACTATCCGAATTACTGGGTGTCTGTTCTGCACCTGCAGTATTTATAGGGTGCTGACATCATTATTTCTACAGAGGTATGTACATCTAGTACTACCTGTCAGGTGGGGGATAGCATATATATGCATTTGCAGCCACCTACTTCAGGGTCAGATATGCACATCAGCACTGGCAGGTTATGTTCTATACCATGCTTTGTGACCACAGGACCTGTAACACACAACACAACCAGTTTGGACCACCCCTCCCACATCCAGGACACACACTTTGCTTCCCTGGGAACAGTGCCAAGATATGTAGGTGTTCACATACACCATTCCAGTTGTTAACGTCAGGTACAGGTATATTGTGTGTGGGAACTACTCAGGCCTCTACAACATTACCCTACAGCCACTACAATTTGTGAGTCCATGTGCTATGTCAGAACCACTCACCACAGCCACAAGGGGGAATACATATTGCACCTGACCATCTGTAACATGGGTACTCACTGTTCCACACCAGAGGTAGACCACCATTGCTGATATCTGACCATACCCACCTTTCTCTGGACATCCATATCCCATCCCCACCCCCAGGCAAGGTTGTCACTGCAAACAAAGTGTATTTATCAAAAGCAGACTTTACACTTGTAAATACTGGGGTGGAAGACTTCAAAGGACCCATGCTGGGAGAGTATACAGGCCACTCTGCATAATCCTTGACAATTGAATTCTATGAGCATGTGGAAGGTTTGCATTGATCATGCTATCCCAAATATATCCATGACTCCTCCACAACAGGACACCTGTCAGGTGTACGCCAGCCATATATGAGCTGTCCAACAGACAGAGTGAGCTAATACATTGCAGAGCAGTAGCCCACAGAGGGAGGACATCTCTGAACAGTACTGACACGACACTTCAATCCCTCATAATCATCACGACAAAGTGTTTTTCAGTGAAATTGTCCAGACAATGCAGATAAGGCTCCCCTCAGTCTGTTATCCATGCCCACTTACTGTTAGAGGTCCTCACCAACCCTCTTCCAGCACACACCAACAACATGGATGTGGCTTAGCAAATTCAACCCCTGGGATCTCCACTGTGTCCCTGCTTGACGGAGGCACAGCACACTAGCCTCGCACAGTGCCTTATGTGACCTACTTTACAGTGGCACAGTAGCCTACTGTACTGGGGAGGCAGACACCAAGCACACTCTGGCTAAGCTGTCATTCCCTAGGGCAAACAGCCTAGTGTTGACCTCCACACCCATATGTTTAATTGTCAGATGCACAATATTTGTTGCTGATAGACTGTTTGCAGGTCTTTATTGCCATATCATTCCCTGTTTCTATGAACAACTTGTGTATCTGTGGAAGATGTTTGAATATGAGAGGGATCCACTATATCACTTATGTCTCTGTAGTCATTTAACTGTGTGCACTGGGCAGATTGCTGTAATGTGGTTGGTTCCTGGAATAACACGTACAAATACTAGATATGTGTGGCCAACTGCTAAACTGAGATTTAGCCTAAGTGTGTGAGCATGCCCAGTTCAGGCTTTCCATGGCATGTTGTCTGACATATGTCTCATTTATCAAAGTGTGTGAGCATGCCCAGTGTGAGCTTTCCATATGTTGAACTCTGCAGCCCACCACATTTGTGGATGAGTGTGAACTTCAACAATATCTCAAGTTTATGGTTGTGTGTTGTGTGTCATGTTGTGTACTTGCTGTCCAACTGCTTTGTGTCTGAACACAACAGGGATTATACACTTTTCTGCAATTAGCTTGCTAACATGGCTATGGCACCAGTTGTCTGTTTCTATGTGGCCCTTTTGTGGGGTGCTTGTGTCAGCTGGAGGGTCAGATATGGTGGCCAGTTTGTAGTCCTCTGCAAACTTGTTCAGATACAGTCCTTCCATGTTGGCCTGTACCTATGGGAAATATATACCAAACGAGGGAGGTCCCAGGACCAAGCCTTGTGGGATGCCAGTTATATCTGGTTTGTAGTCTGACATGGCTGCAGCACGTCTGACCGTGTCAGTTCTGTCCTTGGTCTGGTTTGCGACCCCTCTACTGACATAGGGGTTTATATTTAAGCTGGTGAGCTTATCTATAATAAGCACGTGGGGTATTGTATGGAAGCCTTTGCAAGGTCCAGCTATGCTGTGTGGACCACGTTCCCCTCATCAATGATCTTAATGACTGTTTCAAATGAGTCAAACATGTTTAAGGGGCAGGATCTGCACTTAAGAAAGTCACACTGGGTAGGGTCCGGTGTCTGTAGTTCCCCAATATCTTTATGTCTGCGGTACATGCTGATCCTTTCCATAGCTTTGCAGACCAAGCTTGTCAGGATTCTGGGGTGGTAGTTTGCAGTATCTATTCAGGCAACACTTTTGTTGAGTAGGACCACTGTTGTTGTACACTGCTCTTTGGGTACATATCCTGTGGTAAGGCTGACATTGAGCAGTAGTGTTATTTGGCATTCAATTCTTCTTGGAGTCCATGTTGGACTCAGCCCAGGACACCATCTCATACCATTGATGCTGTGTGTTTTGCTTTGTAGATGCTGGCTGTTACCTCAGCATCTGCAATGTCAGGGGGCCAGCACACTGCTGGGATAGATATTTTGCATTTTTTTTTGGGGGGGGGGTTGCACTGCACCTGTCAGATTGGATGTTGGCAATATGTGTGTGTGTTTGGTATGTTGTTTGTAATATTTGAGTGATTCAGAGCATATCTGTGAATTCCCAACAAGGTTCCTACCATCAGTTAAGAAAGCCTTGTGATTATCCTTAGTGTCCTGTACAATTTGTATCTTCATAGGTTCATAGGTTCATACTAGGCTATCTGCCCTAGGGCAATTATAAGCCTAGCCAGAGTGTGTGTGGCTTTCGCCACCCCTTGCTATGTGAATATTATGGCCATTTATGATTTACTTTACTGTGTCTCTGTCTGGACGTGACACAGTGATGACCCCCAGTGTACATCTACGATCATCCATCCACTTGGCAAGATTCCTGTTGAAGAGTGTCAGTGAGGGGCTCTGCCTAACATAGAGTGGGATTCTGTTCTAGGGTGTAGGGAGCCTCTGGGTTATGTATCTGTCCCTCCAGCACATCCTATTTCATTATGTGTTGAGGTTGACATTTCTCACTCTCACAGCTCCAATGGATTTGGGTTTTCTGGGGTGGAGCATGTCCATTACTCCTGTGTTGGACATGGCCTTGTACAACAGGCATACAACGCCTCTGTGTAGGCAGTATGTGACTGCATTCAGCTGGAGTGTCTACAGCCAGGCAGCATATGACATATATTTGAGACCCTTTATCCTTTTGGTGAGGTACCTTTGAGGTCTTTCTAACTGCTGCAGGTGTCAGGTAAGGTACATCCCAAATGAGGTATTGTACTAGATTATGGGTCTGATAAGAGAACAGTATAGGGGCACAATGACCTCAGTTGACGTAGATGTGAATCCTTTCACAATACGGTGTCCAGTATAGAGAGTCTTCCTTGCCACGTTGGCAATGTGAGTGTCACATAACAGGTTACTGTCCACTTGTGTCCCTAGGTCCCTGATTACTCCTTCAATACATAATGGATTACCACCTATGTGGTAATTTGTGAGTACCTTGTTTGGTATTTGTTGAGACATTCATACTGTCCAGTGTCTTCAGGATGGCTGGGTGGGGTTCCTGTGTGTGAGAGTGTGGTCTGTAGCATGCTACAGACTGTACAGCAGTTTTGCCTACGGTTAGTTGCACATGGGTGGTCTCCGATGCTTCGTGCATTGTCAGTTATCTGGACGTGTGGGTGCCTGTGCTGTATATGGATAGTCCCCCTCCTTTTATGTTTTGTTCCAGGTTTTGGGGCTATAACACATGATATGAGGTATAACCTGGTAGTGCTAGTGTGCTGTCAGGAGCCTTGCTGCAGGTTTCTGTCACTGCACGGACATCAATGTTCTCCATACTGGGGAGGGCCTTGGGAGCATGCATATTGAGGTTTACATGTCTGGCACTGGTCAGCATTACCCTTATGTTTCTGTCCATTTATGTTTTCTAGGGTGGTGGGTTAGTCTTTTCAGCCTTACCTACTAAAGGCTCTATGGAGGTAGCAAAAGCCTTATCCAATATCCAGACACCCAGGGGTAACAGGTGCAAGCCATCCCTGGATCAGCAGCGTGGCTTGTCAAGCATGACATCCCAAGCAGACAGACATTGGATCCCCTTGGAATGACACCAGTAATTGTGCCACTTGTTAAAGCTGATCATTCTGTGTTTGTACTGTAGCATCATTCTTGGTGAGGGTAGGATGCTGCAAATAGTCAGTGTCATACCGGACTGAACTACATAATCGGAGAGCTCATCTATGTCTTTTTTCATGTTGTCCGGGGAGGTACATCTCAGGTCATTCACGCTAGCATGGACAATGACTGCATCATATTTCTACTTGCTTTGGGGTGACCTGCGTACTTGTGTTATGTGGTGTATTGTAGCAGCCTACAGGCAGCTTACTGTACCCTTTCCCTTGTTCAGTCTGGTGAGTGGGACAGCAGTGTGTCTGACTATGGAGTCACCTATTACAACTGTATCAGGCATGTTGTTTCTTCTTCTGGCCTGTGACTGTTTGGCACACCAGTTTTGTGTACTATGTGTTGCATGTGCTATGTTTGGAGGTTGTGGTTGCTTGGGTGTCTGCTTTGGAGGCCTCTGTTGATGTGGTGTGTTTGTAATTAGGGCCTACGGGAATGTTTTTCTGTGTTTATGTCTTTGGTTTGCAGTTGTGATAGGTCTATGTGGGACTGGGTTTGTGGTGTGTGTGGTTGCCTTCTCCTCCTGACTAGTTTTGACAGTACTGAGTTGAGGGAGCTCAGCCTCCGGTTTGGATAAATGGTTGCATCTCTCACATATATTTGTATTTCTTGGGGGGAGTTGAGGGTTGTCTTTGTACTTGGGGCAGGTGTAACATTGCCTCAAGATTCACAGATTCAACTTATTGTAGCTGGCCTTAGTGGATTGTATGTGTGGACATATTTTATTGCCATACTACTGATCAGTGATTACTTCCTTTTTTATGTTTGCTCTATCATGTAGTAGCTTCCTCATTCTCTTGCATGGTTTGGTAATGGCTGGAGTCCACCATGCCAGATGCCTGCATGTATGGCATTGTGTCTTGGTTTTATTTGGGATTGCATAATCCAAGCATTCCTGGCAGTGTTCATGGAATGCCTGTATAACAATTTCTGAGGTGTGGCCCATATTTTCCACCTGCACAGGGCCTTTAATGGATTCCACATCAGTTTGGAGGAGTGCAACTTTTGCTTTACACATGTTTTTCACTGTGGTTTTCTGGCCAGGGACTGTGGTCAGGATGTGTATATCCGATGTGATTACACTATGGTGTGGTCTTACCTGTGAGGGATACACTTCTCATCTTGCCATCCAGTACCCATGTTGCTGATTATCACATCCAGTATGCTTACCCCTCTTGTGGGAGTGGTACGTTGTTCCTGGGCATTTTGGTTTATGGATTCTAGGAACTTTTGTCCTACAGTGTTGGAGCTAGTATAATGCTCCCAGTCTATGTTTGGGTATTTTCAGTCACTCAATATAATGTGGTTTGGAGGGCTTGATATATTCATGTATTCCAACATAGGCCAAGTGCAGTTCCTGGTGTTAGGACGGTAGTCTGTAACAGGCTATAAACTGGGAGGCAGTTTTAGCCACTGTTACTTGACCATGGCTAGTCCATGCTGCTTCTTGTTGTGGTACCAACATGGGGGTGTGGTTATCCTTGACAATTATTGCTAGTCATCCTCCTTTTGTAGCTTGTTCTATGTTTTGAGGCTGTACAGCACAGTATGAGGTGTAACCTGGTAGTGTTAGGGTGCTGTTGTGAGCCTTGACCCAGTTTTCTGTTACAGGACAGATATCAACATTCTCCATACTGGGGGAGTTTAGACTGCATGCATCTTGCTGTTTAGACTTCTGGCATTGGGTAGCATTACATCTAGGTTCTTATCCCTTGTGATACCTATGGAGGTGGGTTTGTGTTTTGAGCCCTACCTATTCAGGGCACGCTGTGGGTAACAACAGCTTTTGCCAGTATCCATAAGGCCTGGACTGATAGGTGCACACCACCCCTAGCAGGTGGAGCATCATGTCATGCTCAGCATGTCATCCCAGGCAGGAAAAATTGGATCCCCTTTGACTAACTGCAATACTTCAGCCAATTATTGCAAGTGATCATCTCATCGTCATATTGTGGCATCATGCTTGGTGAGGGTAGGATGTTAATCAGGGTCATCAAGTGTGCATATACTACATGGTGTTACATTGCTTAACACATGGCATTCATGCCTCAGGTGGTGCTGCAGGGCTGCCTCTGTCAGATGTACATACTACACTCCCTGTACATGTTTTAGAGCAGGTCATGTCATTTTAGGCATCCCTGTTATTATCTGAGTGAGTCAGAGGGGGTATCATTCCCAGGGTTCCTACTGAGCCAGTGTATGTGCTATGTGTTGCCTCTTTGCCAAGGCCAGGGCATACTGGGCACGCCTCCTTCTGCCTACTGGGGCAGGCTGAGGTTGTTCCTCCTCCGAGTCACGCTCTGCCTGTGATGGCCTTGGCAATGGTGGGGGGCTGTTTGGCCCGACCCTATGCTGGTCCTGCTGCAGCTTTTTTTGCAAGATCATATTATGTAGCATAGCACATACCATGACGATTTGGGTACATGTAGTTGGCGAGTACTGCAAGGCTCCACCAGATGTGTCTAGACACCGGAACCGTGACTTGAGCAGCTCAAACACACACTCTATTACATTACGTGTTTGTGCGTGTGCCTCATTATGGCGTTCCTGTTCAGGTGTGTGTGCGTTTCTGATGGGTGTCATCAGCCACAGCTAAAGTGCATAACCTGTATCCCCCACTAGGTGTCCATGTGGGATGTCCCCATTGGCAAATGTCTGGTACAGCTGCGTCAAATGCTATATATGGGAATCATGGTAGCTCCCAGGGCAGCCAGCACACACATTCATTATTATGCTCTGGGCATCACACACGACCTGGCAGTTGATGGAGGGGAAGCCCTTGCGGTTAATGTAGGCCCTACCCTGCTCACCGGCTGGTGCTTTGATGCGTATGTGCATGCAGTCTATTGCACCCACTACCTCAGGGTATTCTGCTATTTGCTGGAAGAGACGCATATTGCTGGCCAATACCTCACGGGCATTGGGGAAATATACATGATCACCAACATGTGCTGACATGGCATCCAGGAACTGGTGCAGTACCCTGGAGGCTGATGCCTGTGATATCCATATCATATCACCAGTTGGTCTCTGGAAGGTACCTGTTGCTAGTATTCTTAGGCCAACACATACCTTGGTTTCCACTGGGATGGGTTCCCCTCTGTTGGTTCTGTGTGTGAGGCGTGACCTGCACAGCTCGACAATTTGCTGCAGGAGGTCTCTGCCACTCTATAGCGCTCCACTATCTCCAGCTCATGTAACCCGTGGTAGGTGACCCTGGGCCTGTACACTCTTCTCCGTCTCCTCACTGTGGGTTGTCTGGCACCATTTGCATTGTCACCACCCTCAGCAAGTAGCCTATGTCTCCTTATGACAGCTATGTCAGCCCCTAGCATTTCTGCTCTGAGTTCAGTTTTTTTCAGTTTTCACTTCTAATAGCTTACTCCTGTCTTGCAGTGTCTCTTGAGAGAAACATCCTGCACTGCTGTTTGCAGAGTTTTAAGTGCTTGGCTGAGCTACTATTCTGCCTGTGTAATTGCCTGCTTCTAATTGTTTTCACCTGCTAGCTCCAGCAGTATTCCCTGTTAGCTTCCTACTAATTCTGTTGCTTCCTGTTTCCTCTCTGTTTCCTCAGGGGGGAGCAACGCGCATACCAGCAGAAACACGCTCACAGTGGCTTACACGCGCGCACACATGCTTACACAGTTTAGAATCTTGTTTTTCGGGTTAAAACGCGCGCACACCAGCGCAAACAGTCTTAGAAGTCTGCCAACATGCTCCCACATGCTCAGTCTGCCTTACACGCGCGCACACTGCCCTACTCGCGCCTCATGGCGCGCACACGTGCGCATGCACGCCCAGCAAGAAACTTTGGTGTAAGCAACAGTGTACACCTTCCATTTCTTGACTTTCCCATGCTTATTTTGTGGCACTCCTCTTTCCATGATATGTGTCTGACATCTGTCATGTAACACTGACCTTCAGTGAACTGCATTTCTTTCTGCCATTCCCCCCTGTGATGTCACCTATCTCCTACTCTATTCCTCCCCCTTATGTATCTCTTACACTACTCAGAATGTGCTCATTTGCTATGTGACAGTGGAATTCAGTATCCTAACACTCATTTACATCAGATTGCCTACTAATGCTTAGTTACATGTCTTAGACTCAGCTTCCCCCTTTAGCAACCACTAAACGGTGGCCATGTTGTTTTTGGTCTGCTGGTCCCTGCATTGTAAATCCATGTATTGCATAAAACCCACATTTGTGTGTTTATAACCTTCATTTTTATGTTTTATACAGTGCAGCCCGTTTGCACGGGGCTGCACTGCGTTTAAACATCAGCGATCGCCGAAAAAAAAATTTATTTGTCATATTTGCATCAGGGTACCTTGCCAATGGCCACATATTTGGCCATTGGCATGCTGCCTGACACATATGCACCCTTTATTTGGAGCTGACATGACTCCATTGTGTTTTTTGCAGAAACGTACTCAGTTGTCAACTGAGTACATTTCTGCAGCTAAAACGGCTCTTACACGGGCTGCTTTGGGCTTCCTGGATCGCTAATCTACCTCATCTGCATGCCTTTCAGCTGCAAGTGAGGTGATTAGCATATCCACGCCCACTCCGTGTAAGAGATATTTTAGCTGGTCTCTTACACGGAATTTAGGGCTGTTCCTGGATCGCGAGGGCTGCATGGAGTCTTACACTACTCTTAGACTCCGTGCAAGCCTTCGTGAATCCTGCCCGGGGTGTATAGGAAAGTTAGAAAAGGGGGAGCAACAAGCAGAGGTGCTTATGTAAGGACACAAAGGAAGGTGAGCATAGCAGTGGGACGGGGACCAAAGGGTGCACCATTTTTTGGAACAGAAACCCATTTTTGTAAGAATGGCAGTTGAGGAAGAGTGTTAGGGGAAGACAGGGAATGGAAAGAAGGTAGAACGTATGGAAGCAGTGGACACAAACAAACATAACCCTGGTGATCTAATTTTTGCTGCAATAAATGTTAGGAGTATAATAAATAAAACTGATGAACTACATGCCTGGATTATCCAACATAAGCCTGATGTTCTCACTGTAACTGAAACTTGACTTAAACCCAGCATAAACAACTCTGAAGTTATAACTCCTGGCTATAATATTATCCATGATGACTGAATAAAGAGGAAAGGTGGTTTTATTGCTTTGATATTTCCCAGTACTTACCACATTTCCCCTTACACCAAACCAACAACAAATTTAAGTTCTGCTGAGTTTCTTATCACTTTCCTCACAATACACAGTTATAAACAAATATGTATTACTGTCCTTTATATCTCTCCTGGTGTCAATGCAGCTATATTGGAAGATATGCTACACTGGATATCCTTAATATTTCCACAAGAAAAACTATTACTAGGTGATGTGAATGTCAATTGGTTGAACATAAACTCTAGCATGAACTTATATGGTTTCACACAACTAATAAATAGCCCTACACATTATAGCAAGACATCAAATTCTCTATTAGTCTGGAACCTAGTATAAGACCCTAGCAAATACTCCACCACAGGTACAATGTCAGACTCTCTGTGATCATCTCCCAGTCTATATGAGTAGACAGCTCACACATTGAGTTAAACAGCATATTTATAAAACAATATGTAACCTTTCCAAGTTTAACCCAGAAATATTAATTACTACACTATCACCTATTAACTGGAACCTCCTAAAAATCCTCCCCTTAGATGATGCTGTAAATGAATTTTCTAAATATCCTAAATAGCCTTGCACTTCCTAGAAGAAAAAAGACAAAAAACAAAAAATGCAATTTGGCTAGCCAAAAAAGAGGAGAATGCTAATGCAGGATAGAGAAAATGCATGGAATGAATGGCAAAAAAAAAAAAAAACACCTCAATATCTTGAAAACTTCAGAATGCTTCACAATTGTACTAAAAAGCGAATAAATTAAGACAAATAAACTATACTATAATAACATTCAGAATAATGCTAAACACAACCCTAAAAAATTTGGACATCCATTGAAGAAATCATATATCCTGGCCAAAAATTCGACCCAAACCCCTTTCCTGATAACTCACCACTTGAAACTACAATACAGTTCAACTCTTATTTTATTGAGAGTATAGCATCTCTAACAAAGGATTCCTCAAAATCTAATCATAACCCTGCCCAACAGCCACATATCACCACATCCACTTTCACCTTCAAACCTGTGCCCACACCCTATATAGAACTACTCTTAAACAAACTTAAACCATGCTCATCTTCAGCTGATAACCTTTCAAGTAAGTACCTACAAATAGCAGCCAATAGCACTCCCTATCCTGTCTCAATCCTTATAACTAGGTCAGTCCTGGAGTCCCATATTTCCTCTCACTAGAAAAAGTCACACATTATCCCTCTGCACAAAGGAGAAAATTCATCAGCCATTAATAACTTTAGCCCTATAGCAGTATTATCTTCCCTAGCCAAAATGCTTAAAAATGTATTCAAAAACAAATGTTAGACTGTTTTCTGCGGGAAGAACTCCTATCCCCTGCACAACATGGCTTCTTTCCTTCCCATAGTACTAGCACTGCCCTTCTAACTGATATAGATACTGTCAATAAAGCTAGAGATAATGGCAAACTAGTCTCTTCCTTATTTCTAGACTTCTTTAAAGCCTTTGACACAGTTTGTCACAGCAAACGTTTACTTCCAGTGTCCTCACTAGGTGTCTCTCAGCCCATTCTTCTGTGGTTCAAAAGCTACCTGTCCACCAGGTATCAGTCAGAAAAATGGCACTCCATGCTCTCTCCTTACCTACCAGTCACCACCAGTGTACCACAAGTCTCTATCCTTGGTCCCCTCATTTTCACCAACATCCTCTATACTTCCACACAGCAGCCCACCCTAATACAATATGCAGATGTTTCCACTCTCATTTGCACATCTGACAACATGGTACACCTCCTAAAAATTACTCAGGAAGCTTTAACAGCAACTGAAACATGGCTTTGTAAGTCACAACTCATGATTAACCCAAAGAAGACCAAACAATTACTAATTTCCCCCAAATCCCTCTTTCATGGAAAACAAAATTTAAAATCCTCTCTCTTGATAAAATAACCATTGAAGTCACTTGTCATAGCAAACTATTAGGGGTGATAGTGGATGATAATCCTACATTTGACCTACATATACAAAATTGCATAAGAAAAACTCATAAAAAATGATCATCTAACATATATGCAACTTCTTACCACCTATAAAATTATCCAGCAGCCATCTGCTTGTCCAGCACTAAAAACATTCTACACAACTATGTTCTCAGTCAGTCCCTGTGATTCAGTGACGAGAAACTCCTGTCTGTCTGCAAACCTAACAAATCTCTTGGCCATTGTTTGTACTCATACAAGGTTGCTATGGCCTGGAACTTCTCATCGGTCAAACTTAGAACCATAGCATCATTTTAGCACATGTACATCATGTTTATATTTTCATAATTTCATATTTTATATAATGTATTCATTGATTTTTTTATTGGTTATATGTTGAATTGTATTGGTCATGTGACTGAATTGGTAGGGTATTTAAGAAGGACAATTTATTTGTTAATTGGCTCTGATGAAGTTCCTGTGAAATTATTTAGAATGAAAGTGCTTAACCTGTTTCCTTAAAGTTATCATTTTATGGATTAAAGTTTGTTTTTCAGTCAAGAATTTGCACTTGGTGATCTGTTTGTTGAGTTTATTCTCAGGTATGAAGCTAATAACTCCTTATCTGTATCCACCAGGTCCATACTGTCATTCCCATCTTTCAAAGCCACTCTGAAAGACTTATCAGGTAAAACTGGCTTTATTCTGGCTCAAAACCAGGATAAACTATATCCCTAAATGTGAAAAAATAGCTTTTCTTTCCTTATACCTCCTTACTCCCCCTTCTTCACTGACTTCCTTACTGATAATTCTCTTTCCTGACCTTCTCTCTCAATATACCATAAGCCCATTTTTCACTCACTTCGTATTTTAATTCCTATTTTATTAGACTAACTTACCTTTAATTTCTCTACAACCTGTCTAATTTTTTTCTAAATATTAAAAGATTGTCATATATCTTGTATCAATTCTTAACCAATGTTTTTATAGTATGTTTAATTTGTTATAATTATTTAAGCTGCAGATGTTTTTGTTTTATTTTGATTGCAAAATGATTGTTCTTAAAATGTTTTGTAATATTCTGGAGCTTTTCTCATCAGGCCTTTGTTGAAAATATGCTGCTACCCAGTTGGCAAAGACCAACAGGGAGGTGCTGACAAAAAGGGTGCATTATCAATGGATATATCGACATACAGACAGATGGAGAAGAAGTAGTGATGGGATGGATTGACAAGAAATGGGAGAGTTGTAACACAAAAGGAATGTGAATATCAGGATGTGGCTAGATGATGGTTAGCCTGCTCTTGACACCTCGCTACTTGGACTACACCCAGGAAGAGGTCAGTCAGCACCATGATTGCACTCAGATGGTGATGATGGCAGTGCCAGGCACTAGTGTAACTGTGTAAGTCACACAAGGACCCCTTCAGGCAACCAATGTGGCTTCAAAGTGCCAGACTACTAACTCTCCCAACACTTCCAACTTGCAACTGCCATGGGGCATTGGAAATGCTCCTGTGTCACCTCTCCCCATGGCCTGGCCTCCATCACCTAACAGGGAGATAGGTCTGGTGGCAGATGGTTTGCTATGGATTAAGGTTTGCCTGATGTCAAGAATTGTCTGATGCAGATATACAAACCTCCTGTGCTTTTGCAACTTAGTTCACAGACCTGAAGGTCACCCAAGGACATGAAGAAGCTGGCACATTAGTCCAGGTGGAGGCCTCATCACCAGTAACAGAGTCACCATTAATTGCTGCCAGCACCATTGAAGGAGACAGTGACATCAAGGTTGACATACACTACATCAGCCCATGGGTTGGCCTCACCTCCATCAGCCAAGCCACCTTTGGTTGTTGCCAGCTCCACTGAGTGAAATGATGACCTCAAGAGTTGATATGCCAGTGGCTGAGCATGCTATAGGTACTGGCTCCTACTCCTAATCTAATTGCCTTTCTTCCTGACCACTATTCGCTGTTTGTGTGGGACTATAATACAGGGAAATCATATACCAATGGCGTCATAACTTGAGCTAATCAGGGTAGTAATTGATCTGCATGGAGACTTGTAAGAGTGTCTGGGACAGATGTGTACCATTATTGGTAGGTGTTATTGGGGATACTGTATGTTGCACATGTCCCCCTGCAACTGACCATCACAGACACATTCTTGCCATGGCTAGTCTACATCTGCTCCTATTGGGTAAGCTCACAGTATGAGGTGGAGGGCTCAGTCTCTGACCCACAGTGCCACTACTTTCACCCAATATCCAGAGTTCTGGACAATGCAGGACACAGTGGATGTAAATGCAGATGGGGTGTTGATGCAGAGACTACCCATAGCACATCCTATCATTCATGATCACAGGGCACTCCATCCACTGTGCCTGCTACAAATCATGCCTTGATCTTCCCAGGACAGGAAGGCCTCTATGGACAGGAATATACATCGCCAATGCATACATCTCCTGTGGATTCCATAGACCTGTCCAGCATACTCATCATAGTTCTGCATCACCTGCTGCAGCTGTATCCATACATACTGTCATGCACCCATCTTCACTGCCCACCTTCACCCACACATAAGACAATAGAGACACCACTTCCTCCCTGACCAGTCTCCCTGACTATGTAGAGTTACTCACTGATGCCTCTCTCTCTCTCTCTCTCACACACACACACACACACACACACACACACACACACACACACACACACACACACACACACACACGCACACACACACACACTCTGTTAATTCTGACCCCCTTCCCCACCATTGTTGACATTTGTCACTGTGGCCCTCCCCACCTGTGTGTATGACTCCTGTGCCCTGATATCACAGTTGTGTTATATTGGTAGGTGATGTCTGATGCAGAGTGTGGTCAGTCCATGCATAGTACAGCACAGCCTGAGTTTAGTATTGCAGCTATCATTTATTGCTGTCATGTGTTCTGCTTATTCTGGCCCATAGTTAAGAACCAGATACTGCTTTTTAGCCATTGCCATAGTATACTTTGCCCACCTCTGTCTGACATAGTCTTCCCTTATGGCTGGCTCCTCCACAGACTACTCTTCAAGCACCTTGTCTACTATTCACCTGTTATTGCTGAGTATCACCATGTTGTATAATATCACACACACTATTTTACTGCATGTTCCAGTGTCATTTTCCAGTATACTACGAGAGACATCTAGACAGTGTACTCTGCCTTCTGCAGTCTAAACACATGCTCAACAAAAACATGGGTCTGTGACAGGGAAGTATCATATATGTTGTCTGTCATGGTTTGTAAATTTCAAATTCGTGTCATTAGGCATGGTATAATTCACACGTGTGTTAGATGTGGGAAACAGGGGCACTGCCTATGTGGCTTGCTGACACAATGTATATAATATCCTGAACAGGGCAGACCATGTGAAAGCTGATGGAATGGAACCCCCTGCGGTTGATACACTGCTGCCCCTGCTCACCAGGTATACCTTCATTTCAATCAGGGTACAATCAATGGCTTCCATTTTCTCAGGGAACTGGCTATGCCATAAAATGCCTGCATGATGTTGCTTCTCTCCTCTGTGGTGTGTATGAGCCATATATGCTCCTCCACATGTTGAAGCATAGCATTGCAGAACTGGTGGATTAACTGTGACAAACACCTGGGATACACTTGCTCTGCCCTCGCTGATCCCTGAGCAGCCCTGTTGCGGGTCTTCAGAAAGTCCCACATACCATGGTATCCACAAGGCTTAGTATTTCATGCATTCTACTAGCCTGCATATGAGGGCAGCACATCCTGGCCAGCTCCTCCACATAGCTCTCAAGATCTTCATGCAAGAAATCTGGAAAAGTAAAAAATAATGGGGCTGGGGGGTGGGGGGGAAAGGACCAAAATAAGGAACAAATATTAAATATTCCTCTTATAAACTTAGAACATTGCAAGAATAATAGGTTTTACATTGGCACACAGTTTCTGAAGGATATGAAGTCTAAAAGTCAAATGTCTACCATTATTTAATGACTTCAATCCTCAATAAATTGCTAGAAGATGAGGCATGTCATGAGGAACAAACCAAAAATGTGAAGCACAAATCTGGACATTCTGTGAAAATCTAGGCAGTTGAGAGATATGTTCTTGTAGGGTGCCTCTGGCAACACAGTAGCATTCCACTGTTTCTGTGTCATGGAGGGCATTGCATGTTAGGCACTGATGGATGTCAAGACACTGTTGAAGGTGACAATAAGCACCTCCTTGAGCATCAACAGCAACAGTAGCCTCTTGTCTGTGTGTGTGTGTGTGTGTGTGTGTGTGTGTGTGTGTGTGTGTGTGTGTGTGTGTGTGTGCGTGTGTGGATGTGTATACATATATATATATATATATATATATATATATATATATATATATATGTGTGTGTGTGTGTGTGTGTGTGTGTGTGTGTGTGTGTGTGTGTGTGTGTGTGTGTGTGTGTGTGTGTGTGTGTGTGTGTGTGTGTGTGGATTCACTTCATAACACTGAAATATCAAAACTGAAACTCAAAACACTGAAACCAAAACACTGAAATTTCAAAATCTTGAAAACTCAAAACACTGAAAACACATATCATGCATATACTGAGTTTAATCAACATAAATCATAGCACTTTCTACCAAGTGTAAGCTGTGGGGCCTAGCCCCCATGCACCCCCACACCCCCTGCTACTTGTATATATATATATATATATATATATATATATATATATATATATATATATATATATATATATATATATATATGTCAACTCTAAGATTGCACTTCACTACACTAAGTGCAATCTTGTAGTTGGTATATTTAAGTAGCAGAAGGGTGTGGGGGGTGCAGCCCCCCACATGGAGGGTGCAGGGGGGTTTGCCCCCCTGCTTACAGTTGGTGGAAAGTGCTATGATTTATGTTGTTTAAACTCCGTATATGTATGATATGTGCTTTCAGTGTTTTGAGTTTCAGTGTTTTGAGTTTTCAGTGTTTTGAAGTTTCAGTGTTTTGGTCTTTTATATTATGAAGTTTTCTCATTTTCAGTGTTTTGAGCTTTCAGTGCTATGACATGAATCCATATATATATATAGTTTACTAATGTGGCAGCTACCCAATGCACACTGTCACTGTCTCTCATAACTCTGGGATTTTACTGTGGCCTACAGCTCTAGTAGTAGCAACTCTTCCCATGAAATTTGTATATTTCTTAATTTTTTTGCCATATCAATTACCCTCATTTGTATAAGCCATTGCCCTGATTTTAATAATGTTACTCATTAGTAGTTTTCAACCTTCTACAATAATGCTCAGTATATCTCTACATCATCCCAGACCTTTGCATGTCAATCTTTGTGCAAAATTGGCTACAAAAATGGGAAAATGTTTTTGATTCCAAGGAATGTTCTAATAGGATTGTGTTAAGCACCCTTCATGCTAACAGTATGTACCCATGTTTAGAAATAACGTTATAACTTTTATAAATATCATTATAAAAGCTAGTATTAAATGGCATGCACCCCTGTGACCTAATTCACTGCTTGTACTGAAGCTAATTAGCTCTTGAAGTAGATGAAAGCCAATGGAAATCATCAGAATTAATATTTGCATTATCATACTTGTGGTGAAAACAATGGACTTGGTACTCAAACTATACTGTAAAATCATCTATATCCAAATATATATGTACTGATCTTAAAAAATTAGAATTTTAGTGTATCTTTAACATATGTGTAGATGACAGCAAATAATAAAGTATATTTAGGAAATGCTTTTCTGAAAAATGAAGTGATGATTTTCCCATATATTGATTTGGTGACCATGTTATCTAAAAATTGATTGTAAAAAAATCAGTCCCCAGGGCAAAATATGGGATGAGATAATGCTAACTTATTTCCTGATGTCAGGAATATAGTCAAAGTAGAATGGAGGGTTTGCAATGTATATGACAGGCACAGGCATATACGTAGGGCTCATTATTTTATAAAATTTTATTTTAAACTATCTGGCCTTGACCTTCTTTGACAAAGTATGTTTAAGATATAAGTTCACCACAAAAAGAAAATGCCAGCGATTACCTTTCCAGATGTTTAATAAAAAACTAATGTCCAATATAATTACAGTCTCTGCACCATAAATGTCTACTTTAAAATTGCTGGTACACACAATAAAATGTCCTTCCAAAATTTTCAAAGCAAACACAGCATCACATGGTAAAATTCTGTTTTACAGACTTCAAGCAGCACACCTATATGACTCCTCTTTACCTCAGCTTTGCAGCCATTACAGAGTACACCTGTTCTCTCTACTCTCACCCTTAAATACTACAATTTAAAAGTAATTATTCAATTAAGTATGTTAAACCAATTATTCTGTAAAGGAAACATTTCCAATGACATTACCCATTCAACCCCCTTGGGATTAATGTATTCAGTTTTAAAACTGACATGTTTAGGATATGTCTGGTGATTTATCAAAATGTTATTGGGGGAAATAAAGCTGGAAAAGGTCTTAGCGATGGCATAAAGCAAATTATTATTCTCTGTTATATTTGTCAGGGTTGCTAGGCTCACTGCTGGAAAAAAGAGAAGTGAAAATATAAATTCTCAATGTCATGGCAATGATATGAAGAATTTGATTGAGTGGAGTATTTATTTATTAACTATTTATTAAGTTATTAACTGGATAAACAAACTGATGAAAACAAAAATACGGTGTTGTGAAATGGTATATCAACCAACTATTAACATAAAAATTACTACTGCAGTCATTTTAAACTTCACATTTTAAACTAACACTTCATTTATTAAAATAAAATCAAGAATTGAGTGTTTTCACCCTATCACTATAAGGACTTCAACAGAATTCACTTAAAAAACAATTAAAACCCCTTTTACACTAAAAAGCCATCTAGTGATTAAACATGTCACCTTTTTAGAGGGCTAAACCCCAAATCACTTCACATTTAAGATAGTACCACTTGCAAACTCACATGGAACATCAAATAAAAAAGTTACTTTTCTATATCTTCTCTATCTAAAATTTGATTTATCCTTTAAAACTGATTGTATTGAAATGTACTCATTTATACCTGGAGGATGGGAAGCTTGCAGCTTTATTTGTTATTTTAACACTGCAAGTTATAATTTTGACATCAAATCACCACCCCTAGGATTTGCTTTAATCTTCTCAAGTATACCTTAAACATAGCAAGGTACACAACTCCCTTAGAGTCACAATTTCCTTTCTCAAAAATAATGGTAGATTTTAATCTATTCTCTAGCATTATTTTGTCCTTCGTTAATATTTAAGAACATTGTCCACATCTTCCACTTTGCGTTTTACCAGTCTTGTTGAATCTTGTACCCCCAGTTCATCTCACCCCACTTTCAAACCCTGTTTTAAATTAAAACCTGTTTTAAAAACAAATGTGGGGTTATCTCCTAATATTTTGTGCATATTAGGGTTCACTTTCAAGATGTTCCAATTTTTAATATAATATTCTTTATATCTTGAGATTATGGACCAAACTCTAAAATAAAAGCTTTACCATAATCCTCTATTGGTTGCTCCCTACAATGTTCTATAACTACCCCCAAAAAATGGTTTATACTTTTTACCTCATTAGGGCAGTACATAATTTTTGGTATCTTGGACTATTTGTGATGGATAACCACCGGCCAAAAACATATCTGCCACAAACTCCAACTCTGTCACTGCATCCATATAAGTGGATGTCATTCTGGCAGCCCTAATACACTGCCCTTTTAAAATACTCTTTTTCTGAATATAGTAATCTAAGAATGAACTACTGAAGGTGGTCTTTATATAGAGTCTAAGTCTAAACCCATTTTCAGAATGCTGAATCCATGTATCAAGATTATTAATTCCACTTGTACTAAAATTATAAGTGAACTTTAAAAAGGAAAATGTATTATTAATGTAATTCAAGAACTTTTTTTGCTTTGTTATCTGCTCCAGTCCATAAAATATATATTCTGTCAAGGAAATGAACATAAAGTTTAATGAATTAAAAAAAAATTGCCAACTAAACACATTCTTCAATTGCCATTCAAGAAGAACTAGGTTAGCATAAATGGGAGCACAAGAGGCAACCAATAGAAGATTATCGTAAAGCATTTATTTTAGAGTTTTGTCCACAATCTCAAGATATAAAGAATATTATTTTACAAAACTGAATCTTGAAAGTGAACCCTGATATGCACAATGTATTAGGAGCTAACCCCATGTTTGTATTTAAACCAGGTTTTAATTTAAAGCAGGGTTTTGAAAGTGGGGTGAGATCAATTGTGGGTATAAGATTCAACAAGACTGGTACTGCCCAATGTGAAAGATGTGGGCAATGTTTTTACATATTAACGAAGGACAAAGTAATGTTAGAGAATAGATTAAAATCTGCCATTAGTTTTGAGAAAGGAGTTGTGTATCTTGCTATGTGTTTGGGGTGGCCTGCTTTTTATGTGGAGAAAATGGAGAGACCCTTAAAGAAAATAATTTGTGGACATTTGTATCAGATTAGCAAGGCAAACACAAACAATGCACTTTAGAAACATTCTATAGAGTGCCCCCATTATACGAAGTTTAACTTTGGTATACTTGAGAAGGTTAAAACAAATCCTAGGGGTGGTGATTTGAGGTCAAAATTAGAACTCACAGAATTAAAATGGCAAATGAACCTGCAAGCTTCTCACCCTCCAGCTATAAATGAGAACATTACAATACAATCAGTTTTAGAGGACAAATCAAATTTTAGATAGAGAAGATATAGAAAAGAAACTTTTTTATTTGATGTTTCATGTGAGTTTGCAAGTGATACTATCTTAAATGTGAAGTAGTTTTGAGTTTAGCTCTTTAAGAAGGTGACATTAATTACTAGATGGCTTTTTAGTGTAAAAGGGGTTTTAATTGTTTTTTAAGTGAATTCTGATGAAGTCCTTATAGTGATATGACAAAAGTGCTCAATTCTGTCATTTTATTTTAATAAATGAAGTGTTTTTATTTTTAAATCGACTGCAGTGGTATTTTTTATGTGGATAAACAAACTGGCTATAGTGTCCTTTTCAGTAACAACACAGGCTCCAGACGAAGCATAATTGCAGAACATCTCAAATGAAGAACAAACACAGGGTAAGGTATCACCTCACAAAAAAATGAAAACCAATCCAAAAGAAGAGAGGTAGATACGCCACAACTATCGAAGCAAAACCAGACGTGTCGTATAAAACATAAAAATCCTTTATTCGAATAAGTTAGTGCTTTCACGTTACTTAGAACGCTTCATCAGACTTTAACAGTTTAAAGAAAATTCAGATCACTTAAATATTACAAATTCACATAGAAAACACCAATAAAACACCATTTCCATGTCACATGTTACTCAAAGGAAATTACATCACTTTCATTCAAAAGCAATCCCAGGGGGGAAATGTGAAAAACTATTTAGCATACAGGGAATTATATTGGCAGGTTTTAACTGACGCCAATACTGCCCCAGGCATCAACGATTTTCTTTCAATCAAGCCATTGTTAATGTTGAATAGTTAAAGAATTTTTTAGATATATATAGTACACAACATTTATTATATCATCAATTTCACAAGCATATATTCATTAAGTAGTGAATTGCAATATGAATAGTACAACAAGTACGTTTTACAATATTGAATCAGGGGACATTGTACATATTTTTTATATCAAATATTATCTTTTAAACGCATTTTTTTTGAATGTATTTTTTTGAATGTATTTTTTAAATGTATTTACTAATTAATGAGTTTTTGGCGCCATTTTTAAATATAAATTGATCACAGGTGCACTTTACTATTGTTCTGAAGAAACTCGCTGTGACGAGTGAAAGCGCTCAACAAAAGTACTGTGGATATTCATTAAATACGATTTGTTTTTATACTGGGACCGGTGGATTTATTTTGCTATTTCAGCTGTGTAAGGTACTTTCCGTTTGGTTTACTAGTGGTGAGGAATTGTGTCGATCCAAATGGTTCTTTGTGGTTTCAGTTGTCGTTCTATGGATTCCTCACACAGCTTGACTCCTATTACTCCACCCAGCCACCATACTGAAGTTGAACAGCTACAGGCTGAAATTTCATCTTTACATGATGAGGTATCTAAAGTTATGGAGTTTTTTAGCAAGATCCCCGGGTTAGTGGACTTACGTTCTCGTTCCCCTGTTACTACGAACGGAAAGAATGCTTTGAAAGCAGTTCCCTCTCACAAGGGAACACTTCACCAAGGTACTCCAAACAACAGCAGCGGAGGGTTACCAGACACTTCATCTCCTGATATACCTAACGGACAGGCACAGGAACAAGTTCAGAGTGCCGGTATTGATTTGCCTGGTGTAGCCGTTACTACTGATAATAACAGGACTGCAGTAACGGATTTCACCTTTGACTTTACATTTGGAAATCTTTCTGAAGAAATGAAACGGGTTGGAACTAGACCAAAACATACGCAACCAACTCGGACATATGCATTTGTTTCAGGCGAGAAATCTCGCCTAAAAGGTACTGTTAACAATAATATGAAAAGCGATCATAAACCTAATGCATTATAGGATTTTTTAGGTTATGAATGTAAATTTGATGGTAATGTGGTGAGAAACAATACGGATTCTCACCAGTATGGTAAAGGTACTATTAAAGATATGATTTATTCTTTTGGAAAGAAACTGAATATTATTAATGGCTTGAAATTAGATAATGCCTATCTTAATTTTTGTTTATCAATTAATATTGTACCTATGGGCCTTAGATTTTTTAAACTCCCCCTGGGAATAGAAATAAACACTGATGTCCAAATGGAATTTAATGCTTTATTTGATAGGTTCCGATTTGAATATATGAGAATGCTTATCAAACACAATGATGCTAAGCTGTGTAAATTGTTGACTGAAGTAGAGAAACTTAACAACTTAATTATGCAGGACATGCTTTTTTCACAGTGGGAGACTCTATTTTATAAGCAGATCAGTACAGCTGAGGTTAGAGCAAATAAGGCCTTTGAACGCAAACAAAGGAAACTGAACAGAGACAGAGATCAATATAGAAAGCATGTCAGTTATAAATGGGATAGCTACAAATGGGATAGTTCAAAATTCAATAGGGAGACACAGGAACTACATGAAACAGATAAAGGTGAATGTAATGATGAGTTTTTTTTACACAACCAAGGGAATGCATTATGGCAATTGGAGAAAGGGAGAAAAATGGAAAATGAAGTAATAACATCGTCACTAGTTAGTAAGCATGGAAATTTGAGTGGCAATTATGACGATAACATCACTATTACAAACCATGTAATAAGCACTTACAAAAATTTTAATATTTATAATTATAGTAACATCAGGTTAGAGAAGGCTCACTTCAGTTTATTATCTAAAGGGATGAAATTTATTCCGACGCCCAAATTTAATTTAGTAGATAATATACTAGAAGTGAAGAAATTTTCTAGGAAATTGAACTTAGCCTTAACATTTGGAGATAAGGAAAATGGGATTAGTGACAATACAGATAAATTAAAAAAGAAGACCTGTTTTATTCCACTTAGTAATCCCAAAGTTCAAATGTATGACAATTGTGTTACTAGAGAAATCTATACAGCTAACCATTACATTAAAAAGCACAAGACAAAGTATAACTTGTCTATGGAAGAATGTGAGGCTTTACATGAGCTGCAGAATAACAACAACGTCAGGATCATGAAGCCTGACAAAGGTGGTGGGGTCGTATTTTATGACGCCACCACCTATAGTGCTGTCATTTTTGATTTATTACACAACTCAGGCAATTATGATACCGTTTCTCTCAATGAGATAAATATTGCTTACAGGAGAATAGACATATACCTCGAAGAATATTATATTGAACAAAGAATCTCAGAAGATTTATACAAATTCACGATGGTAAATTTTCCTATTTTGGCAACCATAGTAGGGATACCTAAGGTTCATAAAGATATTCAGAACCCCCCATTTCGCCCAATAATATATGGGAGTAGATCTAAAACCTTCCCCATAGGGGTGGTTATTGATACTCTGCTAAAACCTATATACATGGAGGTCAAGCACCTAGTGAAGGATTCTTGGGAATTTCTTATGAATTACCCTATAAAAGAAGATCATAAGAACATTTTATTTGGTACAATAGATGTGATTGACTTATTTAGTAGTATACCCATAGAGGAAGGTATAGAAGCTTTCACTAGATGCCTGAGAAAACACACAGATATGTCCTGGGACAGGATATCCCTACTGGCTGATTTAATGAGTATAATATTGCAAAATAATTATATATATTATGAAGGGGAACTGTTCAAACAAACCAGGGGAGTGGCTATGGGTGCGGCTTGCGCACCCATATTTGCTAACCTGGTTATGTTGGACTGGGAGGAAAGGATTATATTCAACAGTCCATATTATTCCTCTATAGCATATTATTCCCGTTTTCTTGACGATATATATATATTATGGAAAGGAGACAATAGTTAATTCTCTGAATTCATATCATATATTAACACTAGCAGTGAATTTTTAAAATTTACATCTGAGTTTAATAACAAAGGGGTGCCTTACTTAGACACACTAGTAAGTGTAGAAAATGGCTGCTTGAAATCAAGAATATTTAGAAAAGCTACATTTACCAACTCATATTTGGACTTCAGCAGTTTTCACCCCACTAATGTTAAAAGGAATATATACAAAGGCCAATGTATTAGGGCTATCCGTATGACCTCTGACTATGAGGATACGATTAATGAAATTGATTTCATTACTGCATTATTCTTAGAAAGGGGATATGATAAAGATATTATGAAGGACATTTCTACGTATGTCATTAGTCAGAGGGGCAGTAGATATACATCACTGTTAGGAAGTAACAACACTTTGGATACAAATGACTCTCACAATTTAGTATTAGGACCTAATAGTCTACCAGTTAATAACTTAAATGAATTAGATCCTATATGTAGCAACAGACACAAAAAATTCAACAGAGCTTGCATTATTGAATATGGTCCATTCAGCCATATTATAAAGGATATAATGATTAAGAACTGGCATTTATTGACAGATGAACAAGCAGTAGCTGACATTGTCGGAACAGCCCCTATTTTCATTAATAAAATGGGCAGGAACATCAAGAATTTGTTAGAGGTGAACATTAGAACTAAGAATGGAGATGACACACATACAGGTAAATGTGGGTTTTGTAATCAGTGTTCCAGCATATATGAAAAAAGCCCTATAATTTTGCAAAACACTAATAAGAACAAGATATATGTACCTAAGGGCAATTGCAGAACTAAGATGCTGGTATACATTGCACTCTGCTCGGTCTGTCCCTCATTTTATATAGGGAAGACCGAGAGACAACTTAGACAAAGAATATATTCACATCTATACAGTATTAAAAGGAAAGACACAAAGAATGCCCTGGTAAGACATATGGAGGAGAAAGGGATAGAACATAAATTCAAGTTTGCCATATTAGAGGTAGTAAAAAGCAATCCCAGGGGGGGAAATGTGAAAAACTATTTAGCATACAGGGAATTATATTGGCAGGTTTTAACTGATGCCAATACTGCCCCAGGCATCAACGATTTTCTTTCAATCAAGCCATTGTTAATGTTGAATAGTTAAAGAATTTTTTAGATATATATATAGTACACAACATTTATTATATCATCAATTTCACAAGCATATATTCATTAAGTAGTGAATTGCAATATGAATAGTACAACAAGTACGTTTTACAATATTGAATCAGGGGACATTGTACATATTTTTTATATCAAATATTATCTTTTAAACGCATTTTTTTTAATGTATTTTTTTGAATGTATTTTTTTAAATGTATTTACTAATTAATGAGTTTTGGGCGCCATTTTTAAATATAAATTGATCACAGGTGCACTTTACTATTGTTCTGAAGAAACTCGCTGTGACGAGTGAAAGCGCTCAACAAAAGTACTGTGGATATTCATTAAATACGATTTGTTTTTATACTGGGACCGGTGGATTTATTTTGCTATTTCAGCTGTGTAAGGTACTTTCTGTTTGGTTTACTAGTGGTGAGGAATTGTGTCGATCCAAACGGTTCTTTGTGATTTAATTAAAAACAAAAACAATAACAAAAAAAAAAGCAACAGAAATCTTCCTTTCTCCATTGCTTCCTTTACACAGCACTGATGTACTGCATAAATGTGGGAACATAAGTCTCACACACATGAGCAGTAACTCAAGAAAGCCCCCTGATGCCAGAGAAAAATGCATAAGAGCAAAACAGTGCCATTATACTAGGATATTATTTAAGAAAAGTGAGCTATTTCTTTCTTAAATAATGTCATTGTATAATAGCAATAACCCATGGCTGGGTGTGGGTAATGCTGATTTACCCATGGTTGACTTTGGTCAATCGAGCCTTGACCTTGTGACCAAACCACAACAACCATGGGTAAATCCAGCATTACCCACACCCAGCCATGGTTTATTGCTATATTAGATGTTTAGCATAGATACAAACATATTTGAAATAAGTTGGCATTGGTAGAAACATATTGGCTAACTACAAAAATAGTAAAAAATGTACATAGTGATTATATGTAATAGTAGTGAAAAACTATTGAAATACAGCACAGATACATCACATATTCATTTGTAGCAAGCATGGTATCCCTGTATGCAGCAAAATAATAAATATGTTCATTTTAAATAAGCAACATGCATCCTATGCTAAATGCATTATATGTGAAATAAATAACACAAATCCTATATTAAACATATTTCCCTGAACTGTATAACATAAAAATCATATGTTCCATGTGCTAACCATTTTAAATGTTGTGTTAACATTTATAAAGAGGTTGTAGATCAAGAATTAGATTTCATTATAATTTTACTATATACTAGGTGAGTAATAATATTCCTGTGTGCTGCCTTTTTCAGTTAAAATTTAGCCTTGGTATTTCTGTTCACACTCTTTTCTCTGCAGGTATATTGATTCAGTGTGAAAAGCATTCTTTACTGTAGAAGTGTCAAGTTGTCCCTCTTAGGACATCTACCTTTGGAACCTTTACACATTTTGTACTTGTTTCTGCATCAATACATTTTAGGAAATCATCAGTATTTTGTGTTGTTTTTCAGGTCTGCTAAGGTTACATTCTAAGAAGCACACAGTATTTGAAGCTTTTTTTCACCTACAGAGTTCTTTCTCCACATTTTTATAAGACAAAACTTGATTTTCCTGCAAGGGAAGCAATTTATTTTGCTGATATTAGAATACATAGAAGTAACAGATTGAGATGGCATGTATGACCAATGGACTATGAAAGTTCAAACTGCAGTGCACTGTCATAATCTTATTTAAAGGGTCTGGGTGCCTTAATTCATACAGAGATGGATTTCTTTGTTGCTAAGTATCCTCCAAGGGCAGTAGTCTCTAAGGCCTAGACCAGTTACTGAGGTGCGTAATATTTTATCAGACTTTTTGGTAACCCTCTCAGATTGGGCTGAAATTTTTTTTACATTTAATTGGATTAAACTATGTTATCTCTGACATGGCCTTTAATAAAACAGCATCATTCCGATATGTGTTACAACAGAAACTCGAAAAAGCATATTACTACAGAATTAGAAAGCAAAGTATAGAATACATATTCACTCATGTGATCTTTATCTCCAAGAAAGTTAGTGGTGTAGTTTATAATAATTTATTATCTAGGACATTTTAACCTGGGTAGGTGATCCGCTGTGGCAATCCCTAACCAGGAAAAAGCCAAAAGAAGAAGTAAGGGCAAATCTGTTTTAAGGTTGTTGTTGCTAAACAACACATATTATTTCTTGAGTATATAGCAGTGTGGAAAGAAAATTCTTACATTGGATGTCATGTCTTTATGAATTTTTTGGTTCTTCTGAACAGCATTAGTTATCTGTGGCAAAAGTAAAACACAGAAGATATAGCTATTGCATTACCATGTAGCAGTGTTGTGAAAAGAGAAAATTAATATTTGCTCAGTGATTGATGAATTGGGTGGGGGGATGAAAGGCTTCAGATACTGATTTGATTTTGTATGTCAGTTTAAAATTCTAGATCATCATAATGGTGCATGTGTACATCATAATCAAGTCTGCAAGAGCAACAATTTGTATTAAATCTTTTATTGAATGTTTATATCTACTTTCAGTACTCACTTCAACACCATATACTAACGCATTACTCAAACGTCATAACATCTCCCGTTGTGTGTTTATTTTATTTATTTATTTATTTATTTATTTATTTCATCCGATTCATTTATCAGGGTAGAGCACTGATCAGGTCTGACCAATTTCAGCCTCAGCCTGGAATTTGAATGATGTATCATAATCCGGCGTTCATTTTCACGTTGACACTATTAGACATCACACAGCCTCACTTTTCCTTCACCCATCAACCTTACAAAAGAAAACAATGGTGTTCCCAGACATTATCAGCACAAAAATATACTACTCCCCCAGTTCCTATTCTGGTATCTGTAATCCAACTCCATATGAAGAGAGTTAGGGAAGGAAGGTTAACCTTTGAACTGAGAGGAAGTATGGCTCAATAGCTATGCATTAATAGGCTGGAACTGCCTATTAAATTTGCTATCTTGTTGCTCTTTTCTCTGCTTCTCTAAGTTCAAAGGAATTGGTGTGACTCCTGAATAAAGCCTAAAGATCATTGTACACAAGCAACTGTCAAAAATTACAAAATGCCATGAGTGACCCTGTGGATGCTCCTCTTCATGACTCAGGAAAAAGTACAGTTTTGTACCTACCATAAATGTAGATGTTCAAGTGCTAATACAGCTGCAGTCATAACAGATGGGTTCTCCTGCAGTCAGGCGGGTCCTCGGTCGGCCGAATTCCAAAGTCTAGGTCCGGCGTCAGTTATCATCGCTTCTTCCCTGACGTCAGTGCGACAGGGGTATAAAGGAACCAGCCAACGCCATTTTCTTCAGTTTTTCTTGCCCCAGATGTCAGGTGCCCCCAGAAGGAAGGCAATACATAAGTTTGTGTAATAATGCAGTGCAATATAATCAAAATGCAGTAGTTGCAAGCAAATACATCATAAAAGAATACCCCAATCAGGTTGTATGAGGATGTGCTAGCTTATAGGCCTGTCCCAAGAGGGGAAGGAGGGAGGGAAACCTGGACTGCAGCTGTATTAGCACTCGATCATCTACATTTATGGTAGGTACAAAACTGTACTATGTTCATCATGCATACAGCTGCAGTCATAACAGATGGGTAGAATCCCAAAGCTAAGAAAGGGGTGGTAGGCACTAGGTGGAACTAGGAGGTGCCAAAATGCCCTGCAAGACTGCAGTGGCAAAGCCTGCTCTAGATTTGGAGTATAATGGTAGGTTGTAGTGCTTGGAGAAGGTATGCACAGAACTCCAAGTGGCTGCTTCCAAAATATCCTTGGTAGGAACTCCTCTGAGGAAGGTTGCAGAGGTGGCTGTGGCCCTGGTGGAATGAGTTCTAATGCCTGTAGGTACAGCTTTGCCATGAAAGGAATAGCAAAAGCGTATGCAGTGGGCTATCCATTTTGAGATTGTCTGTTTGGAGATTGGCTTTCCTTGAGCTCCTACCGCATAGGCCACAAAGAGCTGTTCTGATTTTCTGAAAGGCTTTGTTCTGTCCAAATAATAACTCCGCTGTCTGTGGATGTCCAAGGAATGTAGTAATCTCTCCCCTTTGTTTTGAGGATTAGGATAAAAAGTAGGTAAACGTATGGCCTGATTTAAAGCTACCCTGGATACCACTTTAGGCATAAAGGACGGGTTGGTTCGTAAGGAAACTCTGTCCTGATGGAAGATGATAAAAGGCTGGACAGCCGTGAGAGCCTGTACTTCTGAAACTCTACGAGCTGAGGTGATAGCCAGAAGGAAAGCTGTTTTCCAGGACAAATATTGCAAATCTGATGAGGAAGCTGGCTCAAAAGGAGGCAAGGTCAATTTTTCCAGAATGAAATTAAGATCCCAAGCAGGTATTGGTTGTTTCCTTGGAGGCCTTAAATTCTTAGCCCCTCTGAGGAACTGTCTTAAGAGAGGGTGAGAGAATAAAGGTGGATCAGTGTTGTATTCTGCAGAAATGGCTTGAGGCATGTATTTTGGAGGAGGAGAAAGAAAGTCCACTGCTTAGCAGTTCAGCCAAATATTGTAGTATTTGAGGTAAATTCAGTTTTCCAGGATCCTGGCCCTTTTTCTCATTCCAGAAATAAAAAAGTTTCCATTTTGCGGAGTAAGCTTTTCTAGTTGAAGGCCTTCTGGCCTCCAAAATGACATCCTGCACCTCCTTGGAGAGTACGGCCTGTTGAGATGCTAAGGAATCTTCCATGCGGCTAGACTGAGTGTTTTTAGCTGGCTGTGAAGAGTTTTCAAACTGTGCTGAGTCAGAAGAAGAGGCATTAGAGGCAGAGTCCATGGTGGGGAATGTGTCAGGCTCCTCAGGAGTGGGTACCAGTGTTGTCTTGGCCAGTCCGGAGCAATGAGGATCATCTTTGGTCTGTCTGCTCTGGTCTTCAATAGAACTTTGGGCAGCAGAGGAAGAGGTGGGAAGGCATAAACTGTCATTGATGTCCAACAGAAAGAGAAAGCGTCCACTCTCCAGGCCTTTGGATGGAAGATCCTTGAGCAGAATTTTGTCAATTGATGATTTTTGTGGGAGGCAAAGAGATCTATGTCTGGCCTTCCCCATTCTTGGATTATTTCTGTAAAAACTTTTGGATGCAACTTCCATTCGTGTGGGTCTGTCATATTCCTGCTTAGGTTGTCTGCCAGCGTGTTTTCCTTGCCTGGCAAGTACTGTGCTTGTAGTTCCATTTGTAAGTCCATGGCCATGTTCCAAAGTGACATGGCCAGTCTGCATAGGGGGTAAGAATGTGTTCCTCCCTGCTTGTTTATGTACCACATAACTGTGGTGTTGTCCGTTCTTATCAATAGTTGACCTGGTTGTAGGAGGTCCTTGAAAGCTATAATAGCATTTATTACTGCTAGCATTTCTTTTTGATTGATGTGAAGGTGCTTTTCTTTTTGGGACCACTTGCCCTGAATGCACCGATCTGTCATGTGCGCCCCCCAGGCGTAGTCCGAGGCATCTGTTTTGATGATTTGATTTGCTTGAGGCTTGCTGAATGGAAGACCTGTGTTTGTTTGACATGCTTGAGCCCACCACAGAAATTCCTTTTGCAGACATGGAATTAGTGGTATTATTGTTTCCAAACTGTGGCTGTGTTGAGACCATATGTTTTTCAGGTACCATTGTAGTTTCCTCATAAGCAGCTTTGCACATGGGATTAGTAAGATGCAAGATGCCATGAATCCCAGAGCCTGCAGGATTTTCCTTGCAGTCAGCCTGGTGCAATTTGCTAGTGTTATGAAGTATTGAATTAGTTGCCCCTGCTTCTCTGGTGTGAGGTAGGCCACCTGGGTGTTTGTGTCCAAATTGGCACCCAGGAAAATTATCTTCTGAGAGGGTATTAGCCTTGATTTCTTTTTGTTGACTGTGTATCCCAGAGAATTCAATAACATTATTACATAAGCCAGATGTTTCAGAAGAATGTGCTTGCTGTCCGCTTGGATCAGGCATCAGGCAGTCATCCAAATAGGGATATATTTGTATCCCTTGAAGTCTGCAGTAGGCAATTACTGATGCCAGGCATTTCATGAATACTCTGGGCGCAGTAGATAAGCCAAAGGGCAATGCAGAGAATTGATAATGGGTTGAACCTGCAAGAAATCTGAGGTACCTTCTGCAATTTTGTCTGATAGGGACATGCAGATATGCCTCCTTGAGGTCCAATGTTACCAGCCAAGACTCCTTGCCCAGCATGGGAAGAAGTTGCTGTAGAGTGAGCATCTTGAATTTTGGTACGAGTAGAAATGTGTTTAGGATGGATAGATCCAAAATAGGTATCCAATCTTTTCCCTTCCTTGGCACCAGAAATAGCCTGGAATAAAAACCTTGACCTTGTTCGTGCGTCGGTACCTCTTGAATAGCTTTCATGTTTATGAGATCTGTAATTTGTCTTTGTGCCTCTGCCCTTTGATTGTGTGGCAGGTTTGGCATGCCTCTCATTTTTGGAAGGGTGTGAAAATGGAATTTGTAGCCTCTGTTTATAATGTCCAGGATCCATTTGTCCTTTGTGACAATATGCCAATTTTTTTAAAATAATGCCAGATTTCCTCCTAAGGGGGCTGCCATTTGTGACCTGGTTGGCATGCAAAGGGGAAAGTCATTGGGTTTGCTTTCTGAAAGATTGTGAGTTGTCTTCACCACCTCTTTGTGTAGGAGCTTGCCATTGTCTGCCTGTATACGATCCTTGGGATTGTCCTCTGCCCCTCGGGCACCTGTATCTGCCTCTTTGGGGTCTTTCTGTGGCAGGAAAGGACCAGTTTTTGGAAGGCCAATTTCTACTAAAACGTGGGGGTTGAACCTGTAGAAATTCTTTCACAGTTTGCATTGATTTAGCCTTTTCCTCCATTTTCCTTAATACCTCCTCAGCATTAGCACCAAATAGTACATCCTTTTGAAGAGGGGCATCTAGTAATTTAGCTTTGACATGATCAGGCAAGGCTTGTTCCATGAGCCAGGCATGCCTACGTATGACTGATCCTGTAACAGCAGCTCTACATGAGGCCTCTAGAGCATCAAAACCACATTGTAAGGTATGCTTACCCACTTGTTCTGCACTATGCATCAAATCCTGCAACTCCTTCAAGTCTGGTTGTTCAGGTTGTGACATTTTACTTTTCAATTGTGATAGCAAAAACTGTTGGTATTTTAGCATATGAAACTGACAGTTTAAGGCCCTCATGGATAAGGTAGCCGAGGTATATACCTTTTTTCCCCACCCTTCTAAGGATCTGGAATCTCTCTCGGAAGGCAGTGGATTTTTAGCAATGGAGGCCTTAACTCCCTTGGGGCCCTGTGAGATGGTTTCTGGGTCAGCGGCATGGCTTTTGTATAGAAATTGGTGTGAGTCAGGGACCCTGTAGTACCTGTCAGGCTTAACTGGAGCTGGAGGTAGAGAGTCCGGGTTAAGGCAGGCCTCCGAGTAAACATCATCTAGGATGTCCAAGACAGGAGGTATAGCCAGAGGCCTGTGCTGAGGAAGCAAGAGAAATTCCCTGAGCCTTTTCTTGGAATCTGAATAATCCTGGCCTTCCCAGTGGAAGTGTTCCATTAAAGTATGCAAAGTTTCCCCAAATGAGTAATCCTCAGGGGGAGATACAGAAGGGATGGACTCCTCGGCATCAGAGTCTTCAAAAGGGGAGTAAGAATGTTCCTGATCATCAGAGTGCTCTGAAATAATGGAGCCCTGATCAGAGGAGGGGGAATCTTCCTCCACTCTAGGCCTTTTGTCCGGAGGGGGCTGAGAACCTCTGATAAGAGTAATTAAATCCTCAGCCATTTTAAGCATCTGTTTCTTAGGCATGGGGCCTGGAGATGGGCCCTGTGTAGCTGGTCTCTTAGAGTGCATGGTTGCTTTAGACTTTGTGAAAGCCTTGATGGAGAAAGAAGAGGAAGGTCTGAAGACACCTTGAGTGGAGGTGGACCTGTCCACATTCTGAGTTTCAATGCCAAGAGTGGCTTCGGTATCTGTAGTCGGGGTGTGGGCCAAGGATTCTGTGACCTCGGGCACAGGAGACACCGTCAAAGACAGGTCGTCGGTGGTCAGGGGCTGTGTAGTCGCCTCACTGAGAACCGGACCATGTGTAGTCGGCTTTGGCGTGGTGTGGGTAGAGGCCGTGGACCTCGTGTGGTGGTCCTTGTCTTTGCATTTTTTTTAGACAAAATCTGAGTCGGAGTATCTGATGACATAGTATAGTTAAATGCTTTCCCAAAATAATGCTGGGCGAACTCCGCCCGATGCTTAATAGTGCGTTTATTGAATGTAGCACAAAAGCGACAGACCGAGACGTCGTGGTCTGGGCCTAAACAAGGTATACAGAGGGAATGGAAATCCTTATGTGGTATTTGCTTCCCACAAGAAATACAATTATTAACTTTGTCTGACATCTGTCTGAGGCAAGAAAAGTTTCCCCAACGGGGTACTTAGCTTTTAAGAAGACTTCGGTATCCAAATTTTCGTAATCTCAGGAGCTGGCCGACCGGCACTTGCGAACTGCTTCTACTTCGGGCACTGCGTGGCAAGAAAGACTGAAGAAAATGGCATCGGCTGGTTCCTTTATACCCCTGTCGCACTGATGTCAGGGAAGAAGCGACGACAACCAACGCCGGACCTAGACTTTGGAATTCGGCCGACTGAGGACCCGCCTGATGGCAGGAGAACCCATCTGTTATGACTGCAGCTGTATGCACGACGAACATCACAGTTTGCAGCTGCAGCTGAAGCAAAGCAACTAGATCAGCTTACTGTACACATCAATCAAGTTGCACTAGACACAGTAGAGATTAGATCACTATCTGTGCCCATTCAGCATGAAACTGAGTTGCCAATTTCTAAGACTGTTTAGGTTAAAAATTCTGTAACCTGCAAACAAGGCACACAGAATTCCTGAAGCTGTGGTGAGGCAACAACATGAAAAAAATAAGAATGTTGTGTTCTCTTTTTGAAGCCTTGGAAAACAGGCAAAACCATGTTCATTTCTAACTTTTGGGACAAAAAAGGACTGGAAGGCAGAAACTGTGAAATAATTCCAAAATAAGCTGAAATAGGCCTTGCTTTTATGAGACCCTAGGAGTGGGAATGAGCATACACAAAGACCCTTTAAAATACCTATTTGATGAGGTCACCACAGCAGGTTTTAGCAGGTTTTATTCAAACTGATAAACTTTTAAGATAAGTACAGGACTCCAGAAGCCATAAAATGGAAAGATTTTTTTTTTGTGGGATGGTTTTTCAGTCAGAACTGTCCAAAATGTTTCTATCAAAATTACAACAAAAGAAGAGCCTTTGCCATAGTTAAAAGCTTCTGCTGTAGGAGAGGGATTACCATCTAATTCAAATTTCCAGTTGTGGTGGCCATGAAGTAGAAGGGATCAAATAGGGCCTCTGAAATACCCAATTCAGCTGCATTATTTCTGCAGCAAGATCTGCTCTCAGAATTCTATGATAATATGGCTCTGTGCATGTTGGCATTGTCTTCCTAGCTTGGTAACTATGGAAAATATTGGAAAGTTTGTGATTCTCATTGTGCCTTGGAAATGTGCAGCTTGTTGGTTATACATAAGACTTGGGGAGTATCAAACACTATCAGAAGTTCCATGGACTTACAAAGCCGAGGGTATGAGGTGAGCACCCCCTCCCTGTTTCCTATAATGCTTTTTGGCTGATAATTGTTTACATTACTTACCATCAGTCCTTTCATTTCCTTGGAGGTCAAAGGTGGCTCAGACTTAGATATAGCTCCCTTTTTCTGATATTAGTTGGTGTTCAACAGTGGACAGTTTATCAGCTACTTGCTTGAAGCAAAGGAAACCCTATCTCAGTATCCATTTCTGAGGGTGTTGAAGGTAATTGTGTTAAGCCAAAGAAGCATCAAACATAACAGTATAAAGTACTTTGTGGTGTACTGCTTTCTTGGTTATCAGTCCTTATTTGCCACATCAAGACTTTTTACAAAAAGGTCTAAGTCAATTAGGCTGATTACCTGTGAACTATAACCATCAGCAAGTGAATTAACTTATTTATAGGTATTGTCAGTTGCCTGTTGAAGGGGGACCTTACTTACTCATTTAATTATATTTTTTAAATATTTCGTTGTATAGTTAATTGTGTTATCTGTTTATTGGTCTTAAGGGGAGGTATTTGATAGGCGATCTTTGAATTCTTTCTTAGTTAATATAAGAGGTTGTAACATGCCTATTAATAGGCATGTTTTATGTTATTTCTCTTTAGGCAAACACACTGCCATTGTTCTATCAGGAGCTGAAGATAGAAAAGCATAATGAAGGATGCTTAGATAATTTTTGGTCAGATATGTTTATAAGATTTCTGTCTGTGTCTTCCAATAGAGGGAAGCTTTTATAATACATCAATATTTGTGATGATTTCTGGTAGCTCATATGGATTCTTCACAAGTGAAGTGAATTATTGCAAAGGTTGACAATCCACAGGCTGGACAGGCTCTAACTACTCTCTCTTTCCAGAATGTGGATAATCATGTGTTTCAATGCTTTTCACACTAGATTACATGTATTTAATTAATAGGGTTAATGTCCCACAACTTTTGAGGGAGGTAGTATGGTGGACAGGTCTTGAGATGTCTGAGCAGTGATGGTTCACCAACATATTCTGGTGGATTGTATTATCTAATTACAAGTACTATATATATATGCACCTTCTGCTGCAGATAAATGATAACTTTAAGCATTCGAAAATAAGATGGAAGCTTGCATTCATTTAGTTGTTATGGCCATTGACTTCATTATCTGCCTGTATAGATGGCATGTTTGAAAACCTATGCATAAGTCACATAAATTTCTTAGAGAGACTGTGGTATGAAATTTCATTTAGGAGCATGTGTTCTCCTCCAGAATGTTCAAGAACAAAAGGTGGGAGGTGCTTCCATTTGCTGGAATCAGTGGGGGGAAAGGCACATATAAATGGTATCACACCTTGCCCAGCTTGAAACTCCCAACCTATCTAGATAGGTTGGGATCCAGTACTTATTATCAGATGACCATCCCTCCAGGCATGTCTGAAGGTCAGTTCCCTGTGCTTTCTCCTATTAACCCAGTGAACTTGGGCTTCCTGAGGCAATGTAGCAACTGTCTCATGTACACCGGCAACCCTCTCCTCTTACCTTCCAACACTCAGACTTGCGAGAGATGCACTTATATATCCAAATTGGAAGACACGTACTCTCCAGCCAAGACTGGAATAGCAAGTCAAGTTGAGAAGGTCAGCACTAGTACCACATCACATGGAACACATAGCTCTCCAGAACACACACCAGCAATGCCTTCACATAAAAACAAAAACCACACACCCACCATCGTGGAGGCTCTCAACAAAAATCTAGCTAAGTAGCAAAGACCTCCAAGGTAGAAACTCACTCGACCACCACAACACAACACTAATCAAGAGACACATAACTCTCCTAAACAGTGTGCCACTCAATCAAAGCCACTAAGGCAAAACAGCATGCCCAACACACTAGTCATAGGTGACTCGGTAGTGAGGCACACTGATGTCCCACTCACTAGGTTGAATACAGAGAAAGTAACAGTCAGCTGCCAGTCAGGTGACAGGATCCACCACATAATGCATGCACTCAGGTCCATCAACAACAGGTACAAATATGACTTTGTCATTGTACATGTGGGTGTGAATGACCTGAGACGTACCTCCCTGGACTACATGAAAAGAGACATGGAGAGCTCTTGGATTATGTAGCCCATTCAGGTATGACCATAGCCCTGAGCAGCATCCTAACATCACCCAGAATTATACCACAGTACAAGCAGAAAATTATTGATTTCAACAATTGGCTAAGCTTCTGGTGTCATTCTAAGGGGATCCAGTATCTGTCTGCCTGGGATGACATGATAGACAGACCTCGATGCTTTGCCAGAGATGGCCTGCATCTGCCACCCCTGGGTTTCCGGATACTGGCCAAGGCTCTTGCAACCCCTATAGTGCCTTTTTTAGGCAGTGTTCCAAAGGCCAAATTACCACAGTAACAGCTATAAATAAATGCAATCTGAGGGTCATGCTGTTCAATACTAGAAGTCTAATCTCAAAATGCTCTCACTTGAAGCACTCCTTAAAATGGAGAACATCGACATTTGTGCTGTAACAGAGACCTGGTTCAAGACAGCAGAAAGCACCCCTGCACTACCAGGTTATAACTCATTTCACACCTTTTGTCCCCAGAACTTGGACCAAAGATCCAAAGGTGCTGGTGTTTCCATATTCATAAAGGATGCGCACACCTCCAGACTGGCAGCCCAACATAACACATCAGAGATACTTCAGATGCAGCTAACATTGGGTAAGACTGCGATTCAGGTCATAGACTACTACAGGTCCCAAACCATGTCCCAAGACTTGCACTCCATGCTTCTAAGCATCCTGGAGAATATTAGGGTCCAACCTAATACTCTGTTACTAGGCGACTTCAACTACCCCTCCATTAACTGGGTTAACTACTCATATACCAATACACTTGCCCAGTGTTTCCTGGAGTTCATTAATTCCAGTGCCCTGGACCAGCTGCTTCTTACCCCCACTAGATTTAGAAACATCCTTAACCTGGTCATTACTAACATGGGCGACCATTGCTCTACACCAATAGTCAGCTCCTCCCTGGTTAGATCCAACAACAAACTAATCACCTTGGAAATCCACATCCCTCCCACCCCCACCTCTGCAAAGGTAACCACCATGAAAAATGTCTCCAAAGCTAACTTTTGGCTCCTAAAAACAGGTGGCTAACTTCACAGCACCCATGTTAATGGAGAATAGTTGCATGACCGCTGAATCATACACCAATGCACCATACAAACATGTATACAAATGCATGGATCTCGCCATACCCAATAGAACCAAGACTATCTCATCCAAAAAAAAGAAGCCAATCTGGTGGTCCCCTGCCATAAACAAACTCCACAACAGAAGGAGGAAACTGATGTGGAATGAAGTGATGTCCCAAAACTGGAAAAACTCCCTTTTCAGCCTCAACAAATAGTTGAGATCTCTCATTAAATCCTCTAAAGCTAGCTATGAAAACAGAATTGCAGCAGGTAGTAAAGACAACCACAAGGCCTTCTATAGTTATGTAAATATCTCCATGGTAATACCCAGATTTGCTCTAAGCTACTGCACAATGGTATACCAAGCCAACAGATATTGCAAGTATACTGGCCAACAGATTCAGTGGCAACTTTACCCCTCTCTTTTCCCCCAAAGGACCATCACAATACCAGTAGATTGCCAGGCACCCAGTATTACTGCTGCACAGGTTAAAACAGCACTGTCCAAGGCCAAAAATACAGCTTCTATGGGACCTGACAATATCCCCGCTTGTGTTTTACATAAACTACAGAGTAAACTGACACCTCACCTGTGTGCCCTTTTCAATCACAGCCTCACCTCAGAATGTGCCCCTACCAAATGGCACACTGCTACAGTCATCCCTCTCCACAAAGGAGGAGCAACTACAGACCCTGGGAACTATCACCCCATTAGCCTGATGAATTTGATATGCAAAGCTATGGAATGCATCATCAAGGACCTAATATGGATATAGGGGATCTCCAAACTTTGGATCTCACACAGTTTGATTTTGTGAAGGGTAGATCATGCCTAGTCAACTTGGTTAACTTCTTTGAGTCAGTCACTAGAGCTGCGGATGAAGGCATGGTGGTTCATACAGCCTATGTTGATCTGGCCAAGACTTTTCATACCATTCCCCACTCAGGAATCATAGAAAAAACTCACTAAGCTTGACATCAACCCCTATATCACTAGGTGGGTTGCAAATTGGCTCACAGATAGAACCCACAGTGTGAAAGTAGTTGACTCCAAGTCAGACTGCTAATTAGTCCCGAGTGGAATCCCACAGGGTTCAGCCCTGGGTCCTCTCCTGTTTGGTAGCTACTTTTCTGAAGTCCATGCCAACACAAAGGGAATCTGGCTGACAAAGTTCTCAGATGATTGCAAGTTGTGAGCTATTATTAACTCCCCAAGTGATGCTGACATCCTACAGAATGGCCTCACTGAGACCAATGACTGGTGTCAGAACCATGGCCTTAAGCTCAGTGCCAAAAAAATGTGTCATCATCCCCTTTGGGAAAAACCTGGTTCCCATGAATTAGCACATTGATGGTAGTCCACTGAACACAGAAGATGTTATAAGAGATCTGGGAACACAGGTTGACAGCATCGTCTCTTTTGATCATCACATTGCCACTGTAGTCAGAAAGTCCTTCTATGTGGCACATCTCATTACTAAGTGTTTTGCATCCAGGAAGAAAGAGGTCATTGTCTCCCTCTACTCTTCCCTCATTAGGCCAACCATCGAGTACAATGCCCTATTTGCCATGTACCTCACTAGACAACTGCAACAACTGGAGAGGCCACAAAAGTGCCCCACAAAGAGGATACTAGGCCTTAAAAACTTGTCCTATATGGACAAACTCAAAAAAACTACAGTTGTTTTCTGTATCATATCGCCTACTAAGAGGCAATCTCTGCTTGACTTACAAAGCCATGTCTGACCCAGCTCTGTTAGAAATGCTGCATCTAAAAAAATCCCAATCCCTCTACACCACATGCTCCAAAGACTTCAACCTCATTACCACAATTAACAGAACATGCTGGAGGGGCAGGTTCATAACCCAGAGACTGCCCATGCTATGGAACAGACTTCCCATACATGTCAAGCAGAGCACCTTACTGACCCTCTTCAAGAGAAGTCTTGATGAGTGGATGGGAAACAGAAAATTCACCCCAGGGATAACTCCAGTGGCTCTACTCGACAGAGGCACTGGGAACTAAGGTCAGCTGGCACTATGACAGAGTAATCCTATGGCTAGGTTTGTAAAAGCCCCAGGGCCATTAGTCTAGTACACACCTATGAACCTATGAAGCTGTTTTCATATCCTTTAAAAGGCTGAAGGAAACCTTTTTATACAGCAGAATGATTTTTGGTGATATTTGCATGTGAGATTCACAGTATTGTGATTACCTTAGGAAGATTTTATAAGGTTTCTCAGTCCTCTGTCTTGGATAGAGTTCTCCATGTTGCAAGGGAGGAAAGATGTTGGCTGGTGAAAGAAAGGCATATTTATAATAATAAATGAGGTATATGTTTCTATACTTTTAGGTAAGTTAAATAATTTTCTTAACCTGGGAAGCAATGATAATATTACATAAGCAAATGTAAAGTTTAACGGGTCTGTGGTATACCTCTACCTTTTTAGAAATCTGGTACACATTTCTCTTTCATAAACGCTGGTCCATGTGGTCAATACCAAATATAAATACAGATCATGAGCATATTGTGGGAGCTGTCATTATCCAAATGTTGACTGAATGTGCAGAATATGAGACTGTGTTAGTGAGCAAACTATATGGACACTGTTACTAGCACTGTTTTGAATACTTCATTGAAAGAGGTTGCAATGTCACCAGAAGTATGTGTGATGCTACTTGCTGTATATCCTATCTTGTGTTATATGGAGAAAGTATGAATTGTTCAATTCACACCCATTTGGTTGCCTCTTTATTACAGATGACAGGAAGTACCCACAGGGCATTAGTAAAACTGGACTTTTTTTGGAAGTGTGTAATTCTGTGTATAATCTGCATGTCCTCCCTTTGTTCATATGAGTTTTCCTTGGGTTTTCTTTGCATGCTCCAGTTTCCTACCACATTCCAAAGATATGCCATAAGGTGGTTTGGGCACTCTAAATTGCCTGTAGGCACAATTGCATGAGGGTGTCGTATGTAAGAAAGAGCTTGCAAGCTACCTCTGTTTCCCGCTTTGTCTTATACACTCCATAGGTAGCAGTAGCAGTCTGCAGAGTCACTTTTGTTGTCAATTGCGACAGGTAAGACAGCATGCAAGCAAGCAAGTGCTACATTAACTTAAGTAAGAATGTAAATGTTGATTCTTCAGCTACAATGTTTATTGCTAAAGTATCAGCAATAGACTACACATCCTAATACACACCCTACACATGCACATATATATCTATATCTATATCTATATCTATACCTATATCTATATATCTATTACACACACACACACACACACACACACACACACACACACACAGACACACAAACACACACTCTGTGTGTGTGTGTGTGTGTGTGTGCGTGTATATATATATATATATATATATATATATATATATATATATATATACACACACACACAGACACACACATATATATATATATATATATATATATATATATATATATATATATATATATATGTATATGTATATATATATATATATATATCAATGATTGACTTTTCAGAAATTAAAAAAAAATATTGAAGAGACCATATGATCAAGTTTCCAAGAACTGAAAGATAAAAAAAAAAACGCAAAAATCTACATTTGTTTTACTAAGCCCCCCTGCACCCCCACCCCTCTGCAAATTAAATAGATCAACTCTGAGATTGCACTACAGTGAAGAAAAAGGTACGTTTTCCAATCTTTGCTCTACTGTGATACAATTTTTCAAAAACTCAATCATATGTTTCAACCATATGGAGTTCAGGTTTCTGAAAACTTGATCAACTGATAGAAACCCATATATATATATATATATATATATATATATATATATATATATATATATATATATATATATATATATATGTACATGGATTCACTTTATAATCTCGAAATACTGAAATCTCGAATTTCAGTATTCCGAGACCATAAAGTTGAATGTTCCAAATCCCGAAACCCCAAAACCACGAAACACAAAATTGTGCACATAAACACACCATACACCACACAACAAATACATCATCCAACTCACACCACAACAAACAAAGCTAACACAAAAACTCAAACAAATCTGCAATACATATAAGGAGGGGGACAAGCCTCCCCTGCACCCCGTATGTGGGTGGTTGCACAGCTGCACCCCTGAAACCTCCCCTACTTATATATACTAACTCCAAAATTGCAATAACAGAAAAGACAGCAACCTCACACCCAGACATTCCACAATCCATTGCACACAGACACACATATCACGCATATATAAACACCAACACATACAACACTTACACACTCATACTTTCACCTACTTATTCTAACCCACACGTACAACTTACAAACACACTCACATACATTCCAACCCCCACCCAAAACCCTTACAAAACACTAACTTACCTTAAATCGCACCTACATCCAAACACGACACCATACACCATCCACAGAAAACACCAGATGTAACGAAGCGTATAGCCATAACCGTGAATTCAAGATATTCAAATTCGCGATTATGCACTTACGCTATTTTAAAAATTCCACTTTATAGTCTTGAAATACTTTGAGATTATAAAGTGTAATTTTATATATGTATATATATATATATATATATATATATATATATATATATATATATAAATTCAAGACTACACAAAACATTGAGTGCACAAAACACTGACAAAAAGGATACTAACTAACTAAGAAAAACCCTTGAAAGTGTTTGTTGTTGGGGTTCAAGCCCTCCCAGTACCTCCATGTGGGGAGCAAGTTTAACGAACCTACAGTCTTAATTATACCAACTCCACAGTCTCATCAACTTGAAGGAAAGATCTATATGAACATGAACCATTGCCAGTGCAAATTAGGCAATTATACTGGCAAGGATTACAACCACTTCATCCACTTATAGCAGCCCTCACCTAAAGGATACTATTAGCTTCCTTAATCTAGCTGAGTACAAATGCAGCTGACAAATAAGCTGTGCAGTCAAAATGCTAGATATAGATATGGCTAAATGGAGGTGCTGAGGCTTCCAAGATAGGAAATCATATTAATATGTAGTCATGTGACATTGCTGATAGTGACAAATGGTGTGTGTCAAACAGGAGAACAGAGGTAGTGTCATTAATAAAAAATTTAAACTGCTTCTTCCGCGGGATTTTTAAGGGCTGGTTCTTATTAAAAGTAACAGATTCCTGTTTTCCTGATTCAAGAGAAACAGAAAGAGTGAGGGAACCCAAGTTTGAAAGGAGGAATCAGGCTGAAAGCTATCCCTGTGATACAAATCTTGAAATTGGAAGCTGGATGTTTTCCTTATTGTGACTGGGATGTATTTTGTTTGTCATACTAACAGGTTGCAGACACCTCTTGTAAGAACTGTTATATTATGTCAGAAATATTGAAACCATGTATTAAACAAATGCTACTGTTTGTGAAACTCAACCTGCAATGGTGAACTTACATCTTGTCAAATGATGTATTGAAATAACACTTTTCTCCCATGTTTGCAATACTGAATTATTCTTTCATTTGTTCCTGAAAATAAGATCAGTTTATATTGCAAGCTTATATTTAGTGACTGTTTTAATAGCTGAAACTAGAAAAATACTACATTGGTGATTTGCACTGGGTAAAAAAAACTAAAATATATCTGATTTTTATTGTATTTTCCTGTCTTTCTCATACCTCTAAACTGTCAGGAGGTTACAGTTTTTTTTTCTTTCAAACAAAATAACAATGGAGAATGTCCTTTCGCCATTGCTTGCTTGCTGAAGCAGTGATGTACTGTGTAGGCCTGGAAACGCAAGTCCCATACACATGCATAGTACATCATCAAAGGGCAGAATTAGGAAACAATGCAGAAGAACACCATGGCACCATTATACAAAGGCATTACTTAAGAAAAGTAACGATTTTTTTTTTAAATAATGTCATGTGTGATATATTGAAGATTTACCCATGGTTGCCTTTGTTTAATCACTCATGCCTCCCCCTCATGATTAAACCACACCAGCTGTGAGTAAATCTTCAATATACCACACCCAGTTGTCGGTTATTGCTAATTTACTGCACAGTTAATGGGAATACTATGTATTCAAAACTGTTAGTGCTAGTGAACAAGTTGTGTGTAAAGCATGCTTATGAAATCTGAGCCTATAGAATATGATAATACTGACATTTTAATGGCTACTAGAAGTTTTAGATACCATTCTATTGTAAAACCTGTTAAATGTAATGTTGAAGGAAAACCAATGCAGGGAGTGCTGAATTCAGAAAGCATGATTACAGTACATAAATCCTAATATATTTGAAAGCATAAAATATTTAGTAATCAGAAATTTGGAGTTACACATGTTAATGGGCACAACAGAAAATACTATATAACACAAGCAGAAATACAAATTCTCTTAGGTACATATCTTGTAGCTGTAGTGCCTTTCTTAATATAAAATCTGATCTTTGGCTGCAATTTTCTCCAGATTAAAGAGTTACATAAATTATTACAGGAGCTCAACAAGACGAAATGACAGTAGTTTCTATTCTCAGTAAAGAAAATATTTTTTTTTTAACTAGAAGACATAAAATAAGCTAAATGTGCCTTATGTTGATAGAAAAACAATGTACAGAGACTGACAGTGGAGGTGAGTCCTGTTAGAATCATGTTATAGTAATAAGATCATTCGGTATGGAAACTGGCAGAGAAGAAGGTAAAGCTGACAATACACTGAGAAAATTGGTGTACAACTAAGGAAGAAAACAGATTAATCTCATAGTGAAGAACTTGGGGAAGGGGATCTAGAGCACAGTCTCAAATTTCCCTGATACATCAAAGATAAAAGACAGTTAAAAAGCAAGCCTCTAATGGAATGAAAGTAAGAAAATATTGAAAGAAGAAAATAATACTGTTAGCATCCCCTGGAAGAAATTGATTTTCAACACGTTCTCCACTTCCAAATCAAAATAATAATGAAAGCAATGCTGACTTACAAATAAACCACATACATTTTAACAATTCTCAGTAGGAAGAAATTATACAGAGTAGAGTTAGAGAAAACATTGCAAGAGACAGAAAGAGACACAGAGAGAACAATACTGAACTGATTCTTAGTTCGAAGAACTTCTAGAATACTTAATGAAGTTAAAACATAGCCATATCCTGGGTGGGCATTTATGAAGGGATAAGACACAAGGTAGTCTTTTAGCTTGCTTCTGGTGTTCTTGGTTAAGCAAGAACATGGAGAATGTTTATGCAGTTATCATCTTATCTATATACCCTCAAAGAGATAGGCTAGAACACTTTAATAATACATTAAAATCTATGTTCCTTGAAGCTAAAGAAGTTGATGGGAGAAATTGGGAACAAATGCATTCTTGTTTTCTCTTTTCTGTATGAGAAGTACTCCAAGCCCAGATTTGATTTATACCCTTTGAATTATTATATTGTAGACATCCCTGAAGATTACCCAATAATGTCAAAGAAGCGTATTAAGAACATATCACCCCACCCCACCCCCTGAAATGGCTGATAGACCATTGCGATGACTTTAGATGATTAAATGGCATCCCAAAATATAACACATATTCCATCGCTCAGGTTGACAGACTGAAAGTTTGGATGATGCTAGATTTCTGTCCCCTTTGATTTAACCAAAGAATATTGCTAAATTGCATTAGACCTTATAGCTAAGGAAAAGTGTTATGTACTTTTCCACTATAGAGTGTTGTCTTTTAGTCTCCTCAGAACAGCAACAAAATTCAAGATGCTGATGGACAAGATCATAAGACCTCATGCTAGACATGCCTGAATCTACTTGTATGACAAGGGCTGGGTATCACATCAACAGTGACAATCACCTAGAGCTGATATTCACATCACCATTCCTGCTATTTGAGACTTATTATAGGCAGATAGATTGTGAAACTACAGGCTGAAGAAAGTTTTGGCAGGATAGAACTGGCCTTCACCAATACAAAAAAGACAAATTAAGGCATATTTTGGCTTAGAAAGCTATTAGTAAAAGTTCCTATCTAGCTTTGCTGCCATTGCCAGCCCTCATTTCGGCCTAATCAAACTGTGCTCCACTGAAGGTTCAATGGACAAATATAGTTAAACAAGCATTTAGAAAATGGTAACGTCTGCTGTGTTTGCAAACCCTGACTTTAAACAAGTTCTAGCACATACCAGTAGCTTTGATTGGTGCATGTTGTCCCAAATATTAGGGGGTGCTGAACACCCTGTCTGGTATAATTGTGTAAAACTCAGCAGTACTAAAAACAAGTAACAGAAAAGGAATGACTAGCAATTAAGTGCACCCTCATCTTTTATTAGGAAAATAATTCATCATCAGTAAGATCATGTCCCTCTCCTGTGGCTTTATAAGCATGAAGGTAATACTGCTAAACTTTCTCAATAGGGGCAACTCTCCAGACATTCAGTTTTAAGATTAACCACCATCCAGGCTGTGTCGGGCAAACAGCACATCCTCTGGTGATTGAATTGATAGTTCAAGACAGAGGGAGAGGGTCTTGTTACAAAGTTGCTTGCTACAAAGTGTGCATTAGGCAGAACAGATTCAGGGTTGCTGCAGAAAAAATTTAGAACAATTGTCATTCAGGATTTTTAAGTGCTGGCAGGTATATGGCAAATTCCTGTCTTCCTGAGTCCAAATCATAGATGGAGTATACTGAGGACCATCCAAGGATGTCCGTCTAAAGGGTGCAACAAGCCCAGAATCACATCCTGCTACTGAGTGCTTCTAGTTGGAAGGTAACAGGTAATTATTTTGTTTGGGTAACTAAGGGGAAACACACCCATCTTGTAAGAATTGTACAATTAGTAAAAACTTTAAAAGTGATCTTATACCTTGGAAAAGGGCTTATTGCGAAACAAATGGCTCTTTGCGCCCCATATTTGGCAGACTGCCCTTTTCTTTTGTTTGTAACTGTAAATAAACCCTATGTATATTACAAGATGGTATCTAGAGACCATTTCTATGACAGATATTGACTGTAGCTTTTTTTATCATTCCCACTATATCTATCTGAATATACACTCGTGTGTGTGTGTGTATATATATGTATATATACAATATACTGGGGCTTTGGGTGATTTTCACTTTTAATGTGACACCCCGAACAAATGTACAAAATGAGAAAAAGGGGTTGAAATTGATATAGATAGATAGATAGATAGATAGATAGATAGATAGATAGATAGATAGATTGATAGATAGATAGGTAGGTAGATAGATAGATAGATAGATAGATAGATAGATAGATAGATAGATAGATAGATAGATAGATAGATAGAGATAGATAGATAGATATAGATAGATATCCTTCACAACCTTTTTTCTCCCAGAGCCAGGGTGTCACTTCAAGTTTGATAATAATCTAGATCCAATGTTCTTACCACTAGGTGGCTAGCCCTGCCATAGTTGTTCTTCCATGCAGATCCACACACACTGCACACACACACACACACACACACACACACACACACACACACACTTGTAAGGGGTATATGACAATCTATCAAGAAGACACCCTATCAAAATGCAACTGATTGCACACACGTTGTTAATCAGCATCCAACTGAAATAAATAAAAAATAATTAAAAAAATATTTTTTCTGTGGTAAGACCTTCCTCACTTCACATACTTTCTGATAATTATATATGTCAATTCTGAGATTGCACTCTTGTGGAGAAAGGGTACATTCTATGATCCCCCACAGTACTGTGATCTTGCACAGAAACACTGCCAGCATGTTTGATCAACTGATTTTCAATCAGCTGTGCCAGCATTCCTCTGGGTGCAGACAGCTGCTGCTAGACAACCTGGCGCTTAGGTTATATTTAATTACATCCATTCACTGACTCTGAGCTAAAAGTTCATTTTCAGCTGTGGCCCAGGGAAACAGCTCAACAGTTATACTACAGAAATAACAAAAATTAGCTATACATTGAAAATCTTGAATGCGCATAAAAAATTACATTTCCTTGTTATTGTTTGTTTATTGTAAATTATTGTTTTTGTTTGATCTATTCTATTTCTGACTTTGTTGATACATTTTACTGCATTATACCTAAGCTTATATGTTTACTTTGTATGTAAAATTTGCTGACAAAAACAGAAACCTTAATTTCAGATAGTGGTACATAGTGGTGTACAGATTACTTTTATCATCTCAGGTTGGCCCACGTTTTTACCATGCAAGATGTGGTAGCTTAGAGTTTAAGTATGCAGTGTAAATAGATGAGAGTTATTTGGTTTGCAACTGTGTCGGCATTTCTGACTTGTTCATATTTACATGTATAATGTATACAACATCACAGTTTTAATGCATTAATTTACAAAGCTATGTGAGAAACATTTGTATTTTCATTCTTTATTTGCCTCAGATGGTTGGATACTTGAGTAATAGTAATGGCTTGTCTGTATATTATTTGCAGGTTTCTGAACTACAGCGCTTGTGTGCTTTAATAATCTTTTAAAGTCATTCTCTTTCTGTACCTGACCTAATACAGCCCTTTGAGTATCTATTAATACTGAGAACAAATGTATGAGATTTCTTAGGAGCCCAGTAATTTTCTAGACTTTCCCTAAAACGGATTACTCTCTAAGCACTTTGAAAGTTTGGACATTTGCAATTATTCATAGCTAATGATTACACTGCCTTTGTAGCCTAATGGGCTTAGTATACTTACCCACTCAATTAATTTCCTCATGATTAGCTCATAAGCACATCTTTACTGAAATGCTTCCCATTTAACTCTTCACCCTTTTCCTATAATTAGCTATAATGAATGTGTTAAAGCCACTATTCTTGGCTCATTTTACAAGGTTTCCTAAAGGCACACATCATTGCTGTAAATTATATTTCATCTGACAGAATCAACAAATACATTCTTCAAATATATTTTTATGTGGTAACTGCCTGCAATTAAAGGTTGCATGCTTTCAGGACATATATCACTGGAATCAATTAGTTTTTCTTATTGGGAGCTGTATAAATGCAGAAAACAGGTATTGTACAGCTCTTGAGCCATAGATAATGATCTTATTGAATGCTGTAGTTTTTCCAGAAGGTGTTGAAAATGGCAAAGCAGAACAAGTCAGTTCAGTGTAACATTTAAGTTGAGGCTGTTTGTCTTTGCTATATGCCTCTACTTGTCATTAGAATATCATCTGTCCTTTTTCAGATTCTTTATCTGCTTTCCTTATATTTTTAATACAGAATGAGAATTATTTTAACCTACTTGTCATATATCCTGTCAATTAAGCTTCACACATTAATTTTATTTTTTATTTAAAGTCTTTATTTTAAAGTATTTTAAAATTTTAATAAAATATTTAATAAGTTTATTTTTTTTATTTATAAAGGGTGAAGAGTTAAAGTAGAAACGTTTCAGAAAAGATGCAATTTCGACTAATCACAAGGAACTTAATTGCGTGAATATGTTTGCTGAAGACGTACTGGCACCAAAACAGAGTAATTATTATTCTTTTATTAATTATTTTTTAATCTGATCAACTTAATTGAATGAAAGAGTAGGGATTGCTGCCCTATTAAAATGATGCTGAATACCTTTTTGGGGATGTGAATGATAACATGTTATTGCAAAATGTAAAAGATGAAAAGATTCAAGATTCACAAAGTATGGGTGATTAAGCTGCAGCAGTAACCTTAACAAGTATGGGCAGCTTTCAGTATATCTGTCTTCTGATACATGGTATAGACAGTATGAAAATTTAACAGCAGGTTAGTTAGACAGTGGTTAATCTATTCTAAAGGCACAAATGAATATACTCAGATATATATATATATATATATATATATATATATATATATATATATACATGTAAAAGCACAGGCATAACTACTATGTTCAATCTAAATTTTTAGGTATGTGGCCTGGGAGACAATTTAGAGTCTATCCCAATTTTGCAATTGCACCAGAGTAAGGTCTGGTTAATGACATCTTCAAAGTCATACAGTAAAGAAATAGAGGTGAAGGGAATCAAACTCTAGACCACAAGAACCAGCTTAACAGCTCATAGCCTTAATTCTCTGCAATAACATAATTCTAAACCTATTGTTTAAACTCTGATGTTTGTTTGCAAATGTGTAACTAGGAAGAAAAGTAACAATGCATTCCTCTATTGTAGTTTGATATCTCATTCTAAAGTTTGTACTTTAGTATATGTCATTCTTCATTAATATGTATGAATCTCATATTACAGTTATGAGTCTTCATTTTATGTTATGTTTGGTTGAAAACTTCATATTATCTTTAGGCACTTCTGCAGGGTAGACCTACATCAGCGTGTAAAAGAGGTAGATAGCATTCCAAACAACCCGCCTATAAATGCAACTGAGAGGGTTGCCATATTCACCTCTGCCTTTTTCCTGTGCATAAACAGCTGCATATAAACAACAGTACACTTCCACACCAGAAAGACTGTATACAAAGAAATTGCTTAGTAACTTATTTGCTAATAATGCGTTTTTATAGTAATGGCTATAAGTTTGAAGGTATTTGAGCTCTAGCTTGCTTGCTAATGGTAAAGAGTGCTGGCTGTAAATTCATTTAAATGTGAATAAGATGGAAACTAGATAAAAGCAGGGTTGTTCTAGCAGTCTGAAGTAATCCTTTGGCTTTCTGGATTGTAGGGTAATGATGTTCTCTTTTAGGAAAGAATTGACAAATTTATGTATATTGTTGATAGAAAGAAAGGCATTTGCACTTGTGCTTCAGTTTAAATCACCTGTCCTTTCCTTGTGCTGACTTTTTATACCAACCATTTTCTGTATCAAATCAAATGAACTCAAAGTATCATTGTTTTTTTTTTATTAAGACTCCTGGACTCCATCTGTCCTACCATTTGATCACATAACTATCAGGTTTCCTGTAGAATATCCATTTGTTAAATCGCCCTAGTAAACAGCTGTATACCAATCTGAAACAATGTCTTAACTCATAGGAAAGTGAGTTCATGTTTGATTCCCCGTCTTCTATATACCTTAGTTTACTTCTGTGAACTAAGATCTCTATTAAAGTCTAGTACCAGAAAAACTTTGGCCGGTGAAAATCAGGCATCCTTCAATAGTGCATGTCTTTCCTGGTTGCAACAGTTAATCCATTACCTTAATTTCTCAAACCAGCCTGGAAGCTGTGAGTCTGGTAAAGGCAACCTGCATGCTTTCTCTTTATAAGGAAACTTTTACTAACTTATGCCCAGAGTGCCATCTTTGTTTTAACAAAATCAAGACAATCCACACTCTATTCTCCTTACAATGCACTAATTGTAAGTGTCTTTGTCAAGCTCTGTCTTTCAGTGAAGCCAGGTTACACTCAAAATGCATAGCCAGATCACATTGCTTTCTTTAAACTTCACCAGATTTCTTATCAGCAGCATGGTATCATGTCAATCCTTCAACAGTTCACAGTCTTCCACTTTGCAATTTTATACAGTTAACTAACAGCTTCAACTGACACCACAAACCATGCACCTTCATAACCAATGCAGCTCCAACATCTTTCAAAAATAACTTCATAACTGGCTTTTTATTATCTTCTTCTACTATAGATCAAACCACACACACACACACACACACACACACACACACACACACACACACACACACACACACACACACACACATACTCATCTATCTTGTATATATCTAACTATATCTATGTAATTACCAATAGAAGCAGCAATCGAATCAAGGATTTCAAACATTACAATCATTAATGTGAAAATATATACATTACAAAATAAACTGACCAGTAAACTCTGATGTAGCAGTTATTAGTCATCCTACAATGCCCAACCAAATCCATCTTTTGTGAAAGAAGATAGCAGGAGAGAGTTCAGGCAAGCAACCTGGGCTAACTTTATACAGTTTTTCAACCATTTAGCCACCATATCTAACACTCATTCACAGTTGCCACGTTGTCCATGCAGGTATAGTTAGTTGCATGTATATCCTACCTGCTATAAACTCTCATCTTAAACCTTACAATTTATTCACTAATGAATGCACATGTTCAAAGCCATTCCAATCACTTCTTACCAAATATCAGTTAATTATAAAGGGCTGTTGGCTTATCTACTCTTGGATAAGTATAAATTGGACACATTGTTAGTATATTTTCTAATTGTGAACAAGCAATGATGTAACATATAGGGCCTTTCTTTTTGTTTTATTTTTTTTTTTCTCCACAGCCGTACAGCCATGAAGTTAGTATATATATATATATATATATATATATATATATATATATATATATATATATATATATATGAAATGGAATGGGGCAAACTCACCCAAAAAAGGGTTTGTATGAGGGCTTGCACCTAGGAAAAAACACAAATGTTTTTACATATGTTTGAACATTTGAAATATTTTTGTCCACTTGAAACTTCAACAATCATTACTCTTGACAATCAGTAGTGGACCATGTGTTATGTCAAAAAAAAAAAAACAACAAAAAGAGCTCTCTGTTCTTCCTCACAGAGTCATTACTGACTGTACACACTGAATACTCAACTTTCCCATCATAAGAAAACACTTGCCTTTCTCTCTGTCTCTCTCATTGTCTTCCTCTTTCTTTCTCTCTCTCTTCCCTCTTGGAATCGTCCTTCTCTGAATTTCATTCTTTGGCTTTCTGGAACTTTTCAGTAACCTTTGCCCAAGCTTCATCTTGTAATTATCTTGACTTCATCTTCCAAGAGCTCCTGACTGGAAGCCTATTTCCACTAGTACTTTCTCTGTCTGTCTCTCTCTCTCTCTCTCTCTCTCAGTTCAGTTGTGATTTTTTTCTGGACTCTGATGTCATTTTACCTTGGCACACACTGTCTTCATAAAAAGTGACAAGAGTAATATATCTTTAAGATAGTAGTTCGCTAGTGTATACATCAGATGACCTGAGATGAGTCTTTTTTCTTCAGAAAAGTGCTGAACTGGAAGAAACTTGCTGCATGTGCTTCTTTACTCAGCTATTCTGAACTGAATTATTTTAATACCTTCCTAGTTGTTCCATTCCTGATATGGTAAGACTCCATGCCTTATATCTGTCAGGCTGACAAACTTCTCAACAGTTTACTCTGTATACTGGATCAACTTCTCCCCTTTTTTTTTTTTCAGTGTGAACATTTTCTGTGTCCTGGATTCCTCAAATGGCAGCTGCCAGTTTCACGGTACTCCATTTCAGTGTTTTCCATGTTGATAAGGTCCAGAAGCATGTCTGCATACATGGTGAACCTTCATGCATCCTGTATGCTAAGAGACTTCAGCTTCTGTGACCATTAGGATGTTGATAGAAATGTCACACCTGCAGGTCTTCATCTTTCGTAGCTAGACTCTTACATTCTGAGTAAACTTGAATACTTGATGTATTTGCAGATCTCTTTGCTCTGTTGTTCTTTTAAAAAGTGCTTTATTTTACATGCCAAGAATATGAAAAGCAGACACTTGCCTTGCTTTTCCATTTTGTTGGCTTCTTCTTTTAGCTTTGTTATTTTTTCTCTACAGGCTAATCCATGCTATTTGAGGATCATACACACCCTAGAATTATCTCAGAGAAGTACTTCAGGAGGACAGTTTCTAACACATTTCTGTGAATGCCTGTCATTTGGAGGCGCATCCCTTGCTCAGCTATACCATGTCATCCAGCTTATCACTTGTTACTTTAAGTGTAGTAGATGTATGTCTACAGCTAGTATAGTTTGGTTTTATCGACTTAACTGTATCCATAAAGACTTAAAAAGTAGAAAGAAAAATGTTGTGGCCTTTCCAAAGCCATGGAAGTCAAACAGTGATATGTCCTTAAGGGGTCTTTGGGATATATCCCATGTACCTCTTCTGCAAGAAGTTTAATGCATTACACAATGAAGACTCTAGCTTGGCTGGGTCTTTCTTGCAATTTTTACTAATGTAAACCACCTCCATAGTTGTACTACTGTGGAGAAACAGAGACAAATTCAAACAATGTAAGTCACAGACGGCACACAAGCAGAAAGTGCACTGGTAATGATTTCTTATGGAAAAAGTGGTCAGTGAATTTAAAAAAGGAAAATAGAAATAGTGTAAAATCATCTAGTTTTGAAACCTTATTTTGTCTATAGTATTACTGAAAATTCAGCAATGTTGTCATAGATACTATAGTAATGTCAGAGACTACCTACAATCACTTGGCCAGTCTGCACTACATTACTTTAATACCTTCCTCGCTGTCTGACTATAGTTGTTCCATTCCTGACATTCTAAGACTTCATGCCTTATATCTGTCAGTCTGACAAACTTCTCAACTGTTTACTCTATACAATGAGATCACCTTTGTCTTCCTTTTTCATTGTTACATTTCTCTGTGTCCTAGATTCCTTCAGTGTCAGCTGCCATTTTCATGGTACTCCAATTTCTCTTTGTCTGTTAAGTCATACCCCAGGATTCATGAAGCTTGCTCCAGGTGCAGGCATAGCATCGGTGATCTAACACCAAATATGGCTGCCGAGCGATTCAGGTACGGGCTGTTTCCACGTGCACTACCTGCGTATGCTACCCCCACACAACTCCTGAGCCTTGTATGCTAATTACCCCATGTGCAGCAGTGTAGCATGCAGATGAAGGTATGTAGCAATTCAGGATGTGGTGTAGGCGTAGTGTAAGCAAGCAGAAATGTAAACCGTAGAAAAAGGTTTACATTTTTGCAAACATAAAATCGGAGCCATGATAGCCGACTAAACACATGTATTATAATGTTAATATATGCCAATGGCTAAATATATAGCCATTGGCATAAAAAAAGTATAAAATATAAAATTAACATTATATATATATATATATATATATATATATATATATATATATATATATATATATAGTCTTACTATCGCAACATGAAAGCGCAGGGCAGCATTGCGCAAAGGGGATCGCAAGGAATATATAAAAATATAGAATAAAACCGCAATGAAACACATATCACGATTTCCCCATAATAGTCAGTGGCAGGCATGCTACACCATATTCATGGCGCAAGGGTTGCTAAGAGGCAGTGACAGTGTTATGCGCAGTAGCTAGGAATTAGTAGGCAATGCCATGCAAATGAGAGAAGTAATAGTGAATTGTAGAGTTCCTGCTGCTGTAAGGATGCACAAAACAGCGTAGCGTTATAACACCAAGGTGAGCCCTTAAGATAAAGATGACATCAAGAGAGGGATGTGTCGCCATTTCTGTAAGCACACTGGAGCATTGCTAAACCGGTCTGCCCCTAGCTAAGCAAAGCTGCAGGATAGGGGTGTGTCGAATTGCCCATAGGTATGCTTAGCTGAGAGTACAGAAGGTAACCGAGTATGCATGTGAACGGAGATGAAAACACGTGTAAACCTGGCAAATGGGTATTAGCATCGTGCATTGCAGCTGAAACAGGAAGGATATAGGAAAGAAATAAGGAAATGCTGCAACAGTGAAACTGGAACACAAATGACAAATTAACACCTAGGAGCCTACAGTGGGCCATTGACAACAGCTAACAAGGCTGCAAGCAGCTACCTGCAGAAGATGGAAGGGGAGGGGCTGTATTGCAAAGAAAACAGTAAAGTATCAAAGCAAAACAAAGGCGATATGCAGTATATCAGCTACAAGGCACAATTCACCATGACTGGGTAGGAAAAGTACAAAACAAGAAAGACGGCAGCTGGATGCATGCCTGATAATGGGAGGGGATCCAGGTCTAAAAGTGAATTAAAGGGCAACAAAGTAATCAAGGCAGGCAAGTAGATCTCCACAGTAAAGGCCCCACACTTGCGGTACTCATTGCAAAACTCATAATTAAGACACACAGCAGCTGGAATAGTTCATACACATCCACTTACATTAGCAGCATCCAGTGGTGTATACAGACGGGGAACTTTTATTATGTACATGTTAGGGGCTGCCATAACTTTGATCCACCAGCATGTGTTGGAGACTGAAGGTGGTGTGTAGGATGATGCACACGACCACTGCAGGCACAGAGGAGGAGGAGAGTGTTCAGACCCAGGCTAACCTACCAGGGACTACATGATCTGGAAATAGTAGAGCATTACAGAGTGGACAGGGACACCCTACAGCAACTTGTGGAGCTGTGCCGGCCATGCCTCAGAGCCAGGACAAACAGAGGGGAACCCATCCCAGTGGATACAAAGGTATGTGTAAGCCTGAGAATACTAGCTACAGGCACCTTTCAAAGACCAACTGGGGATGTCAATGGGATCTAACATGCATCAGCATCCAGGGTACTACACCAGTTCCTGGATGCCATGTTACCACATGCCAATGAGTACATATACTTCCCCCAAATGCAGGAGGTGTTGGCCAGCAATATGCGTCTTTTCCACCATGTGGCAGAATACCCAGAGGTACTGTGTGCAATAGACTGCATGCACATACACATCAAGTCACCACCCATTGAGCAGGGAAGGTGCTGCATAAACCATAAGGGATACCCCTCCATCAACTGCCAGGTTGCGTGCAATGCCCAGGGTATTATCATGGATGCGTGTGCTGGCAGCCCTGGAAGCTATCATGACTCCCACATCTGGCATGCCTCACAGCTGTATGGGTTATTTGCCAGGGAGGACATCCCAAATGGCCACCTCATGGGGGATGCTGGCTATGTACTGGAACCGTGGATGATGACTCCCATCAGAAATGCACACACACCCATGCAGGAATGCCATAATCATCATATAGCATGTGTTTGAGATGCTGAAATCATGGTTCCGTTGCTTGGACTTATCTGGTGGAGCCTTGCAGTACTCTCCAGGCACGTATGCCCACATCTTCATAGTGTGTGCCATGCTACACAATATGATCCTGAGGAAACAGCTGCAGCAGGGACAGAATAGTGAAGGCCCTCACAGCCCACCACCATTGCCAAGGGCCCCACAGGCACAGAGGTACTCAGACCATGAACACCCTGAGCCAGCCCCAGTAGGCAGATGGAGGCATGCCCAGTATGCCCATGCCTTAGCAAAGAGGGAATGTATAGCACACACACTGACAGCGTGGGCACCTAGGGACTGACACATTCCTCCACCTGCAAACGCAGTAAAAATGGATGGCACACACACAAGACTACCTGTAAATTGTCATGTACATGCAGTCTACTGTGTGCATCCAACATAGGCAGCCCTCAACTATTGCACACACAACAGCCAGTGGCACAAGGTAAGGCAACACCTGAACAGTAAACTAAGCTATCAGCATATGCAGATACTGTATGTATAGATTCATAGATAGGTACCTGGCCAACTGCCAGAGGCCATTCATAAGGCCAGCCAAAATGTGTCAGCGTTCGCCACCCTATTGAGTCATTAACCATCCCACTGTGGAGCAGAGCCAATGGTGGGATCCCTGGGGTGCATCTACTGTTCCCCATCCACCCTTCAAGGTTTCTCTTGCAGAGTGGTAGTGAGGGGCTCTGTAAAATGTAGTTAGGGATGTTGTTCCAAAGTATGGGGAGTGTCTGTGACAGGAAGCTGTCCCTCCAGCATCTTCCGGTTATTGTTGTGGCAAGGTCAGCTTACTACAGTGTGTGGCTCACTCTGACATGGATTCCCATAGGTGGAGCATATCCATCAAGCCAGAGTTCGACATGGCTGCGTTGGTCAGCAGACAGCATCTCTGGGTAAACAAGATGCCACTGAGTAAAGCAGGTGTTTATTCAGTCCAGCTGCATAGGCCATATGTTGGAGGCCAGTATTCCCCTTGGTGAGGTACATTCGTGGACTCCCCAGCTGTTGGACGTGGATGAGTAAAGGGGCACTATAACCCCAGTATGTCTAGATGGGAATCCTTTAGTAGTTAGATGGCCTACATAGAAGGATGTCCTAACTACTGTGGAGATATGATTGTCACAGGGGAGATCACTATCTAGAATCAAAAGCAAGGAAGTGTCCAAAAGCAAACTAGTGTAGGAGTGTAATTCACTCAGCACTGTAACTGCTCAAAGAATAGTACTTTCCAAGGTAAACTGCTGCAAAATTAGTAAAGGTATTTTTCGTTCTTAACATTTATTCACATCCGTTTTCATCCACAACTTCATCAGAAACATTTAAGCCCTCCCCTCCATACCTTATATAGTAAAACCAATTAGTGTCCAAAATTAATCACACACACGTTATCAACTTTTAAAGTGCATACAACTTCTTTAAAAATGTTTATGTTTAAAACTTCTAAAATGTAGTAGTAAAAAAATTTTTTTCACAATAACCAAATAACATTAGTCAATTATACATAAAACATGTTTCTGATGAAGTTGTGGACGAAAACGGATGTGAATAAACATTAAGAACGAAAAATACCTTGTGGACTTTACTAATTTTGCAGCAGTTTACCTTGGAAAGTGCTATTCTTTGAGCAGTTACAGCGCTGAGTGAATTACACTCCTACACCTAGTGGGTGTTTCTAGTGCCTGTGGTTCCATTTTTGGTGTCCTTTATCCGATTACGAGATCACTATCTACCTTAGTCGCCAGATACCCCATTACCTCATCTGTATTAAAGTGGCTGCCGCTCATGTGTTAATATGTGGGTGTCAATTCCACAATAGAATGACCATGCAGTTAGTGGCACTTGGCTGGAGGCCATGTCATTGGCACCCTGTGACTTTCTCTGTGAGGCCCCCTGAGGGATGTCCGTGTCAGATGGACTATCAGTCATGGCTCCCAGTTTGCAGTCATTGCCAAACATGGTCTGCCATAGTCCACCTGTGTTTGCCTGTACATCTGAGATGTATATGCCAAACAGTAGGGTTCCCAGGACTGAGTCCTGTGGGACACCAGTCGTGACTGTTCAAGAGCTGGATCTGGAGACCGCTAGTCGTACCATGTGGGTTATGTGTGTAAGCCCATTGGCAACCCAACCTGTGATGTATGGGTGAATGCACAGGCTGGTGTGTTTATCAACAATACCTGAGTGGGGCATGGTGTCAAAAGCCTTGGTGAGGGCCAGGTAGTATGTGTGAACCACCTCCCCTGTCATCTAACATCTTGGTGACTGTATGTAAGACATAAAATAGGTTCAGTAGGCATGAACTGCAGTCAACCAAGCTGACCTGGGTTGGGTCACGTGTCCGAAGGTTACCAATGTCATTGTTAATGACTGCCATGAGGATGCGAACCATACCATTGCAGACCAGGCTAGTCAGGCTTATGGGGTGGCAGTTACCATGGTCAGTTGTGATTTCCCCATGATGGAGTGGAATAACAGTTGCCACTCACCATTGTATGGGCATGTAGCCTGTGGAGAGGCTAGGTAGGAATGCATAATTAGGTGGGGGACAGATTGTCATGTACAGTTTGCAAGATGCAGTCTGGGTCAACGTCTGCCTCCATTGATGCTGTGTTCTGCTGTTAGAGAGGGCCATTTCCATGTGTGTGTCTCTGATGGTTGGGATACTGTACCTTTTAGGTTCTTTAGGGGGTGAGGTATGCACCGAACGTATTTGCAAAGATGTTGGTGATATCAGTAGGGTCAGCATATTTTGTGCTATATTTCACTGGCACAGTGCAAATCTGTGTGTCACCACATAGATCCTTGACATAGCCAAAGAAGGCTTTGTGGTTATCTTTCAAATCCTTGCGTATTCTCCTGCTGATGTTAGCCTTGGATGATGTCATGAGGGACCTACGTATCATACTAATAGTGGTCACAGATGTCTGCCCTTCGTGGAATTTGCTGTGTGTCTGGAACACTGTCCTATGTCTGTAGTATAGCCTGTGCATTGCAGAGGTCCACCAGAAAGGTGTCCTTGTCTAGGAGGAGTGAGTCTTGGTTTACCAGCGATGGCACAATCCATATATCCATATAGGTGCTTATAGACTGCATTTGTAAATCTGTCTGGATCTGGAGCAGTGTTTCCCCTTAGTGTGGGGGCTGTGAAACCCCCGACCCTTGTCACTAGTAGTGTACATTTAGCTGTAGGAAAGGTATACACTGTGATATCCGTGGGTGGGGGAGATGCTAGGGTGTGGAAACAGTGAATAGTTCATGGTCAGATTTAACCAGTGACCGGTAAACCTCCACTGTGGTGCACCTGTTGCCCATGTTGGTGATGACCACATCTAGTAGTTTCCACCCCACATAAGGGAGGTTACCACCTGATACAGGGCATATGAGGGGATACATTCCAGGAAGCGCTGGTCCTGGAAGTGAGTACTGGAGTACGTTTTTTCCAGTTAATGGTATGGTAGTTGACATCGACCAATGCCAGGGTGTGTGTTAGGACTGTCGTGTTCTCTACTGTCTCCAGGTAGGTGGAGTGGAGGTCCTGGGTCATGGAGGGTGATCCATTCCAGGCCATGTTCAACATTGCTGTTGTGGCTGATGTTAGCTGCACATGGATGATCACAGAGGTATCATGCTTCCCCACCAACCTGGAGGTGTAGGTATCCCTGATGAATATGGATACAGCCCCTCTATGTCTGTCAGTCCATGTTCCGTGGCTGAAATGTGTGGTATGGGTTGTAGTCTGATAGTGCTGGTGTGCTCTCAGGAGCCTTAAGACAGATTGCAGTTAATGCACAAATGTTGATGTTGTCCATCCTGAGGAGTGCTGTGAGTGCATGCATATTGGGATCTCAACCCCTGGTATTGAGTAGCATAAACTACATTGAATCTGCTATTGTGCCATTTATGGAGCTGGTATTCATCTTTGGGACTCTCCTAAATAAGGCACCATGGGGGCACCGATAGCTTTGGCCAGTATTCCAAAGTGTAAGGCAGACACATAGGCTGGTATGGTATCATTGCATGCATGTTTCCCATCTGTGCTTGATTTTCATCTCCCCTGTAGGTAACTTTGGGAATTTGTTCATCTCTTTCAACTTTCTGGTTTAAAAGACCACATCTGCGCTTGTTTCCCATCTTTCCTGTAACTAACCTACTGGAAACCACTAGAAAGCCTTAAACTGATACAAGCCTTCTAGCTTAAAAGAGAGACTTTGGAGTGATTGAGTATCAGTTTTCTGCATTTTCTTGCTGTACTTAACTGTTTTCTGCTGAAACGCTGATTTTCCAGCACTTATTGTGATTTAAAAGCTTGTTTTTTTCACATATTGTACTTATTTGACTGCCTGCACTTTTAAAAAGTTGTTTTTTTGTTTAAATAAGTTGTTTAACTGTTGTAGGCTACACACTAAAGTGTGATAGCCTTTTCTGATCACTTGTAGTCGTTTAAAGGTGTTTTGTGTACTTTTTACTGTTTTTGCCTTATCTTTTCAAAAAAGAGAAAAAAAAATCTTGTTTCCTGCCTTTCTAAGCTAGTATAGTCCAGTTTTCAGGCTAGTGCTGAATTCAGGGCTGTGTTACACGTTTCTGAGTTACCCATACCTTACTCGGATAGAGGAAAGTTTCTCTGTTCACCTGTGAGAGAGGGGAACTTTGACCAGCCATCTGTTCCTGGAGGAGTGGTTCCAGCCCTGAAGTTAGTAGTTTAAAAACCACGTTTGCAAAGTTTTGTGCACCAGGCAGCACCAGTTAACTAGGGTTAAATTATTCCCAGCTCCACTAAGTCTCCTCTTCAGTTTTTTCACTTGAAACTAGTCTAACTCTCAACCTAAGCACTCAAAAAGCATCCTACAGTCCGGCACTTGCTCAGACCTAATAGCAAGCACTAATATACCCCAACACTTGACTGCCCAGCAGGGCAAGGCTCTTCATCCACCCCTCACCAACCAAGCGACTAAGCAGCTCACCCTACTATTCAGGCATGACCAAAGGGCAACTTCAGGTGTACTCTCCAGTCCAGCTGGTGAATCTGGTTATCCTGAGGCAATGTTACAACGGCCTCATGTACACAGACAGCCCTCTCCACCTACCACAAAACACTAACATATGCGAGAGATGCAATTATACAGCCAAACTGGAGGCTAAGGCCTCTCCACCCAAGACTGGAACAGACAGTCATGAGGAGAAGGTTAACACTTGCACCACACCTCCAGCCTCACATAGACCTACTAAACCAGCACTGGCAAAAAATGCACATAAATACACAAAATCATTCTCGGAGGCTCTAAATAAAAACCTGCAAAAGCATCAGAGAGCTCCAAAGCAGACACCCACAAAACCTGCACCTCCTGTGACAAATCAGACAACACATAAAACACAAAATCAATGTGCGCACAATCACAGCTGTAAAGGCAAAATAACATACCTAACACACTAGTAATAGGTGACTCAATAGTCAGACGCACTGATGCCCCACTCACTAGGCTGGACAAGGAGAAGTTTACTGTTAACTGCCTGTCAGGAGCCAGAATCTGCCACATAACACAAGCACTCAGGTCACTCCAGAACAAGTACAAATATGACTCTGTTATTGTTCAAGTTGGTGTGAATGACCTGAGATGTACCTCCCTGGACTACATGAAAAGAGACATGGAAGAGCTCTCTGATCATGTAGCCCAGGCGGGTATGACCCTGACCCTGAGTAGCATCTTGCCCTCACCAAGAATGATACCTCAGTATAAAGAAAAAAATGATCAATTTTGACGATTGGCTAAGCTTCTGGTGTCATTCAAAGGGGATCCAGTGTCTGACAGCCTTGGATGACATGCTCGACAAGTCACATTGCTTCGCAAGAGACAGCTTGCACCTGTCATCCCTTGGCTTTCGAATACTGGCCAAGGCTCTTGCTGCCCCAATAGTGCCTTTTTTAGGCAAGGCTCAAAATTCAAACCCACCTCCGTAAACAGCACAAGTAAAAAAAATGAGGGTTATGCTACTCAACGCCAGGAGTTTAAATTTCAAAATGCATGCGTTCAAAGCACTCCTAAGTATGGAGAACATCGACATCTGTGCAGTAACTGAAACCTGGTTCAAGGCTCCAGAGAGCACTCCAGCACTACTGGGCTATAACTCATACCACACATTTCAGCCACAGAACATGGACCAAAACACAAAAGGAGGGGGTGTATCCATATTCATCAAGGATACCCACACCTCCAGGTTAGTGGCACAGCACGATACCTCTGAGATCATCCATGTGCAACTAACATCTGGCAAATCTGCAATGCAAATTGTGGCCTGCTACAGATCACCCTCCATGACCCAGGACCACCACTCCTCCTTTCTGGAGACACTGGAAAATATGAAGGTCCTACCGAACACCCTGATATTGGGTGATTTCAAATACCCTCCCATTAACTGGGAAAACTACTTGAGTACAAACTCCCAGGATCAGCGCTTCCTGGAATTTATCAACTCAAATGCCGTGGATCAGCTGGTAAACTCCCCTACCAGAGGCCACAACATATTGGCGACAGGTGCTCAGTACCAGAGGTCAATCCATCACTGGTTAGATCAGACCATAAACTAATCACTCTGGATGTCCACACCCCACCACCACCCCCAACCAAGGAAACCACAGTGAAAAACTTTTCTAAAGCAAACTTCACCTTACTTAAGGCAGAGGTGGTAAGTTTCACAGCCCCCACACTAAAGGATAACACTGCCCAAGATGCAGAATCCTTTACAATTGCACTCTATGAGCACCTACAAGGATGCATGGATCATGCCATCCCTAGCAAAACCAAGACTCACTCCCCTAAGAGAAGGAAACCAGTCTGGTGGCCCCCTGCCCTAAACAGGTTATACAACAAAAGGGGGAAACTAGTTCAGAAAAAAAGGATACATGGGTGTATAGTCTGTTACCCATTCACACAAGGTTCCCCCTGAAGTGTGTCAGTGAGGGGCTATGCCTAATGTAGTTAGGAATGTATTGTCTCACAGCACTTTTGTTATATATTGTTATGTCATGAGTATGTGAAGCTCAGTGAGTTAGGGGGGTACTGCCCTTTGCTTAGTCTAGCATACACATAGAAATCATCTAAATAGGAAATACGCAGAAGCAACGTTAATGTCAACAGTGTAATGGTTACAGCAACTGCATAGTATCTGTGTATTCGATGTTACAATCCTGATAATGGCAAGGATGTTTACCATGTGCAAAAGTATACCTTGACCACAGCTTGCATCTATAGGTAGTAATCGTCTGTATAATAAACATTCGAATCACCCAATAAACCCATGTGTGCAGGAGAGTACAGTCAAAAGAGAATGTAATGTCATGACAGCACATAGTGAGCTGTTACATCACAGACAGGTATATATCCGGAGTAGTTAGCGGATGCGGCCGTGTTTGCTCGCACAGGTTATACGTCACAGCATTTGTTTAACTGTGTTTAACCGCTGCTATAATGTCAAACAAACACTGTTAAACATGCTTACAACTGTGTAAATGAGCCTTACTCTGCAGTAAAAAACATTTGTAAAGCATCACAGGTGTCGAACCCTGGACCATGCACACTATAGTCATGGGACGTACCACTAAGCCATCTGAGGTGTACACAAGTTTCATGGTCCTGAGACTACACCTTATACCATATGCATTTCACTGTAATGATCACAAATGGGACAGTGGCCTTGTGAACATATGTACAGTACATTGTAATGTACTGTAATTTGTGAACCAACACATTCCAGTCTACAAATGTATTACTGTTACAAACTAATACTATATATATATATATATATATATATATATATATATATATATATATATATATATATATCAGTGATGTCTGCATATATATATATATATATATATATATATATATATATATATATATATATATATATATATATTATACAGTTACAGCAATAGCCATATAAATAAGCATCTATGAACAAACTTCGTGACACAAAAGCCCTCCAAAGGAATTGGAGTGTACACAAAACACATGCAGTTCTGGTATCATAACAATTAATATTAACCTAAGTCACCATAGAAGGGGTGGTTGTTGTGTATGTGAAGATTGGGGTGAGGGAGGAATGATGGGTAATGCAATCATGCATCAAGGAGGGCCTGGGTTAGAGATGTCCAATAAGTGAAATGGAGGGGCATACATGGAGTATGGGGACAATATAAAAAGGACACAAAGCAAGAACCATACTCATTCATAATAGACCATGTCATGTCACATTGCAACACCTACTTTCACAAACATATGAACATTAACATGTATCAGACATGTGTACACCAAATGATTGTCACATATGTTGTCAGTAGTGAGGGATCTCTGTAGTACAATGCATATTCTAAACACCATAATATTTGTGCATATCTCAGATGCTGTAGTGTTTAGGCCAGTGACTGTGGTGTTCATTGTCCCAGGTTCAAGGGCTGTTAGGTTATTCTGAGGACCAGAATAAGGGCTTTTGGATGCAGGTGGACTAAAGCACTCTTAAGCAGTTGTAAGCAGGTTTCCATGTGTTTGCGCGACTGTAAGTGGCGCTGCTACACTGCAAACGGAGAAGCGATTCACACATTTGACCTTTGCTTAAGATCACACAGACGACGGGCAAACCTTTTCACAACCACATAAATGTGCATTATTCACACTTTCACTACCAGTGCCTACTCTGAGAGGTAAAATAATAACACCTTCCAGGAGTAGAACCCGCAACCATGTACTCCATCATCCGATTAACATAACACTAAGCTACCTGGATGTACCTATCCCAGTTGGATATGCAGACAGGTTAAAACACAAAAGGGAGGAATGTGTTGAAATAGGACAACCTGCCATGTACCCAATTATAGGCGTACCCTCATATATTGATATCTCTCTCTCTCTCTCTCTCTATATATATATATATATATATATATATATATATATATATATATATATATATATACACACACACACATAGAGAGAGAGAGAGAGATACATAGAGACATGTCGATATATACAGGCCTACATATATATGTAGGTATATAGATAGGTTAGAAACATCTACACATCTATGGAGGTACAGATAAACGTATGCAATAATGTATATATCTATATATACACATCTATATACATATACACACACACACACACATTTATATATATATATATATATATATATATATATATATATATATATATATATATATATATATATATATATATATATACACATATATATATATATATATATATATATATATATATATATAGATAGATAGATATACACACATACATACATGTCTGTAGACAGTATCCAAAGTGGTCATATCTGAGTAAAACATGGACCATGGCAATCACACATTCGCCCCCCCCCCCAAACAATATGAACATAACATAGGAAGAGTATATGCCAATACGCTATTACAAATATGTTCTATGGACACAGTCACCACCACAACTGCATTGCCTGCAAATATCCATGACAGAATTACACAGACAGCTTTCATTTTGCAAATCTTTATTACATTCCGATATATTGCCAAAAGGATTCAAGGATTAACAGTACCTGCATGCTATACAAGAAGCATTTAATAGTGCCTTATTGAATCAGCCTGCATTTACCATAGTATTAGTCCACTAAGGGATAGGTGTTCACATAGGGAAAGAACACCCACACACATATAGACCTTGTATAAAGGGGGTTCCTAGACACCTGCATGTGCTATGTACACCCACCAACGTCTACCCCACAACCGAAATAATTGCATCAATACATACTGTCATACCATAACCAATTATGCAACTGCTGTACAACAACTGCTGAAACCTTAACATACCTGGACACAGACACACTAACATGGCCCTATGTGAAATAGTTGCCGTTATACAATTGAGCAGCTGCTGATGTAACACGGTTTGTATGAACTAATCCCGTTTAAGAGGGTTGAAAGGTTCGTACACCAGGAAGTTTTACCGAGTACTAATTATAAGCACAGTATGATACACAGTAACACCAAACTAAATATGTCTTGTAAGCACACTGTAAACCCCCTAACATTATATGCATAGCTATGCAGCCTTGAGCTGGTCAAACAACCTGGCCAGACTGACACATACGCAGAAGTAGTAGGTACAGACAAACCCTGCACAAGTAGCAATGTTCAGAAATATAATAGCAGTACTCACATTTAGACCAATTCCTCAAGGCATTACACACAACATATTACTGGTCATCTCAATACAGCTGTTGCAATGGATTCCAAAAAAGACCTCCACGCTGTCTTCCTCACAAGTATGGCAAAGGGACAACGCCCAAGTGGAGTACTCAATTATACTTCACTGTAGTCATGGTATTGGCTAAGGCAGTAGCAGCGCAGCTGATGTGTATGTAATTAGCTACTTAGGAACATCAATTGGCCTTTGGGATAGCACATGTTACTGATCTGTAACCATAAAAGGTTGCCTTGTCACACATTCAAACCATCTGTATCTACCTGTAGGACAGTACAAAATATGGAGAGATGAACCGAAAACGAGTAGTACACTAGTTAATAACACTTCAGATTAGTAAGATGGTATATATAACATAGTATGTCTGTGTATGTAGTATCTGTACTGTAAGAATTACAGTGTAATCAATGTATATAGTGGAAATAGCTATCTTGTAGCGATGTATTGTTGAGCAGTAGTAATGCTTGTAGTATTCTCTGTGTGTACTGTTGTAGGTCACATGACACACTCCACATACACCACAGGGAATGCTATGGGCTTGGAACCCACCATTTTGCTTCCAGCCACTGTCAGTGTCAGGATTGGTCCAACAAGTATGTGCTATAACAGGGAATATTATATGTTGTTATATTGCAACAGTCGACATATGTATGGGTGTATAAGTAAGATGAACATGTTAAAGGTGGGCAGACCGTGCAAATATGGCGTGCATTGTGGGATATTGTGCCACTAACTGTGTAATGTACAGTAGTCTAGGTAGATCTGTATTCTGTTCTACATAGCAGTTCTGATATGTTATGCAAACAGTAGTTATATCTATTGGCAATTGCAATACTCAGTGACAGGATACATAGCATTAGTATTCATCTGACAGGTTAATAGCATGATAGCAAAGATAATTGGAAGAGCCAAGTAACTATCCATGCACATAACACATGTAATATCCACCTCTCTACTATCGCTTGCAAGCAATAATAGCTGTGCATGTGTACATGTTATGCAAATGTGTAGAGACCCTTGTTACAGGGCTGGGCCAAATGGATATGTGCACACCTACATAGAGTGGATATTGAGAGTACAGACACACTGGTTGAACTACCAGGTTTGTGTAGCCCAACCTAACAGCCGCCTGCACATACTGTATGTAAGGTAGTGCACAGCACTGGTAATGAAACAGATTGCACATCATCTTTAACTCCAGTGTGACATCTGCAGTAGAAGTGTAAGATGTAGGAGACAGCTGCCCATGTGTAATGGCTGCATCATAGGTGATGGCTCACATTATCTGATTATATCTTGATCATGAAAAATGAAATAAAAAACAGTTCCCCTGGAGATAGAATCAAGATGCTGCAACTCAATATGAATATAAAAATAACACTTCTCTTTATTACTCGTTGTTAAGCGCTTTCATCTAACCATACATATATAAAATATATTAAATATATTTTTTTAAAAAAAGCACAAGTTACAAATATTTGTATAGTTATGTATTTAAGAGTTTAGACTAGTACATTATGTGGTTGTTATTTTAATTAGTTTTATAAATGTTCGTTTGAGAGTAACAGAGTATAGGAGTAGTATTTGCACCAGCACTTTAAATGTTTTGTAATTGATTAATTATTCAATTGATTTAATCAGGTGATGATGACACCTTTTTATATATTGTACGCCCAAGGGCAGTTATTTGTTCTGAAGAAGTCTAAGTATAGTTAGATGAAAGCGCTTAACAACGAGTAATAAAGAGAAGTGTTATTTTTATATTCATATTGAGTTGCAGCATCTTGATTCTATCTCCAGGGGAACTGTTTTTTTTCATTTTTTTTTTCATTTTTCACGTTGTATTGACTGCTTCCCAGTTGTTGGACATTTATATCTTGATCATGTTGATAGTGGCATCAGATCCTATGGATACCTGACTCTGTTTGGGGAGTGGGAGTCTGTGCCCAACAGAGCTCATGGTCCTGGTGGATATGTGAATATATACCCAGAGAAGGAAACAGAACTGTAGACACATGCATCATCTGTAATCAACTAACAGGATATGATGTGCTCCTCAGAGGAGTTTTGCTGCCAAGGGTAGCTACACTGTTTCCATAATAACCAGTGTTGTCACATCCATAACACAAATAATTACATGTGAGCATCACGGTCTATAACATCTTCATAGGCAATACGTAAATTAAAGACAGTACTTGGTACTTTGTAGTACTGACTGCTCATACAGACATGTCCACTAGTCAGCTACTGGTGTCTCCTAATGTGAGCTTTGTGTATGTGGCCATCCTGGGGGAATATAATCTCTATGCCATGTACACTGTCAGACCCACCTAACACCACGCCCCACACATTGTCTGGGATACAGCTACAGGGGTAAGCAGCCATGACTGGACTGGACAGTCATGAGGTGTAGGTTAACACATGCAGCTCATCAACACAACCAACACATACCCTTACCAGAACACAGTAAGGACACCCACACACACTACCGGAAATCACACACATTCACAGACGCAGCTAAGTATATGGCCAAACAAGTGACCCCCCAAGCAGGAAGAGACAGACACTGATATACACAAACTGTATGACATAGTTTGCATAATTGTGCCACACCTCTGAACACATTACTGGAAACATGCCCAACAGTACTCATTTGTGAGTGCAAACTCTAGCACTATGTTGCACACCGACCTATACGAGGGCATACATACTGTCAGCTGCCTGTCCGACATGATTAGCCACATACTCATACACTCAGACCACCTATTGATCTATACACATGGCTCTGGGATATTCCATGTTGTTGTGCAGGACCTGTGATGCAGTAGCCTGGACAGCATGGAAACACATGTAGGAACTGTCAGGCCTTGTAGGCCATGCAGGTATGTCCCAAGGCCTGGGTAGCATTCTGCCACTGGCTAGAATGATACTGCAGTACAGGGACAAAATGATTGTATTCCACAATTGTGTAGTGTAGTGGTGCATATCGCAGGGTATCCAGTATCTGTCATCCTGGGATAACATGGTTGACAGACCATGATGCTTTGCCAGATGGGTCTTGCATTTGTCACCTCTGGGAATCTGGATACAGCCTAGGGCTCATGCTTCCCCTACAGTGCCTTCATCATGCACGGTTCAGGTGAGGGTCAACTGCTGTTACAGGGACAGCCAATCAATACATTGCAGGTCTCGCTACACAATGACACATGTCAGAAACACTATACAGACACATATATGTCAATCCCTAACATGGAGAACATATCTGTGAAGTGGCTGAGACATGTTTCAATGCTCCAGAGAGCACAACTGCATGACCATGTTATAACACATACCTCACCTTTTGCCCATTATCCTTTATTGGAACACACAGGCTGTAGGTGTGTCGATATTCCTGAGGGATATGTACACCCCCACGCGAATTGTACTTGCATAACATCAGATGCATTATGCTGAGCAACTACCTTTGTGCCACAGTGGAATTCAAAATGCACATTGAGACAGATCACCCACCAGGCCGCAGACTTCCCAACTGCCATAATGTGCTGTAATGTGGAAGAATAGGTCTGAGACAGAACCATAATATTGGCTACTCTTAACTATTCCATTATGAGCTGTGAAGACTCCTCATGTACCAACACCTGCACTCAATGCATGTTGGATTCCATCGACCCCACTGACCTGGGTCACAGTAGTCATGCAAACAGGGCTAACAGTATGCTACACATAGTTAGTCTCCAATGCCAATATTATGTTCCCTAAGAGCAGAGTTGTGAGTGCCATGACACCCATGCAGATAGACAATGCATGTGCAAATGCTGAATACTACACAAATGGACCTTAAGCAGTTACATATGTGCAGTGATTGTACCATTGAAACAGAACCAGGAGTCAACCCAACACAAACAAGTAGGCAAACTGGTGGTACCATGCTTTAAACTGTACCACAGAAGGTAGCAACTGTTGCAAGAGTGCACACATGAGTGTAGGTGATCCCTGGTCAGCCTCAGTAAGATGCAGATACAACATATGAAACCACACAAAGCTACCGTGAAACCAATCAGCAACATATTATGAGGCCAAGCACAGAGCATTCTATAGCTGTGTCTTTATTCGTAATGGCAATGACAAGACCTGCCGTGCTGCACAGCACTATGGCATGGGAAGTACTGCACCTACAGAAATAGCACCTGCTCATCCTGATAGAGTCTCAGAGAACCTTAACTCACTCCCACTTCCCGATCACCCCCAGCAGATACACTTAGTAACATATCCATGTACACTACAGAGCCCCTGCACTAACGACTATGCAGGTACAAGCTGCACTCTCTAATGCCATACATACAGCTTTCATGGGACCTGTCACCATCCCAGGGTGTATCCTACACAAATGTAAGAACATCAGCTATCCACATACTCATGTTCAATCATTGCTCCATGTCAGGCGGAGTACACACCGAATGGTGCACAGCAACAGTTATCACACCCCACAAAGGGTGAGACACCATTGATAATGGGACATAGTGCATGACTACCCTGCTAAGTCTGGTGTGTACGGCCATGAACTGTGGTCAATGTAATTGATGTACTTGTTACACATGTAGATGACAGAAGGGTTGATTCACACTGCGTATCATGACCTTGCCAGGTCGTAGGACACCATCACCCATACTGTGTTCCAGCTACACTCAGTAAACTAGGTGTATATACCTATGTCACAGGAGTGGTTGGCAACTGGATTGCTGGCAGAACCTATACTACAGAAAGTGTCCGATGAAAACATGCACATCAAACCAGTGCCAGCCACAATAATACATGGCAATTCCTGGTACTCTTTGGTATCTATACCACATAGACTAACACAGAAGGCATCAGCCTATTGATGTCTGCAAATGACTATGAACTAGGAGCAATAGTTGACTCATTGTGTGCTGCGTTCAACATACAGAAGGGCCTTAGTGTGTCAGATGTGTGGTGTGTGATGTATAGCCACATTCTGACAGCTAAGCATTGCATTGTCATCCACTATGTTACAAGCCCTGTACCCATTAACTACTACCTAGGCAGCGGTCAACATAATGGCAACTGTGTGTATGAGATGCAGCTGGACAGTACTTCCCTTTGATAGTTACGTCACCACAAAAGACAGGTAGTTATATGTGGCACCCCTAATCATGACAGGGTGCCATCCAGGAATATAGAGATTACTGCTCAGCCATATTCAACACGCATGTGACCCATAATAGATCACATATTTCCTTTAAGGGTTATTGCCCATGTGTAGATGGCCTACACTGCCTTCACAATCCCTAGCTGCACTATGTGGCATGCAGCCTACCCTGAATAAAGCCATGTCCAACCCAGGGGTGTTAGACATGCTACACTTAACACATCCTGATCCCAAATAAACACATACATCATGGACATCCACCTTTCTAGTACAACGATCACAACATACCTGACAGATCTCTGTCCCATACACTAAACATACTCTTGCCATATTATGCATCCCTGTCCAGCGAAGCTGCACATCGCCCCTCTCTGTGACATGGTGTGATGACTGCATGCCAGATTTATCAGTAACCATGTGTATCAGTTCTGTGGCACTGCTTGAATTAGCCACTGAATATTACCTGTCTGTTGCCTACAGCTAGGTTACCTGTCTGCCTAGGCTCATAAATGGCCAAGGGTATATAGCCTACCACATCACTATTACCATACATGTCATAGTTGATATCCAACCCTGCAAATACCATCAGCCCAGCTATTGTCCCATGTGTTACACATGCACAACACAGGCAATACATGGCAGGATGGTACATAGCTGTACAGTGCCACATAGATGTATATGGCAAAACACATAAATGCTTGCAAATCTGCAGGGTCACAGGTCATGTCCCTAATGGCTATGTATGACTATATATGCGGCATATACACATCATTAAGGTTTATTGCATTAATGTGAACACATCCAAGCATGTGCTGATAGGTAAAGACACCACTACAAGCAAACAGACATGCCCACGTTAAGACAATATCCACATGGTGTATGAGCAATTTCATCACATAACACACACATATATGGCAATAACATCACATCACCAGTAGGTGTCAAATGTGTGTGACTTATACATGTCAGTGGTGTTAGTGTCATGTAGAACTACAAAGACATATTTGTAAACTTAATACATGTGATACACATGTATGTTCAGCTGTACTGCTGTACTTCTCTGTGAGTTACTGTGACCTGTCTCCATCATTATGTCTTCCAGGTATGCCCCATAGCCAACTGCCACCATACAGCCATTTGGAGGATGAGGTCCTCATCCCATACCTCCTTGACAACTACACAATGCTCTTCAGCCATGTGCCACAGGATGCACAGCAGCAGGATGCCCTGTGGGAGGAACTCTGCAGGAGGGTAAACGGTGTTGGTTGTCACAATCACACCTATCAGCAGGTGCGCTGACACTGCACTGACCAGATAAGATGGGAGAAACAGTGTGCAAATACAATCGTCAGGGAACAAGGTGCAACAGGTGGAGGGGGTCACTCACCCAGCCCCCACTCACATGTACTGAGGAGCTACTGGACAACCTGGGGACACCTGCTGACCTCCATCCACAAGCACTAGCTGGCATTGTGGAGGTGGGTGTTTCTCAACCACTGAGCCTGGAGTTGCCTGGTAATTCACTACTGCCCATAACACACAACCATATATCACATAGTTACATGTGTTACTGTACAATATGTAATGTAACATCATATGCAAGGCATGTATGCACACATGCCACATACTATAGTCTGCTACTCTATGTATGCACAGATGTGCATATTCCATAGTATAGTGTATTGTACTGGCTTATGTGCTAACATAGACATTGCGCCCAGTAGCTACCACATAGGTGTGGATAATGATCTTACTGCTGTGACACCCCTGTTTAGGTACCTCTGGCATTTTGCAGCAACAACAGCCTGTGTCATGTGAGATTGTTATTATTTACCAGGCTTGATACTGCACAGAACATATTAATTGCATGCTATCTGCCATAACACATGCACACATGATGTATGGTGGTCCTGGTAATGGACACTGGTCAGACCTGCAATGCATCACACTGTTTACATATGTGAAACAATTGTAGATTTTATGAAATGCCTACACTAAACCTTTCAAACTGTCATTGCCTGATGTGTGGACAACAGTGAATACAATGGTGGAGGTGTGTTCCACTGTTGGGACAGGTACTACATATCAGTATTACACATGTTGGGAATATGAACAGTACTGTACAGAGAACATATATGTGCACACACACTAAATATGTTGAAGCTGGAATATACCCGGGCCACAGGATACACTCTTGTGGAGTATAACCTTGCTATGAATGTCACACAATGTCATGTGCTATCAGACATGTCCATGGCATGTAGTGGGCTGACTGCAACACTGCTCAACTATCCTGCAAAACATGTCTCATATCCCATACATGCCACCCTTTGTCTGCATAACCATGTCCTCAGTGGAGCATATGACATCTATGGGTGTATGTCATATGGGATAACACTGACATGTGAAATAAGATGGCCATCACATCCATTGGACTGCACATGTGTACACATGGCCATGGAGGATGGCCAGAGACATGAAGCAAAGCACACAGTATAAGTGATGTACATGTGTGTACACCCTGTTGTACATTGGCTCGACACAATACAACTATGGCCTTTGTGTAATGGTGATATTGAAGATGTGAAACACTAAACATCATACAGGCCTGTAAAGCTTGTGTAGGCATAACATGAAACCACCACATAACATGTCTTGAACATCTGGATTGTGTCACAACATGGAAGCATTCATCTATACAGTATCCAAATACATACATGTGTTGTACAACATACACATACATCCACATCAAGCCACAGATACAGTAGATTCACCTTGCTGGTGTCAGACATTAGTGTCATGCCTGCTCCTCGTGTGTGTGAGGTACTCAGATGGCATGTGGGACATAGAGAATTTGTAAGTTAGCCATGTGTGGGCATAGTTGGCAGATATCAGTAATATGGTTGCAGATGTGCAGGGGTGTCACCCATATACCCTTCTGTGACCTGTGTCACACATTCCACATTAGGGTTTATTGTGTATACACCTCGGTGACATGGGTCACATTCCACGTTAGATATGTATTGTATGTAAACATAGTCATGTCTATGAACCATGCCATTAGCTTACACTGTATAGCAAATGTGAAGCCACATGATGCCCTGCAATGGCTATGCACATCATCTCAATGTGCAGTATTTCCCTGCATATTTGTAGGGTGGACAGACAACATTGCATCAACTGAAGGCCCATGTTAGTATAACACGTCCCTGCATTGGAACACCATTACCGTACTGTAGATTGGAAAGGACACCATTGTGTTACACATGTATGCATGTCATTCAACACATCAGTAGAAGACATGTCATACTACATGTGATTGTCAAGGTCATATGCTACACAGCAGGCTGGTGTAATGTAAACCTGTGCTGGTCTGTGGCACCACTGAAAAGTAGGGACAGCCATGTCAAACATGTGTGTACAGCCACATGCACAATGTCTACACTCAGATCAGGGGTAGGGGGAATAATGTTGAACAGACATGTACTGCTTTGGGGGAGATATGCAAGCTAGGGCTCAGGCAAACATAGTATGCAGTCGACATACCCTACTACTCATGTCCTCACACATAGGGGCAGTGGCCAACACAAAGCATCATTGACAGATGTTCAAAGGTCGGTGATGGTCCATTAACATGTGGTGTATGTTGCACACACCATGGCAGTGCAGTGCAATGGTACAAAGTGCATGCATTGTGATGCAGATATGGGGCATAGGCTACTAACACAAAGGGTGCAATACAGGTATGTATGCTAACCACCACTCTAAGTATGTAAGGTGCATGCCGTCTGCTGTACCACATGCCTGCTGTTGTGTGCAACTCAGGGATGTATGATGACTACCTCTATAATTGCCTAAGCTGAAACTATAATTATCTAAGCTGAATGCCATCTGCCATATCACCTGCATGTAGCGTGTGTGTCTGTGTGTGTCTGTGTGTGTGTGTCTCTGTCTGTGTGTGTCTCTGTGAATGTGTCTCTGTGTGTCTGTGTGTCTGCATCTGTGTGTGTCTCTGTCTGTGTGTGTGTGTGTCTGTGTGTGTCTGTGTGTGTCTCTCTGTGTGGGTTTGTGTTTGTGTGTCTGTGTGTGTCTGTGTGTGTGACTGTGTGCGTGTCTCTGTCTCTGTGTGTGTGTGTCTCTGTGTGTGTGTGTGTGTGTGTGTGTGTGTGTGTGTGTGTGTGTGTGTGTGTGTGTGTGTGTGTGTGTGTGTGTGTGTGTCTCCGTCAGTGTGTGTGTGTCTCTGTGTCTGTGTGTGTGTGTGTTTCTTTGTCTGTGTATGTGTCTGTGTGTGTGTGTGTCTGTGTCTGTGTCTGTGTGTGTGTGTGTGTGTGTGTGTGTGTGTGTGTGTGTGTGTGTGTGTGTGTCTCTGTCCATGTGTGTGTGGTATAACTTGTAATGTACAGTTCTTGTCTTCCCCTCACAGGTGTTGATGTAGGTGTGTTGCCCTCCTGCGGTCCACCTGATGTTAGTGTCACCACAGACTCTAGCAGTGATGATGATAGTATGATTAAGGCAGGGTTGTCAGAGGCTGAATCTGTGCCATTGGTTGCCATTCCACCTGTCTCCCCCTCATCCTTGCACACAATTCCCCTGCCTGCACATACCCCATCACCACTGGCCATAGAGGAAGGACAGTTGGTGGCTGGTAGCAAGGAACAGGGAAGTCTGGTGACTATGGAAGGTGTGCCTGCACACCATGCTCCCAGTCAACAGACTGGTGATGTCCCACACAGGCATGTGCCTAGCGCTGCTCATAGGATGACCACTGGCCAACATGCCCCTGTGTGATCAAGCACATCAGCTGGAGTCACCAGACGTATGTTTCAGGTTGTAATGGAGGCACAAGCACGTGCTGAATGGCACAACAGAGATGGTCTGATGCTTCAGAGGGCTGCTGTCCATTCATTAACCAACAACATCCAGGCACTTGCAAATGCTCACCATCATCTTGTAGATGTTTTGGATAGACGATTGGGTGACATGGTGAGAGTCCTTGACCATGGCATGTCAATCCTCGAGCATGGAATATCTGTGCTGGAACATCTGGTGGGAGTGAGGCATCATTCATGTGGACGTAGGCCAGCTACATCACCTGTTGAAGGTCAACGTGAACATGCTACTGCACATGCCCCATCGCATACTGGTGGTAGCAGCAGCAGTGCTGCTGGTGCTATGCAGTCCACACCAGGATGCAGCAGGCCACGTGCACGTGGTCCTGGACGATTGCAACAGGGACACGATTCCAGTGGACATGTGTCATTAGACGGTACCCAATCTAGACCTCTGCCTGGTAGTGCCGTGCATCCCCTGGCAGGTGCAGGTTACGTGGTTGTGGCCAGACACCATGAACTGTGACACCTGCCTTGTACAGTCTGCAGCTGTCAGCATTACCCCTGTGTAGGCCAGTCTCATGCCAGACCTGTGTGCATGCATACACACACACTGGAAACAAATGTAGGGCACAGCAACACACACACACATAACATCCACACATGCCCAGTGATATCACAGGCCCTAACACACTATGATGTCATCCAATGGCACAGCCTAGGCTTCTGGCAAACATTATCACCCTGTGCATATGATGATGCCTGTGCCACATCCCTGTCATCCACACCATCAGTGCAGGGACATGTTCATATGGTCTGATGCACAGAGTGAACATACTAGGTAGACAATTGTAGATTAATATTGTTGAGTAGTGTTGACAGGCAGCAGACATAACACGTATTACAGTTTTAGAATGTATTTTGTACATTTGACAGCATGTATCATGTGTAACAAGACTAACAGCATGTTGATCCTGAAGTTCTGCCTTCCTCTTTCAGGTATAGTTGCATGTGCCGGGAGATGTTGGTGTATGCGGGAGTCCCATATGTACATATTGACTACCCACAGGTCAGTATGACAATACCTGCATGCACTTTATAGCTTCCACATCACAGTTATATTCTCCTATGTTTCAATTATGTTTACTGTTCTAATGATCCAAGAGCATGCTAGCTGTGTAGTAAGCTACTGTGTTCAGAGCCATTGCATCAATAGTGGGTGACATCACAGGTATAGTTACCTGGTGCTCGGAGTGGGTAAAGGTGTGGTATGCTGGATGACAAGCATAAAGGCCAGTGGAAATAGTGGCATCTCATTGAGAAGCAGTAATACCCACTGCCATGACAGCATGCAGACACAGACACACCCACACACTCAGGGATTCCAGACACAGTTACACAAACTCTGACACACACACACACAATTGCCAGTGTTCGGATGTCAATCCCTGCCTATGTGCATATCATTATAGTACTACGCAATTACAAGACGTGGCACAGAGATTACACATGTACAGGTAGTTGGAATGGCCTATGATCGAGGACATCGACAGGGATACTACAGTGCAGTGAGTGTATGTGGGGAGGGGGGTCCATCAGTAGGCTATGTAACAACAGGTCACACCCCAGGGTGTACATGTTAACAGGTGGTTAGTATGCCCTTCTATGATTGATGTTATCAACAGGGATGCAATACTGCTTAGAGTGGATGGGGGGAGGGGGCATTAACATTCCACTATGGTAACATACAGCCTCACTCCAGGAACCGGACAGCCATACACACAGATAGCCATACACACACACACACACACACACACACACACACACACACACACACACACACACACACACACACACACACCGACATTCACAAAGATATACACCTATGTTACACACATACGGGCACTTTACATGTGTGTGGTTTAACCACCTGCCTATGGCTTTCTTTCTACACTTCACTCTGTACTGGTGTCACCAACAATGTTCAGGAGAGTGATAACATTTGGGATGTATTCCCAACCATACGTGACATATATGGACACACACCCACACGTGCCAGTACTGTGAATCAAACACATGGCTATCTCATGATAAGTACTACAGCAGTACAGCACTATCACATCCAGTACAATGTTTACTGACTCTTTCCTATGACAACTGTGCTGATATATGCACAATATATGCACAGGGGAGGTATTACTGTTACAGGTGTCATGGGGTTTGCCTTCGGTGTCACCCATACAGCATTCAACATTGTCTGTCTTCCACTTCAGTTAACAAATCCTGACCTTAGCAGGTACACAGGTTATTGTAGGACTGGTTGCAACACACCAGTGAGCTGTCCTCAGTAATTATTCATCTGCAAAGAATTCCCACCACTTAGTAGTCATGTCCAAACATCTGTCCATACCTCATGTACGGCTTACTGTACTTAGAGCATATCACCATATGCAGTTGGCAATGTTGAGGCTGTATTGCAACAGCATGATGTACTAAGACAACAGTCACCTTCAGATATCAGACACTGCACACACATGGAATCTACACAAACTGCAATACACGTACATATATGCAGTCTACATCAGTATGTGCACTAGCAGGTCAAGAGGATACATTCCACACCTTCCTCATACCATGTGTGAAACATAGCCAAGCATCTGTGGCTTGTAAACATCTCACCCCAGCATGTACTGGCTATTGTGGTACTAAGGCTAATGTCCAGACAGCACACAGTATGCATGGCTTGCAATTGTTGACATGGGGTATATGAGGAGCTGTGGCTACACATGGCTGTACATGTCATGAACATATCACCTGTGACTACTCAGGAACATACAGTGCAGAGTTGGATTTCCCTGAGTCTGTCAATACAGGCCTTGTGTAGGTCCTATGGTCCTGTTATTTGGGTATGTTTGTAGGCATTGCATTAGGTGGACATGTCTAAAGACATACATGCCACATGGAGTGTTGTATGACATGATAGGTGTCATGAGTGACCAGTAGAGAGGGGATATCACCTCTGTAAACATAGGTATCGAACCTTATGTACTGTTAGCATGCTATCTGCCGTGTGCATGTGTGTAATGACTGTAGCCACCTGTATGTAGAAAGGTAAAAGAAAGCTATGGTAATGTAATATATGTTTTATGAGTGTGGGATGTACATATCCAGGGCAGGTACAGTTAGGTCATATCCAACCATGAGGGTGTTGGTTACTGGTGTATATCAACAGTCGACCGTGTTAACGCTGACAACATCCGAGGGACCCTGGTATGTGTACAACTGATAATATATGTTGTATGAGTATGGGATGTATATATCCAGGGCAGGTATGGTTAGGTCATATCCAACCATGAGGATGTTGGTTACTGGTATACAGCAACAGTCGACCGTGTTAATGCTGACAACATCCGAGGGACCCTGGTATGTGTACAACTGAGCAGGTTACAAACAGTGGTATTATTGCATTATGCAGCTGTGTCTGTACATGGGTACATTGCACAGTTAATATAGGCCTAGGTACAGTCCACCAATTGAGGGTTATCTTGTGGTCTACCATACTATGTCATACCACATATGGATTTGTGTTGGTAGTCTGGGAACAAGGTGGTGGATGTATATGTGGATACAACCTAGAATGCAGCATTTGCCACTGTCATCTGTACCTGACTCATCTCCAATGCGTTATGTCAGAGTAGTGGTCCTTACATGTGAGTAGCCCTTATGAATATGTGTACATCACCACCTGGTATGGTCCATACCACTGTTATAGTCCACATGTGTGGATCTGAGTTATATGGTGGTAGTGCAATTGTGCACTACAGAGCCATCAGCCAGGTGTTCCTCACTGCACAGATGTCGGTATTCCCCATTGTAGGTTCTACATTGCGCTAATGGATTACTAAAGCCACGCATCTAGCACAGGTAGCATAGGCATCCATTGCAATTTGACATGTAGGTGTCAGGGTGCTACTTCTGTGTGTAGGACATTTGCCTTGGAATGTGGCTATATGGGTAAATGCAAACTAGGTATTATCCAAACACACATATAATATGGATGCATTTGCTCTGTGTTCAAGGCTCATTGTTCAGTCATGACAGCCCAGAATGACAGACACTGGAAGACATCATGATAACAGCAGGACGTTAGCACATTGTTTTGGTCTAGCAGTTGCCACCCGTACCATGACATCGCTGTGCATGGCATTAATGTGCTTGGTAGCAAATGCCCCATGTAAGGTGACGGACAGTGGCAGAACATGTGTATATCAACAATGTGAGATATACTTAGGGTAGCAGTCCTGCTAATAATGTCAACTACTACCACAGCTGGGAGAGGTCATCTTGTCACCTGCACCTCAGTACCATTACATAAGGTGGCTTACACATTATGCTTGCACATGCCACTGTTCCACGTATAATGCCACTGTCCACAACCTGCTATCAATGCATGCCTTTCAGGGCAGCAATGTGTGTGACACATGCTGTAGGTAGCATCTGCCTGTGCGACCCAAGCAGCCTATTGTCTGTCATGTCCACACATGCATGAATGTGTATACATAACATATATATGTCAGTACTTCATGTACATGTATGCATGTGTATCACACAGCACAGACACAGATATATCATTTACAGGCCACATACAGGTATCAGGTAGTAAATCAGTATGATGTGCATATATACTGACAGGTAAGAGGTACCTTTCTGTAAACCTGTGTGTTTACAATAGGAGTCCATTACAATGTGTTCTGTAAATGTAAGTGTTTGAGCATGCACACTGTGGCCTTGAGTGGTTAGAATTGGAGTGCATCCCAAACAGCCCTGTGCTACTAAGTGTATGAGCGTACCCACTGCCACCTTTTGTTATTTGGGTCATTGCATCCAACAAGCCCTTTGTTACAAAGTGTATGAGCATGCCCAGTATAAATTTGTGTAGTTGTAGCCATAGTGCATCCTAAATGGCCCTGTGCTACTAAGTGTATGAGCATGCCCACTGTTACCCTATATAGTGATAGTAGTTGTCCATTCCGCAGATGGCCATACTCTGGTTCAGGTTCCTGTTGTGCTACAACTATACCTCTCAGGCCTACTTGCAAATGATGTGTCTTGTTTGTGCATACAGGTTGTAATGGACACCTACTTTAAACACACAGGTCTACAGCTATGTACTTCATGACTGTCAGTCTCCCTGTTGTTGTCCTCAATTGTAGAAATGCAGTCTGACTGCCTTGGAATGTGCAATCTTTGTGGTGGGTCTCGTAACTGCGTAGTACTGTAATAGTGAACTTTAGATAGGCAGGAGTTCTGATCTCACCACTGGCAACTGTGTGCATATGTTTGTGTCTCAGCAAAAGCCTGAGTGTGTGGGTCAGCAAGTGGTTGTGTGTGTATTTGTGTCAGTATCCTGTCATGGCAGCAGGTTTCGCTGCATTCCAAAGTGATGCCTTTTTTTGCACTGGCCTTTATCCTTGTCAACTGCTAAACCTCTCTTTTCCCCCCTCCCCACTGCATGTAATCTGTCCTGTGATGTCACCCAGCTCAGACGTGGAATCAGTAAGTGTAATTGTATGTGTTCTGTGGCATATACCCCAGCTGCATACCACTGCACTAGTTGCCTTTACATAGGCAAGACGTTTATGCACAATACTGGCATGTGTGTGTGTGTTTGTGTGTGTGACTACACTGTAGCCAAGCATACACATGTGTAATGTCTTTTAGCACAACATGGTAGCCATCTGTGGTGTCCGGTGTCTACAAAGTATTACATAGTTAGGAATGGACACAGTCAAGCACGACTACAGTTGGGTATGTTATATTCCTGTGCCACTGTCGAGCAGTGACATAGAAGTGGTCATTGGGGTGTAGGTCCATAACCATCATTCCCCCACCCTAACTCCACAATCCCCGGGGTAGACTACATTAGCCATCATTCCCCACCCCAAACTCCACATACACAATAACCATACCTTTTCTGGTGAACTGCTTATGATTTAAATGTTTTAACACAGGTAGTGCCTCAGTTTTTTTCACACGTCAGTTCCTTTGGAACCCTTCTGTGTCACAAAGGGCATTCAAACGTGTATATATATATATATATATATATATATATATATATATATATATATATATATATATATATATGTGTGTGTGTGTGTGTGTGTGTGTGTGTACACATCCAGTAGGTGCATATATATATATATATATGTATATATATATATATATATATATATATATATATATATATATATATATGTGTAGTTATGACAGTTGTACAGATGTAGACTTGTCTTTGTTGTTTCACAGAGTACAGTACATTCAAGGGTACTGTACATATGTACACAAAGGGAATGTCCCATTTGCTTTCTGTACTGTGGAATACCTGTAGTAAGATGTGCATTATAGACTCCATGCAACATGTATACAACCCAGATGGCTTAGTGGTACGTGCAGTGACCTCCGTGTGCATGGTCCAGGGTTCAAGACCTGCAAACCTTGTTAATACTGTCAATTAGGACTGGATAAGACACATTTAAGCAGTTGTAAGTAGGTGTAAATGTGTTTTCATGACAGTAAGCAGTGGGTACACGCAAGTAACCGACATGTACATCCCGCAGTACACTTTGAATGCCCTTCTTTGGCAATCCTGCTGATGTCACCCACCTATAAATACACCTCTGGGACTGCTGTAATTCAGTAATCTCCATGACGTGTGCTGTAACGGCATAATGCTGTAGTATGTTAATCTAGTTTAGTAGGTGTTCCAATACAAGACAAGTCAACTGTGTGCGTCTGTTTGCCTGCATGTGAAAGAAACAATGCTTTTAGAGTATGCACACTCTTTACAACCCACATGACCACCTTTGGCAATCCTGCTGATGTCACTCACCTAGGAATACACCTCTAGGACTGCTGTAACCCAGTATTTGCTGTAGTGCATGCTATAACTGCGTATTGTCATAGTGTGCTAAACTAGTTTGGTAGGGGTTCTATTCCAAGAGAAACCAACTGTGTGTGTGTCTCTGTCTGTCTGAAACATAAACAATGCTTTTTAGAGCATGCACACTCTGTACATATCACATGACCACCTTTGGCAATCCTGCTGATGTCACCCACCAAGGAATACACCTCTAGGACTACAGTAGCCCAGTATTCTCTGTAGCGCGTGCTGAAACTGCGTATTGATGCATTTTAATAAACAAGTTAGGTAGGGGTTCTATTCCAAGAGAGACCTACTGTGTGTGTGTGTGTGTGTGTGTGTGTGTGTGTGTGTGCCTGGGACAAGAACAATGCTTTTTAGAGTATGCACACTCTGTGCAATTCACATGACCACCTTTGGCAATCCTGCTGATGTCACCCACCTAGGAATACACCTCTAGGACTGCTGTAACCCAGTGTTCACCGTAGCGTGTGCTGTAACTACGTATTGTTGTAGTGTGATGCACTAGTTAGGTAGGGGTGCTATTCCAGGACATGGCAGATGTGTGTGTGTGTTTGACTGTCAGAGCCTTTGTGGAGGTGGCTGTGAGTGTCTAACCATTGGACATGTTGGGGAGTGGATTTTGTAGTTTTCCTATATGGTGTCCGTCCTATGTCACAATTCCCACTTCATGAGGAGTACAGATGTCAGTCAGCCACAGGACTGTGTTGGCAAGCTATACCCCTGCATCTGTCAAAAGGCCTGGTGAACAAAGTATGCAACCCTACTAGTACCTGGAATACGTCCTGAACCCATGTGTCATACACAAACATACTTGCCTAGAATATCCCGCTATGTTGCTAGTACCCTGCACATTGATGACAGATAGTAGGCATGGTGTGACTGCAGTGGGCTGCAGAGGACATGGCACCCTGTACAGCAGTACAATAGGCACATAACTGTGGACAATGTGCCTTCACTATGCTCCCTACGGGATGCCTGCAACATATGCAGTGCCATCAAATGTGATCCTCAGAGTCCATACAATGCTGTACACATATGCCATGTATGGACTGATGCCACTGACACCAAGAAATACCTGTATCATGCTATTAATGCAGGTGCAGGGTCAACCTGCTGACTATAAGCTGGTTCTGCCACACCAGGCCAGTATTGGCATATCGGAGGATAACAGTCTGTGTACACAACATGTGCCAGCCAAACCAGGTACATCTGTATATGTCACTGTACATTATTGTGAGACATGCACATCCCAGGCAATGTCCATGTCAAGGACTATCAAACATAGACATGGCATGCATTGCAAAGCTATGGCTGTACACAATGGCAACCAGGATGTCAGGGCAGTTCATACAATACCCATCTGTGTAGGCCATTGCAGACACTACACCCTTGTACCACACTGCACACCATTGTCAGGTGGTGTGATGCAAAGGATTACCCCTCACCCAGCCTTGTACAGCCATCTTGCACAGCCAACCAGTACACACCCATGAGCAATGCACACATGCATGTCAGTACTGGCACCTTGTGTCTCTGTGTGGGGTATGATGCTCCCAACCACAGTCACTCCCAGTATAACTCCCATTGGCATACCAACAGATGTCAAAAACGTTCACGTGCCCTAGCCCATAGAACCTCCGGATATCCCCTATGGTGCATGTGGTACCTGTGGATTACTGCAGTGTGGCTAACTAAATAGTTAGGGAGTGTATTTGTGGGCCTGGCAAAGAGTGTCAATATGAATCCATTAGAGAGTGTGGCTGTGTTGACAATGACATCCGTTCATGTGGACAGCCATGTGTGCTACACCTAATGTATGTCTACTATATCTCTATTGCAGATGTCGCCCACCAATACACATAAATGTTCTTACAGCGCACCAACATATCAGCTTTGTGGCACATGGAGTAACTGCATGCACTTATAATAGTAATGACTAGTCTGTCAGGGGTTTCACCCCTGTACTGGTAGGTGTGTGACAGACAATGCTTAGGTTTTAGTCTCCAAGCCCTTCTCTGATGTACTTTGCCTCTGTCTGTCCCTCCCACACACTCTCTGGTGGATGTGGAGGTGTACACCTGCTCAGCAGCAGCTTGTCTATTATAAGTGATGGTCATGATCAGGTGATGGCCTCTGCACCTATTGCAGTCTTCCTCTATCTGATTGCATGTTGAACAGCTGTGATGATGTTCCCATAGCTATTCCCATGAAAAACACAGTACAATATCTAGGAACATCATGTTGGTGTTTGCCTATGATGGTCGCTGTGAGTGGTACCTGGGTCTGGTGTTTGGAAACGGCATCACAGATGATATCTGGATGTTCCTCAAACAACATATACAGTGGGAAATAGCCTAAAGACAGGAGGGTGATGTGCCAGACATGACTACAGCATGTAAGTGTAGCTATGATTCATTGAGACTACTGCCTGTGTAACAAGTTGTGTGTGGTAATGGATATTATGTATGTTTTAAAACTGACAAGACAGTGCTCTGTTCATGAGGGACCCCCATCTGTAAGGCCATCTGTGGACTGGTCAGTGTGTGGAACCATTTGTTTCCTATGTTACTCACTGAACACACATCTGTGAACATCAGGAGCATAGTGTGAGGATTGCAGCCAGTACATGGTGATAGTGATGAGTTACTGCCATCGCATCCCTGACTGGACATATGTCACATGAAACAGTAGTATGACAGACACTGTCTGGGGTTCTCAGTGTCATGCCAATAATGGGCCACTGTTCATAGCTGCAGTCACAAGTTTTCTACACTTTTTACAGATGTCATGCAGTATATATGCATGTGTTGTGCTCCCTCTGCAAATGTATACCATCTGTTGTGTTGGGTTGATGGTCATATCTATGCATGCTGTTGTAAGTAATCCTGAATGCTGTTGACTATTACTAAGCCATATCTGTGTTTAAACTGCAACACCATAGGCTGTATGGGTTTGGATGTCTCGGCAGAACCTCCTGTTCCACTTCAGCTGGCCATGGCACCGGGCACCAGCACATCTGGGGCCCAGCCTTGGACCTCCACCTCTGTTGGCTCTGCACCACCTTCTGGTCGTACCGCCACTGAGGATGTGGCTTGTCCCCCCGGGAGCATGTCCAGACAGGAACATGTCCACTGTTGTACAGTCCCAGATGTGGTGCATAGGGGGCTCAATAAGGAGGTTTGAGGCCAGATATGCCAGTTCAAAGGCAGAGTGTCACATTCAGACTGCCCTACTAGACAGCCCCCAGCACTGCCACCTTTGCAGCTGTTTTGGTGCAGTGGTGGCTGCTCATGGCTGGGGACCTCTGTTCCACTGTTTCCATCTGGGGACTCATGGGTTTGTGAATGCTGAACACCCTTCCCCATCCAAGGTGTATCCCCCCACATGTGTCATATACCAACCCTGTATGCTGTCTTGTCTGTCATCCTACCCTACCTATCCTCCACGGGCATACCTACTCTCCTTCTCCTACATCCCACTCTCACCCTATGGAAAAATAAGGCCAATCGGTTCCTAGAACAACATTTGCCCCATACATAGCTGTCCATTTCACAGACGTGTCCACTGGACACATGTCACCCTTTTAATAAGCATCACAACATACTCCAGTTGTCCTCACTCGTGTCTCTCAGGCGCACAATCCTAGTATTCACATGATTCCTAAATGTTCCAGGTACACATGATGTGGATGACCCCATTGTACACACAAAACTACCAGTCCCTCTATGGTTACCCCATTTACCTTTATCATGATGATGATGTCGCACACAACACCTTGTAAGAGTACTGTTCTCACATAATGATTGGACAGGAACTGTTGTGTTAATGTACATACTATGCACAGATGTATACGGACAATTTACAAATGTTTGTGTGTATGAATGCCACATGTCTGGCTGAGGGAGTCTTGATATTACATAGGAAAACACCACTACATAATACAGGAGTCGCTTGTGTTTCCCTTTTCACTCATTTGTAATGCTTTGTTGTCACATGGGATGTTCCTGATATATCTCTATATATGTATGTATCTATATGCTGTACATAAACACTCACACATACATTTACATGATGGAATACATTTCCTATACTGTTGAATGACTGCACTGGATGATATGTTTGTGATAAGGTCCAATGTCTGTACATCTGCCATGGCTTATTGGTAAATCACAATAGCTGTGTGTGCAGAGTCCTGGTTTCGAGCCATGCAGAGGCCGTTTATTTTGCTGCAGGGCAAAACAAGGCCATTGGATACAGAGTGATTAAGGCACATTAAAGCAGTTGTGAGTGGGTGTGTGTGGGTCTGCGTGGTGCTAATCAATGCTAACCTCTGGTTACAGTTTCTTACACTAAGTTAGCCTCTACATTGCTTTACCAGTATAATACTCGCATACTGGTGGCCAAACAGGCTTACACCCGCTTGCTCCCGTACTTGCAAATGCACTGCATTTGGTGTTTGCATCTGACACTCACACCCCTGGGTGGGAGTGAGGACTACGACATTACCTTTTGATGCCTATTACATCGGATTATATACCTACAGTATCAGGAATGGTTGCCCATTAGGCGATGGCATGCCGTTCAACTGTACTGAATCCACGTCCTGTCCAGAGTTTGATTCATATTATTGGTGTGTTCTTCTTACAATCTGCACCTGTCTGGCTAATACATGGGAACTGAGACTCTTCAGTACAAACAAGTGGGTTTTGGAACGCACATCCTTCAGCCGAGTCATGCTACTGCATACCTAATATTCTATCATCTTTCTAAGGTTGTCAGTGGAATATGTCCTTTCTGTCCCTATCAAACCTCTCATATGATTGGGAAAATACAAAGTGAATCAGGGACATGGTATAACAACATCAGGGATACATTTAAATTGTTGGTGCTATTAACCTGACAGATTGAAAGACTCAGAGCATATGAATTCACACACATTTTCTGAGGTAAATGATGTTTATGACTCTTAATTGTTGTCGTTATTCATTACGTGTAATTCACCTCCTTTCCTCCAAATGTCACTAGTTTTAGGAGGGTTTAAGTGGGACAGAGTTAGAAACTGAGTTGAAATCAGGGATGTCCCTGGAAATCGGGGACAGTTCAAAGGTATGGTCCCTATTTGTTCCCACAATGGTTTATGGCCTGTCTAGTGCATGTGCTCTTAAGGGTTGAGTGGTATGGGCATTAGCTATGCCCATTTTGGAATATTACTTACATCCCCGGGTCGGTCCTAATATGACTGCGCCAGCCAACACCTGCACAACTAGGCCCATAATTGCATACCCATAGTTCCCCCACCTGCCACTCCTCTACAGCACTCATCCTTACTGTGGGTGCAGGTGGGTATACATACACCACTACACACTGTCCACTCTCCCCGTGTCAGGACACATGTCGTACGTTGTGTTGACCCATGGGTTATCAGGCTTGCACAACCTACTAGTCCATGTACATCTACAGCCTGGTTTGATAAGTCATTATTGGGACTGCCTCCAATCATTAATTTTTGATGTCTCACAAGGGACATCGATGTCTATGTTTCAAGATTAGATCTTGCAGGTCTCTCCCACTGGTAGTATCCTGCAGGTGGTCTGGGAAGCAGTGGTGTGTTTACTTTTATTGTGTGTCTGTATGTATCACCAGCCTATCTGGGAGGGTGGGGGGTTGATGCTACATGTTACATGTTTGTTTACTGGACCCCTCACCCCCATATGCATGGCCTGGGAACATATGTTACTCGTAACTGCTGTATCATATCCTAGCTATATACATGTGCATATTAACAGTTTTATATATATATATATATATATATATATATATATATATATATATATATATATATATATATATATATATATATATTCATTACAATATACAGATATATCTGTATATGTTTGCATACATGTATATTTATATTTTGCTGTCGCTCTGTCTCTCTCTCTCTCTCTCTCTCTATATATATATATATATATATATATATATATATATATATCACACAACATATGGGTCTATGGGTGTCTGCATATGCATATATTTATATGTGGGTATGTATCCATATTCTGTCTCTGTGTGTATACATTTGTACTACGGTGAGGGAGAGGCTTATCTCTATGTCACTATGGGTAGATGTACACACACATATCTCTACATATATACATCTACATCTGGTTATTCCGTTCCTTGCCATATAGATTACACTTTGCTGCAGTGGGACTCATAGTGGGTGTGGCTGCTTGTTGGGTGACGCCTCTGCCCAAGGAACACATTTACTTACATCACTAGGGCTGTCCATATAGGCCCACATCAGCCAACACCTGCACACCTAGACCAATAAGTAGCTACCCATAGTTCCCCCACCCGCACCTCCTCAACAGCACCCATCCTTACTCTGGGTCCTGGTCTGTTCTGGACACACCACTACAAGCTGCCCACTCTCCACTTCACGGGACCAATTTCATACAATTGTCTCGGCCCATGGGTCATCAGGGTTTCCCACCCTTGTATTCCTGGTATGTATACACCCCAGCCAGAATGGTCGGTCTATCTCCTTGTTTTGGTTTTGCCAATTTTTGGGGTGTCCTGCAACATTTACATTGTTTGTGTGTATGTTTCCCATGTCCGGCTGGGGGGCGGTGGAAGGTCATGCTACGTGTTTCATGTTTCTTGCTTGGGCTCCTCACTTCCATTGGCATAGCCTGTGAACATAAGTCATTCTTATGTGCTGTTTCCTATCATAGCTGTATATCTGTGTATACCTACGCACACACACAAACACACACACACACACACACACACACACACACACACACACACACACACACACACACACACACACATATATATATATACCTCGCACAAACGCACTTACACATGCTTACTGGTGTTTATATATGCTTGACCTGCTTACTAGTGCCTTATTCATTATGACACTGACACTTCATTCCAGTTAACTTTTAATTGGTATTTTGCAGATTATACAGCAGACAGATGTCACAATATGTTCATGTACAGATTACCGATGGTAAATGGTATGTGATACAGTGGGATTCTGTACGGGAATGTCTGTTCGTTAGGCAGTTGCTCTAACCAATACACTATTGCTGTGTTGCTTCATTTGCATATATACCCATATACCCATGGCTCCTGGTTTGCCATACACACACACCTCAACGCATCCCTAACACTGCAGTCATCCATTCTCCAGTCAGGTTTGCGGTGTATCCACATCACTACACATTGGCCACTCCCTACTCCTATAGTCCCATCCCTTTGGTTGACTCACTCCACGTATCCTCAGAACTCCCAAACGTTTAGTCCACAAACATTGGTGACATGAGTGACCAAAAGAATACTATTCACAATTTTTGGGTTGTCCCACATGGGACATGCATGTGTTTATGTGAAGATTAGACTCTATACTTCATTGCATCCTTACTCCCATTAACATGACACTACAATAAATTAATACATATGACTATGTGGCAATGCACACGTTTCATATGGGAGCCTATGTACATGTTCGGTATATTTCTTTTACAAATAGTCAGGTTTAGTAATTGGTGTTGCCATAGCAGGCAGATCACAGGAATAATTTCATGTGTGGGAAAGTCCTCACATTTGATTTTTTTTCAGCACAGCACTGACTTCGGACATTGTACACACTTCTGCATTTTAGCAGTTTCGTCCCATTCCTCTTCTGCACAACCTATTATTCTATCTACTGGCAAGGTTTGTAAGGGCACATTCATGTTATTTATGTTTGCAAATGGAATGAATGTGTTACAGAGAATGTACTTCTACATATAGATGTCTGCATGTGTGTATGCATATATACTTATAATGAACTCGTTGACCTCCATGGGGCAGTCCAGTTAGAACCAGCCCATCCAACTCTGGCACGCCTGGCTCCATAATTTCATACCCATAGTTCCTCCACCCCACCCATGTTCAAAATACATGCATACCATCCATTGTCCACTTGTTATCGCAGCCATGACACACCTCCACACATTGCCCTCTCCCGAGTGTTAGGGGCCCTACACGTATGTTGTCCCAACCCATGTATTCTCAGGCTCTCCCACCATTTATTCCTTGAACATACCTGCCCTTACTTGTGTAATGGTCGAATGGCCAAATGGTCTATCAATTTTTGGGTAGTCCCACCAGGGACTACCCTCTGTGTGTAAAGTAGACTTAGCAAATCAACAATGTTACTCCCACTGGTAATATCCTGCCTGTGGTGTGAGTAGCAGTGCTTTGCTGACTCCTGCCCAGCTGGATATGACATATGCTGACAGCGCTATATAATACTGGGGTTGCTGTTGATTCCCTTCTCATTCCTTTTGTATGCTTTATTGTTACGTCATTCTTTCTTCATATATATATATATATATATATATATATATATATATATATATATATATATATATGGATATATATGGATATATATTATATATCTGTATATACTTATATACATTTCCTATGCTGGGCACTGCTTAGACCCACGCAAGTGCACTCAGACTTGCTTACTGGTACTTATATGTGTTTACTGCTGCTTATTTGTGCTTACACCTGCTTACTAGTACCTTATTCATTATGATAGTGCCACATTGCTTGAATGATATTTAAGTTAAATATCTCATGCAATATTCTTATGTAGATTTTATAGCAAAATGACATTCATTCCACATGGAAAATGATATGTGCTATTGTTGGGTTCGAACCGTGAATGCCTGTTTGTTAGGCGGATGCTCTAAACATTACACTATTGACACTTACATTGATTCTACATGCTTTTCTCCAATCTGAATGAATATGATGTGTAAGCTACACTTGGTGGAGGGCAGTGATGTGCAGGCATGCTGCGCTTTGCTTAAACCTTTGATATTGCAGCGATTCAAATGTATAATAGGGATACAAGGACAGCGAATCTAATTGTGAAAGTTCTAGGGACAGGGCTCAACATTCCACTATGTGCTTGTGTGTTTACTACTTTGAGTTTATTTCACTGTTCATGGACACTCTTGTATGCTTAGCATACATTTTGGTATCCATGGACACTGAATTACTGACTTACTATTAGGGGCGGGCTCTACAAGTAGGCATAGTAGGTCTTGCAAGTGTCGGGGCATGTTTACGCCTCCATAGAGCACTTGTAAATGCCCCTTGCACTCAAACACGTTTCCTGTGCACATCGAGGTTGTGGCGGCATGCCCTCATACATATTCATATGGCGCTGCTGTACCATCTGTAGTGAGGACGCTCGGCGCAAGGCTAAAACCATCCTTGCACCAAACTTTGTTCCATGCTGATAAGTTCCAGAAGCATCTCTGTATGCACAGATTAAGGACACAGGCAAATGCATCTGACAGTGGATAGTGTATGGCTATACTTTATCAAACAATTAATTTATTGTATCTATGACTAAAACTGTGTTAAAGTTTTGGTATGAATATTTACTAAACATCTTACAACTGTTATAATGGGAAGAGTATTTCTAATGAAGCAGTGTTTGGATATGTAATAATTTTAAATCAACTGCCAATGCTGTATTTTTGTAAGTTGATAAGTAGTACATAATAAAGCTTATCCAAATAACTCGGAATTGTTGCAAAATTCTAAATGCCATGGTGGTTTTAAGTATGAACCCACACAGTGTGAACTGCAGGTTCTTCATTTGGAAGAATGAAAGTCACAAGTGGTATCCATTAGGTCTCAGTGATGGAACCTTTCCTGTTTGCGATTCAGGTTGAAAACCTCGAAGGAAGCTTACTGCAGATATGATAAAATAATCCAATGAACAAGCGGTTGCTGTAAAACGATAATGTTAGCACTTTTATTAACCAAGAACTTTCGGAAGGTATAATAACCCACCTTCTTCAGACAAAACAGTTAAAAACAAGGAGAGGGAAGATTAAATACTTGTAATCCCTCCCTAATTAAAAAACAATAAGTTAATAAACCGCCTTCATTTAAAGGGCTCCTTGTGCTTTTTCATGTAAATTATACATAAAAACATAAAAACATATTTTATGTATGTAAACAAACACACTGTTTTCTAAAAACTCCATTGTTTAAAAACAACTTCCTTAAAATCTAACTTATGTCAATGCATGCAAATCATGTAAGCGGTTCTAAATGTTGATTAAATATTATACAGTATTAACCGCATTAAAGAAACAAAGGAACATTTCCACTTAAAATAGGTAATGAAAACCTATATATTTACATTAATGGTGCAAAACTCTAATAACTCACAAGGCAAGACTTCCGCCCACCCCCCAGCAAGTACGACTCACCCACATGAGGGCCGCACTAATCAATACACGGGATAATAATGTAACCCTAAAGGCTACCCATAGCTTAACCAAAAAGCCATCTATCTAAAAAACAGAAGTAGCGCTATATAAAATAAATTAACCTAAAATCCCTAAAATATCCAAAGGCCGAGGTGTAAAGTTGGTTGAACCCTAAATACTGTGGGACTATTCCAAACATAATAGTATGGTCGATGTTAAGGTGGAAACCTATATTATCTCCTCATAGCTAAAATTTTAAGGATGCAGGACAAGGCAATGGCATCGTTTAGTCCAGGATATATATACGCTGCCGTTCTCACCTGCCAAAACAATTCTTCCTTTTCTAAATTTACCTGCCAAGGGCCACTATTTGGGTCTGTTGCCACTTGTTTTACCACCAAAGTGAAAAGCATGGCTAGGATAGTCTATAACATGGCGGGCTAGTGCGTTCTTTAAATCTACCTTTGATATTGCATAAAGGTGTTCATATATGCGTTTCTTAAGTGCCCTTTCGGTCTTTCCTATATAGAAAGCCGGACATAGATTGCATAGGGCCACGTAAACGACTGCCTTAGACCCACAATTAAAGTTACCCATGACCTTATATATATTTTTATTGATGTTCAGTTGTGTCCCTTCTTGGATGTGTTTACACTGACGGCATGTCCCACATTGGGTCATGCCCTTACACCTATTAAAAAATGTTCTTTTATTGTTTCGCTCCAAGAGGGATTTCAGCGAGAATCCTTTTCTAAAAGTGAATTCTGGAGCTCAGCCTAACAGGTCTAATAACTGTTTGTCCTCTTTGATAATTGACCAATTCTTCTGTAGGATATCCCTGATATAATGATGGTCTACTGAGAACGTACACAAGAACTTTGTTCCTAAATCTAGCCTGACACTATTCGTTGTTTCAATTACCATGTTATTCTGGTTTATATCAATATCAGAGTAGCCTGAGTTTAAAATAGGCCTAAAGTGTCCAACCAGCCTTTTACTCTCTACTTCTTTCTTAATTTCAATAAGAAGGACTTGGGGGTAACCTCTATTTACAAACATTCTGCTCAATTTATCGCACTCGTTGTTAAAGTCTACATCCCTAGTGGTCATGCGTGCCCTTACCATCTGCCCTTTCACCACCGCTTTCTTTTGATGGTAAGGGTGGCAGCTACTGAAATGTAGAAACCCATTCGAGTAGGTGGGTTTACGATAAATCCTACTCGTGAACCTGGATTCTTCATAATCCTTAGTAAGCAGTATGTCTAAATAATTAATTTCATTGACATTCACTTCAAATGTAAAGTCAAGAAAGCTTGTGAATGTCTTCATGGTTTCAATAAAAGCTTTTATTTCATCCACAGAGCCCCTCCACAGAAAGAACATGTCATCCTGGTATCTAGTATACCAGGCGACATGTTTTTTATAAACCTCGTTGGTAAATAGAAAAGTATTTTCCCATTGTGCAATAACACAATTTGCAAATGCTCCTCCACACGGGGAGCCCATGGCCACCCCTGTAGTTTGTTTGTAGGTGAGCCCATTGAAATTAAAAAAACTATATTTCAAAATCAGCTCCAGTAATGTTTCAGTAATGTAGACTATGTTCTGGGGTACTTTTTTGTCTTCCATAAATAATCTTAACCATTCTAAACCCAAATGTTGTGGAATCACAGTATATAAATCTTTTATATCCACCGTCAAAAAAACAAAATTTGGGTCAAAAACTATTTTGTTGATATTCTCTAGAAAATGCCACGAGTCCCTACAGATATGTTTCTCTGTTTTAATAAGTGGTTTAAGGATTGTATCCACGTATTTAGCACACCCAACCAAAATAGACCCCCTGCTATCTACAATTGGTCTAAATGGGGGTTTAATGATGGACTTATGGATTTTTGGGACTCCGAAAAACTTCGGCATTTTTGGTGCTAACATACATAAATAAGAGTGTATATCCTGGTCAATGAATTCCTCCAAGAATAAGTCCTCAATTACATTTCTTATATAACTGTGAGCTTTATTTACTTCATTCAGACTGATTTTCTCATACGGACCATTATTTAGATGAATGGATAATTCATTTACGTAGTCGTTGTTATTCATAAAAATAAGTCCATTGCCCTTATCGGGTTTCATGACCCGTATGTTACAATCCTGAATTAAAGTTAAAAAATCCCTCTGTTCACTGGAAATGTTAACTATGTTCTTCTTTTTACTACCCTTATTTTCCGCTAGGTGTCTTAGGTCCAACTCACATGCTTTTTCAAATGATCTCAGATTGTTAACTAAAGGTGGGTTAAATAAACTAGCTATTCTAAAGGGGTTAGTCAAAGAAGAGCCTTTGCCCAAAACAGTTTTTAGATTCAATTTATATTTGTACCTTAAAAAATCTTTGTGTTCCTTTATTTTTAGTTCCAAATCTGACTAAAAATAAAGGAACACAAAGATTTTTTAAGGTACAAATACGACTATGCTCGTATTTTTACGAGCATAGAGGCCACTACTAATAAGCTATGTGAAAATAAGAAGAAGAAAATTAGGAGAGATATACAACAGTATACGGCCAAAATAGCCTATCCTGCACCCTCACAGGTTGGCAAATCAAAGAATACAAAAAACAGGAATAATGCGAAAGTAAATGTAGTTTCTTCCAAAAAAGATAGACATGATTATCCTAGAGTAGGGCATGAGGCACAGTGTTTGGATGATTTTTTAAATGAAGGCACTATCAACCAAGGGGATAACCTTCGGGGGGATCATTTAGAGGATGATTTAGAAGTTATAGTGACGTCCGAAGATGTGGGTATGACATCTCCATTACAGCTAGGAGCTTCTAATTACAAAGTGGTTGACACAAGTGATGATCATAACCAGGGTTTTTGGGAAGGCCGGAACCTACACCAGATGAATTTGAGGTCGAAGAGGATGGTGACATCAGGAATAAACCCAAAGAACAGGCAGAACCAGGGAAGGCTATGACATCTGGGGAGGAACACCCTGTGGTAGTATGCAGTTCAGAAGGAGACTTTAGGATTTTTAATTACACCACTTTAAATATCACTAAAGATATGGTTGATTTCTTCTCCAAGGGTCTAGGCTTTGTCCCTGATTCCCATATGGATTTAGTTAAAACCATCATAGACCTCAAATTGTTTGTCCGTAAATTGAATCTAAAAACTGTTTTGGGCAAAGGCTCTTCTTTGACTAACCCCTTTAGAATAGCTAGTTTATTTAACCCACCTTTAATTCAGGATTGTAACATACGGGTCATGAAACCCGATAAGGGCAATGGACTTATTTTTATGAATAACAACGACTACGTAAATGAATTATCCATTCATCTAAATAATGGTCCGTATGAGAAAATCAGTCTGAATGAAGTAAATAAAGCTCACAGTTATATAAGAAATGTAATTGAGGACTTATTCTTGGAGGAATTCATTGACCAGGATATACACTCTTATTTATGTATGTTAGCACCAAAAATGCCGAAGTTTTTCGGAGTCCCAAAAATCCATAAGTCCATCATTAAACCCCCATTTAGACCAATTGTAGATAGCAGGGGGTCTATTTTGGTTGGGTGTGCTAAATACGTGGATACAATCCTTAAACCACTTATTAAAACAGAGAAACATATCTGTAGGGACTCGTGGCATTTTCTAGAGAATATCAACAAAATAGTTTTTGACCCAAATTTTGTTTTTTTGACGGTGGATATAAAAGATTTATATACTGTGATTCCACAACATTTGGGTTTAGAATGGTTAAGATTATTTATGGAAGACAAAAAAGTACCCCAGAACATAGTCTACATTACTGAAACATTACTGGAGCTGATTTTGAAATATAGTTTTTTTAATTTCAATGGGCTCACCTACAAACAAACTACAGGGGTGGCCATGGGCTCCCCGTGTGGAGGAGCATTTGCAAATTGTGTTATTGCACAATGGGAAAATACTTTTCTATTTACCAACGAGGTTTTTAAAAAACATGTCGCCTGGTATACTAGATACCAGGACGACATGTTCTTTCTGTGGAGGGGCTCTGTGGATGAAATAAAAGCTTTTATTGAAACCATGAAGACATTCACAAGCTTTCTTGACTTTACATTTGAAGTGAATGTCAATGAAATTAATTATTTAGACATACTGCTTACTAAGGATTATGAAGAATCCAGGTTCACGAGTAGGATTTATCGTAAACCCACCTACTCGAATGGGTTTCTACATTTCAGTAGCTGCCACCCTTACCATCAAAAGAAAGCGGTGGTGAAAGGGCAGATGGTAAGGGCGGCACGCATGACCACTAGGGATGTAGACTTTAACAACGAGTGCGATAAATTGAGCAGCATGTTTGTAAATAGAGGTTACCCCCAAGTCCTTCTTATTGAAATTAAGAAAGAAGTAGAGAGTAAAAGGCTGGTTGGACACTTTAGGCCTATTTTAAACTCAGGCTACTCTGATATTGATATAAACCAGAATAACATGGTAATTGAAACAACGAATAGTGTCAGGCTAGATTTAGGAACAAAGTTCTTGTGTACGTTCTCAGTAGACCATCATTATATCAGGGATATCCTACAGAAGAATTGGTCAATTATCAAAGAGGACAAACAGTTATTAGACCTGTTAGGCTCAGCTCCAGAATTCACTTTTAGAAAAGGATTCTCGCTGAAATCCCTCTTGGAGTGAAACAATAAAAGAACATTTTTTAATAGGTGTAAGGGCATGACCCAATGTGGGACATGCCGTCAGTGTAAACACATCCAAGAAGGGACACAACTGAACATCAATAAAAATATATATAAGGTCATGGGTAACTTTAATTGTGGGTCTAAGGCAGTCGTTTACGTGGCCCTATGCAATCTATGTCCGGCTTTCTATATAGGAAAGACCGAAAGGGCACTTAAGAAACGCATATATGAACACCTTTATGCAATATCAAAGGTAGATTTAAAGAACGCACTAGCCCGCCATGTTATAGACTATCCTAGCCATGCTTTTCACTTTGCGGTGGTAAAACAAGTGGCAACAGACCCAAATAGTGGCCCTTGGCAGGTAAATTTAGAAAAGGAAGAATTGTTTTGGCAGGTGAGAACGGCAGCGTATATATATCCTGGACTAAACGATGCCATTGCCTTGTCCTGCATCCTTAAAATTTTAGCTATGAGGAGATAATATAGGTTTCCACCTTAACATCGACCATACTATTATGTTTGGAATAGTCCCACAGTATTTAGGGTTCAACCAACTTTACACCTCGGTCCTTTGGATATTTTAGGGATTTTAGGTTAATTTATTTTATATAGCGCTACTTCTGTTTTTTAGATAGATGGCTTTTTGGTTAAGCTATGGGTAGCCTTTAGGGTTACATTATTATCCCGTGTATTGATTACTGCGGCCCTCATGTGGGTGAGTCGTACTTGCTGGGGGGTGGGCGGAAGTCTTGCCTTGTGAGTTATTAGAGTTTTGCACCATTAATGTAAATATATAGGTTTTCATTACCTATTTTAAGTGGAAATGTTCCTTTGTTTCTTTAATGCGGTTAATACTGTATATTATTTAATCAACATTTAGAACCGCTTACATGATTTGCATGCATTGACATAAGTTAGATTTTAAGGAAGTTGTTTTTAAACAATGGAGTTTTTAGGAAACAGTGTGTTTTTTTACATACATAAAATATGTTTTTATGTTTTTATGTATAATTTACATGAAAAAGCACAAGGAGCCCTTTAAATGAAGGCGGTTTATTAACTAATTGTTTTTCAATTAGGGAGGGATTACAAGTATTTAATCTTCCCTCTCCTTGTTTTTAACTGTTTTGTCTGAAGAAGGTGGGTTATTATACCTTCCGAAAGTTCTTGGTTAATAAAAGTGCTAACATTATCGTTTTACAGCTACCGCTTGTTCATTGGATTATTTTATCATATCTGCAGTAAGCTTCCTTCGAGGTTTTCAACTTTAATAGTTTGTTTGGCAGTTTTCGTTCACTGTTTGCGATTCAGTTTGTCAAGTCTACAAGCAAATGACCAAGACGTCTGGCTAACAATGTTTAAAGACAGTTACAAAGTGGAGGTTATTGTTAAGTCATTGTTAGTCTTTCAGCTTTTCCCAGTTAGGGGTCGCCACAGCAGAACTCCGGTCCGCTAATGATTGGCAGCTGGTTTTTATGGTGTTGAGTTGACAGCCCGATGCCCAACCTTCTACGAAGGCACACCCATTCAACGCATGTCTTTCGAATGCCCACTCGACCGCGTCACATTATGACATCAAAACCCTTCAGAATGAACTTGCCTACTAATCAATTGGCAAACTAAAAATGGACTCAAACTAGGCAATAAAAAGAGTAGTAAGGGTCCTAACCAAAAGTATCATTAGCTTACAGTCCCATTTATACCATTATTTATTCCTTTATTCAGTGTCTTACAGACTTTTGACTGGAGTTATCTCTTACAGCACCATTAAAGGCCCAGTTGTCCTGATCTGCCTGTTTCTCCACAAGTCCAATATCTCCACTGACACTACAACCAGGTAACTAACAACTATAAAAAAAACAAGTGAAGGAACAGGTTTATAGCTTAGCATCTCACAAATCTCTGGAGCAAACTCTTAATTCATGTTAAGTAGTGTGACTCATTGTATTCTTTTAAACATTAACTAGATGACTGGATAACTATCTACAAATTTACTCCAGGACTGACTGCTATGGTCCTCAAGGAGAAAGGAGGTGTTGTCTGAGGGATGGTACTAGTAAGACAAGAATGGTCATGACACTCAGTGGAATATCAATGGATCTATGAATCTATATGTACAAAAATGTTATTGTTTGTGTTTGAATTCCTTCCATTATAAGAATGCAATGTATTGTTTGGTTGCATTATGAGACTTTGACAAATCTGTACTGCCTGATGAATGGTTTCAAGTAACCCTGCTATAGGAAACATAGTATCCTCACTTAAAATGAGTTTCAGGACCAGGTTAAAAAGAAAACTAGTGCTCTTGAAGCATGCAGTGAATTTAGACAACAAGGAGAATAGTGTATATGAATAATTGGGCTTTGGCATGCATGCATAATATTGCACCAAGGTTAATAAAAAACAGGAATAGCCAAAATCTGTTCTGATGAGTTAATCATATTTAATCAAACAGTATGTTAATAATTCTGTGATTTTTTTTTCTTGGACATGTAGGGATAACAGACATTCTCCTCACCCCAAGGTTTTCCTTATCCTTGAGGTTGCACAGTCTTAGAGATAACATGTTTAAAGATGAGTGGGTATGAGGGACTTACTTGAATGCCATTTGTGTATATTTGTGTTGAAGTCCATCTTGTGAGCTGTTCGCTTGTTTCTTTCTCTGATGTTACAATGTTTTTCAGTTTTTACTTTTAGCCATAAATGTGTGGGGTTCATCATTAAACATAACCTTTTCCAAATTATTACACAGTGCTATGTATCCAGATTTGCTGGTAAATTATTAGCAGCACTGTAACAGCACTAATCTGCAGCACTTTAAACCATTCAGCTGGACTTCCATCCCATCCCATCACCTTGTTGTTGGCACAACTGTCTAGGGTACATTCAACTTCCCTCTCCAGGATGTCTGTCTGTAGAACAGGGAACATGCCATTGTGTGCCTATGGTCTGTTTAACTTCACTCTACAAGATGTTTGACGCTAAATAAGAGAACATAGCATCATATGCATCACTGTTGTTAGGGTCCTTTATATATTGTTTTTCTGTATATTCTAGCCACCCCTACCAGCAACCTACTCTGAAACAACCCAATCCCTGCTTCTGATGTTTCTCTGGCCTTTGCCCTAATCAAAACATCATCAAGACTTGTTACTGCCCACCAGTCTAAGGCCTGAGAGTACCAGATCACTTAAATGCTTGTGCTAAGCCTCTTATATGATGCCCCCATGCCACTGCCCAGCCCTTCATGCCCAGTTTTGATCCTGAAAAGTGACATTTATCCCTTCATACCCAGTTTATGCCCTTCTTCTTTCTGAATGAGCAGCAGCAGCAAAGGGCTGTTTCTTTGTCTAGCGTAACTAACTTTACCACGTATGATCTAGTACCACGAGTTACACCCTTAACTTTCTCTTCTTAGTGTTGACCTTCATGTAGGCTGCTTTCTGGAAATAATATAAGGGGAATCCTTCAGTTCTTCAAGGTTCTTCCTAAATATAAAGCCCATTAAGGAACTCTTGTATAGAATGGTTCGATGAGGGATTTTTAAATTTATTTTGGAACTTCAGGAAAGTGTGATTGATTAAGGACATTTTGTCCATACAACTTGTGACAACTTCAGAAAACACTGATGTATTAAACCATAATGTAATAAAACACAATGAAACGCAATATTGAAATCCAGAGTATTTTTGACTACTGAACAGAGATGGAGGTACAAGCCATATTTTCGAGTGGATATTACCAAAACTATGTGATATAAAACTACAAATCTGCATGCTTGCAACTAATTTTAATTTAGATATACAATATCAACAGAAAGTCTAGAAGTAGTCTCTGTAAAGCTCCACATGATTATGCAAGGTTTCAGATTTTGGAAGGAGTCATGCTGTAGAAACATTGTAGAATTCTGGGATTACCTTTCCATACAGAGAAATAAAACAGTGTTGCATCTGCTTCTATTGACAGCTTTTTCAGTGAATCATTGCAGTTATTACTAAATATGGCAACCACAGTCAGCATATGTGTAACTTGTTTTGGAAAGACTTTTATCAGTCATATGAAGCTTTAGTTTGCACTCCCTCTACAGCTGTGCACTAAAATAGGCTGAAAAAGGAGAATCCTTCCACTGCTAAAGTAAAATTAAGCATCTTAACTCATAAAATCCATAACTGATTAGCAAATTAGTAATAACTAACAACTCTCAGGCATACACAAACAAAAACTCATTTAACTAAAAATGGTATTCACTTGTTTATACTTTTGTGCTATCTGGTAATATCAAGGTGCTGTGTAACCATTTGCATACTGCTGCAGGCCTCTGAGCCATGTTCCATGATGATGATATGATGGCAATGGTCCTGAGTGAATTGACATATCTTGAGCAGCCAATTAAGTATATATAAGTAACTTCACAGCAGGCACAACTCATTGTCCCTCCCTTTCTAAGGTGCTGAGTTAGCAAAATGTGAGCAGAAGCTTGCTTAAGACACAGGCATCACAGCAGTGCCTGAAACTTGTCCAAAATGCAACTATTGTGATGTTTCCAACACTAAATGCAGACAATGCCTTCTTCTCAAACTTTAAATAGCTTAGATGTATATTATCATTAGCAATCTCATCATTACAATCTACATAGCTATAACAGTTATTGCAGTCATGTATTTAATTCATCAAAGTGCTTTGATATGTCTAACTTAAAACTACATTTGTGCCTTTTGAAACATCAGATTGTGTAAAGGATCAAAATGTTGTCATATTTTGACCATCATGGACCCCAAATTATTATTTCCTGTAACTACAGTTCCCTATCACAGAAGGGCAGGATTACTAACCTAGCTAATCTCTGACTCTGAATAGTAATTCATTAATCTTTAGTCTACAGAACGCATTGCATATCACTTTCAAAGTAGTATAAAAAATACAAATTCAAAACCTGCTCTAACACAGCATTACTTTTACCACAGAACAATAGTAATAGGAACAAAACATAAGACATGTTTTTCTTTATCCTCCAATAAACTATATATCTAGCCCCAGTACCAAACAGCAGATCATCACTCTAGCATCAGACTTTGCTTCACACTCCTGTGCCATCTGCACCTTCCATTTAAATCTGCATCTGCCCATCTTTGCATGCTTCCTTCTACCATATTCTCAGAATCTTAGCAATCAAAATACTTTTGCACCTCCTAGACTCCGATATCCAAGTAGTTCATTATTAACAGTTGTCCTACCTGTCCATTGACTAGTTACGTCTCACTCTAAAAAGCAAGCTTTGGCACTGACAATAAGCCTAACCATTAACACCTGTCCAGATCTTGAAGCCTTGCTTGCTTTATTTACCCGTTCAAACAAGGAGATCAGGCTATCTATGCCCTGAGATATTTACCCTCCCCCTGTGTTAGACAGACAATAGAAGTATTTCTTCTCATTTGTAATACATGCCTTGTTTTATTCTATTTTCTTTCTCTGCAATGAAGACCATATTTGCAAGCTAGGCAATTTTTTTTGCAAGTGATGACTGAACACATTGTCTGACTTACTTGTAATCTTCAAATGCCTAGCTCTTCAGTGACATAGATTCAAAAAGTTCTGACTATGACACAGGAGGCCCAGGTTCGATTAGCAGCTTGGGCATCTGACAGCATGGGACTGAAGAATGGTCTTGTCCATCTTGGGGGAGGAAGTTGGTTCTGACAGGCCTTAGCTGTCTATTTATTTGAAAGATTCTCCATGCTGTTGATGGTAGCCCTTGACAGCTGTGTGGGAGGGAGGATGGCACAGACTGTTCATGCAGCACAAACGGTCCTTGCATTGTGATAGTTGCCCATGATACCACTCAAGAGGTTGGAACCATTCACAAAATAGGCCTCGTTACATAGATGCCAGTGAGAACATCAAACTCCACAATATTTGCCTAGATGAAGGCCACTCCAGATGTCTCTTGTCCTTGGAGAACTGCATAAAGGAGAAATATGTGCTATAAGACAATCAAAAGGATTCAAGTCTGACTGAGGATGAATTGATGGCCAGCAGACAAAGGGGAAAATCTGCAAATCTGCAAATGTCAGCATAGTAAAATCTTCAAAACTAGGAAATATCCTCTACCAAGCCTCACTGACAGTATATGGATGGCACTCTTGGGTAGTAATAGTGCCTGAGAATCATAGCCTGGAAGGATTTTTGTTGAAATTCTGATGACTGAAGTTTTGATCTTTGGAAAAGTGAGATGAGAGTGAAATTATGAGGAATGCATAAGTCCAGTATTGTGGTACTTTGATTCTTACCCTTTCGCTGAGGATAGATATTAGTTTCAGTATAAAATTATATATTAGTGTCAGGAGTAATCTTCCACACTTTATTTTTTAGCCATATGACTTGCTATTACCAGTATTATACTTCTGACAAGGAGTCAAGTCTGATTGCATTTTTTTTTCTAGTTTGTTTTATGCTTGAACCTGATATTATTTTCAAGTTCTGGAAACCACACAGCAACAGTTATTCCACTCCACAAAGGGGGAGCCATCACTGATCCTTAGAACTATAGCCCTATTAGCCTGATGAGCCTGGTCTGCAAGGCCATGGAATGTATCATCATGGAACTCATAAACAAAGACATTGGTAACCTCCAAATTCTGGACCCCACCCAGTTCTGGTTCATGAAAGGCAGATCATGCCTTCTGAACCTGATTGACTTCTTTGAGGCAGTCGCCAAAGCTGTAGACAAGGGTAAGGTGGTTCACACAGCCTATCTTGACCTCACCAAGGCTTTCAACACCATCCCCCATTCTGGAATTATAGCTAAAATCACTAAACTAGGTATAAGTCCTTACATCCGAAGATGGGTTGCCAACTGGCTCACTGACAGAACCCACACTATAAGAGCTGCAGACTCCAAATCTGACTTCAAACCAGTGACAAGTGGAGTAACACAGGGTTCAGTCCTGGGACCTCTACTGTTTAGTATCTACTTCTTTGAAATACACACTACACAGAAGGCCGCTGACTAATGAAGTTTGCAGATGACTGAAAACTAGGAGCCATAGTTGAGTCCCCAAATGATGTGGACATCCTACAGAAGGCCCTCAATGAGACAGATGCCTGGTGTCAAAGGCATGGCCTCAAGCTCAGTGCCAAAAAGTGCATTGTCATCCCCTTTGGTAAAAACTCTGTACCCATGAACTACCACATAAATGGCAGTCTACTTAATGCCGTATGTGTGATAAGAGAGCTTGGGACCCAGGTGGACAGTAGTCTCTCCTTTGATAATCACATAGTCAGGAAATCCTTCTATGTGGCACACCTCATCACAAAGGGGTTCTCATCCAGGAAAAAAAGAGGTCATTGTTCCCCTCTACTCAGCATTCATTAGACCCATTATAGAGTACAACGCCCCTTTTGGAATGTACCTCAAAAGACATCTGCAGCAGCTGGAAAGGCCATAGAAGTACCTCATAAAGAGGATTACTGGCCTCAAACAAATGCCCTCCACTGACCGTCTCAAAAAACTCCAGCTTTACTCTGTAGCATATCACCTACTCCAAGGAGATCTCTGCCTAACATATAAAGCTATGTTAAACCCAGAGCTGTTGGACATGCTACACTTAAATAAAATTCAAATCCCTCTGAGCTACACACTCTAGGGACCTAAACCTTGTCGCCACAATAAACAGGACATGCTGGAGGGATAGATTTCTGTCCCAGAGACTTCCTATATTCTGGAACAAGCTACCCATCTATGTCAAGCAAAGGTCCTCATTAGCACTTTTCGAGAAAAATCTTGATGAGTCAATGGGAAATGGGAAATAGGAAATACACCACGGGGATCACTTCTGTGGTTGTGCTTGACAGGGGCACAGGAAATTAACTTTCTTGGGTGGTGTAAGCCAGGGAACCTTGTTAGCTAAGCTTATGTAGGCCCTTGGGCCGATAGCCTAGTACCTACCTATGAACCAATGAAACCAAGTCACTAACCACAATACATACTGTTCAAAGTAATGCATACAGCTATTGAATAAGGGGCTAATTATGCATTTAATAGCATGCTTTGTAGCACTGTGTGGTCATTTTAAAACATGACTTAAAAGCAGCATCAGGCATGATACACCCTCAAGCAAAACCCTAACTGTAAAAGCAGAGAAGACCTTATAACAAACATATATACAAGGCTTCCTTCCTGGTCAGGAGATTACAAGCAGCTCCAACTTACTCACCTCACTACTTATCCACCAGGAGTCTCTCTACACATTATTATTAAATGCCAGAATTCTATCTGAAGCTAATCTTCTCTTGTTCATCAAAACTGTAAGATTATGTAGCCCCTATTAGACATGGAGAAAGAAGGGCAGCTGGAATTTAACTTCAGACCTAAATGTAGGGAATTAAACAATAATATTTAGCAAAAGATGCTAACCATTATTAATATACATTAGAAAATGGGCAAACTGTACATCGGCACCCTGATTGGAGAATGAACGTTTTCCAGCAGGGTATTAATGTACAAGTTATGCCCGGTGAAAAACAAGTCCACCTCTTCATGGCAGCATATCAAGCTGCCATGGAGCTCAGACTGCTAAAAAACTAATGGCTGACATTACTTTTACACTTGCTAAGCAGCGCTTTTGTTTTATTGAGTGTAAAAACAAAACAGAAAGAAGTGTATGTGTGTTTTATTTTTCTGTCTGTATGTGTGAGTGAATACATGTATGAAAGCAGAAGTTACTGTGTGGGTGTGAGAAACACTGAACGAGTGACACCGATCTTGTGTGAGTGATTGCATGTATGACAGCAAAGAAGACTGTGTGTGTGTGTGTGTATGTGTGTGTGTGTGAGAGAGAGATCGAGAGAGAGTGAGAGCGATCTTGTGTGAGCGAATGGATGTATGAAAGCATAAGTGACTGTGTATGAGAGACAGAGAATGGGATGTCTGTAAAATTGTTCTGTTTTACTTACTTATTTCTTTTTTCAGTATTATATAAAATTTTTTTATATATTTTTGATGTAAAATGCTTCCTCCAACACCATTAACATATACTACAGAAAGTATGAAACATTAGGTGGAGGAACTATTTTACATCAAAAATACACAAAAAAAGAAAATAATATAGTACTTAAAAAAATAAGTAAGTAAAACACAACAATTTTGCAGACAGTCCATTCTCTAAGCGCAGTAATGCCCATCCAGGGTGTGTGTTAATGTGTAATTAGAGTATGGGCAAACTGTACATCAGCACCCTGACTGGAGAACGAACATTCTACAGCAGGGTATTAATGTACAAGTAATGCCAGCTGAAATACGAGTCTGCCCTCTTCATGGCAGCATATCAAGCTGCCGTGGAGTCCGGACTGCTTAAAAACTAACATCCAAAATTACTTTTACACTCGCTAAGCAACGCTTTTGCTTTTAGCGAGTGTAAAAAAAAAAAAAACTGAAAGAAGTGTATGTGTGTGTTTATTTTTCTGTCTGCATGTGTGAGTGAATGTGTGTATGAAAGCATAACTGACTGTGTGAGAGACAGAGATCGAGAGAGATTGAGAGTGATCATGTGTGAATGACTGCATGTATGAAAGCAGAAGTGACAGTGTATGACAGAGAGAGAGAGACTGGGATGTCTGTAAAATTGTTGTGTTTTACTTACTTATTTCTTTTTTAAGTGCTATATTATTTTTATATATTTTTGATGTAAACTGTTTCCTCCAACACCATTAACATATACTACAGAAAGTTTGAAACATTAGGCCGAGGAACTATTTTACATCAAAAATATACAAAAAAGAAAAAAAATATAGTAGTTAAAAATAAGTAAGTAAAACACAACAATTTTGCAGAGAGTCCATTCTCTAAGCGCAGTAATGCCCTCCAGGGTGTGTTAATGTGTAATTAGAGAATGGGCAAGCTGTACATCCACACCCTGATTGGAGAGCGAGTGTTTTCCAGCAGGGTATTAATGTACAAGTCATGCCCGGTGAGAAACGAGTCTGCCACTTCACAGCAGTATATCAAGCTGCCGTGGAGCTTGGACTGCTAAAAAACTATTCATTTAACATTTGTTACTGGGAAAGTCCCATTAATTAAATATTCCAACTCTGAGGTCACACAGCAGTGGGGTAAGGTCATAAACCTTCCTTAATATAATTTCTATTTTGTCAGTATATTTTGTTTTGATATTTTTACTGTGTACACATTTTGCAGTGTTGATATTATGCAGTCAGTCTTTTGACTGTCAATGAAATGATTGTTAGATTAAGTACAGTTAACTCATAGATAGATAGACAGACAGTCAGATTTTAATATGTCACATTAAGGCTGGATTAAGATGCATTACTTTATAAATGTTGTCACACAGAGGCCAAATTTAGATGCATCACTGTGCATACACTGCCATATAGAGGCTAGATTAAGATCTACACACACACACACACACACACACACACACACACACACACACACACACACACAGACACACACTATATATATATATATATATATATATATATATATATATATATATATATATATATATATATATATATATATATATATATATATATATATATATATATATATATCTCTGAGACTGGATGAAGTTGTATCTCAGTGCATGTGTGTGATTGCGTGTGTCTATATATCTATGGCCCATCACTGAAATGTAAAGCCATCGAACATCAAATGATCAAGCCCGTCTTGTCAATCAGTAGTTGATCAAAGAAGAAAAACCTACAAACACTGCTGTTTGTAAGGGACCAAGCCCTCTGCACAACCCATTACCCCCTGCTAATTTTATATATATATAAATATACAGTATATATACACCAAAGCCATGATCTCACTACAATGAGGAAAAGGCAAATTTCCTATTTCCCGCAGTACTGCGATCTTGCACAAAACAATCTCTGGCACATTGATCAGCTGATTCTGGATCACCTGTGCCAGTAGTTTTCTAGCTTTGACCAGTTGCCATTAGACATCCACACAGACATATACAAATATCTGACAAGTATAAAGAATCCTGAAAAAACAGTCTTTACTGTGTAATTCCATAAACCTCGTTTGATGATGGCTCTTGGAAAATATGAAAATGAGGCCTTAAGGGCATCAAAGTGCTTCAACTATAAGGATTCTGAATACCTACCAACTATTTACATTTTTAGAAACTCTTTAATGGTGCACTCCAGCTTTGAAAACCAAACTCCACTAGCTGGAAACAGTTTCATCCTTCATATGGAGTCACCAGTGCAGCATAATTGGTCAGTTTGGCCATTTTTTGAGAAAATAAATTCAGCTTGTAAAGGAACCTGATGTCCTTAATATTATGACGATTGCAAAATATCCCAAACAACAATCAGTATAAATGTCATTAAGGTCAAACAGAAAATCCAAAACAATCAGAACCCCCCCCCAAGAAAAAGCTAAGTATAATACCTTAAACCTTATTTAAAAAAGCACTCTGAGATATATGCAAGTGAACCCTTAAGTCAATTGTAACAGCTCTAAGGTTTCCGATGTATTCAGAAGTTAAAAGCCAGACCCTACTATCAAAAACATGACATGCTTTGCCATTCATACTGGCTCATCACTACAGCATAAAAGGTTAGCTTTGTTATTCACTGAGAAGCCTCAGCATATAAATTAACTTGTTGGGTACCCTACTGAAATCTTGACACATTAATGTCGAGTGCTGACATGCTGAAAAAAGTCAAAAAATCCAGGAGAAGAGAAAAACTCAAACATCAATCTTCATTAATCTTTTTTTTTTTTTTCTTTAGGGGGTAAGCCCACAACATCTCATGAGCTTATATATGCCATCTGTCTCTTAGATTGCCAAACTTCAGAGGAAAGGGAATATTCTGAGAGATGACCATCTGAGACATGGTAATGTAAGTCTGTTTTTTCATCCTTTCAGTCTCCATGTTTTGGGAATTGCTCTCGCGGGTCTTGACATTTCAAATGGTTAACGACTTGATGCCCTAAACATTAGAGTGATTACAAAATATTCTAAGCAGTAAACAATACACATGGACAAAAGATCACAAAGAAAAGCAAAACTTAAAGCTTCTCAGAACAGAATTTTCACTGTGTAATACCTTAACTCATTTAACTCACTTAATTTTGAACAGCTAATTTAATCAGAGCTGCTCTTTGGTGTCTATGCCAGAGTGACTGAGAGATTCTGCTGATTTTCAAAACCATCATTGCAGATAAACCAAAGATAAGTACCATTTAAGCATTATTTGCACAGTGTTTCCTGTGTTTTATTTATCTGCTGTGTCATTGCTGATAGTTTTGCTGCATTTCTGCACTTTTAAAACTGTACTGTTGCTTTAAGTCCCTATTTAGATTGCATCTACTAGACTCAGGGCTGTTGAATCAAGATTGTGTGGTATATCACACTTGGGCTCCAAAACCAGCCATCTTACACGAAGAGGATTTTTTTTTCTGCACTCTTGTGTTAAAAGTGTGCTGATCCAAGCCTATCCGGGTTGGGGGTTGTTAGGAGTTCGCTCATTGTATGCTTTCCCAATTGGTAGGTAGCTTTAAACATCTTCCTTTTTGCTTCTATATAAGCCTTGCATTTGTGCAAAGCTGCTCTCGATGAAGCAGTTGTCAACAGTGCCCTGTATAGATGCAAATGCCTTGAAGATAAGATTTACTTAGAATAACTATCACTGTAAGAATCCCCAGCCCCCTGCTGCTTTAGGAGCAGCTAAGTTGCATGCTGAAGAGCATCTGCTTTTTGGTTAACCTTACACTACACAAAGTATAGTTCGCACGCATAGCTTCTAGGCTACCAACACATCCAGTCTAATTAACCCAGTCCTTTCCCTGATAAAACACACAGTAAGAACCTTCTATCATGGATGGGCAATTTCCTACCATCTCTGTTGTTAGCCTGATGGATGTGGGCATCCTGAGGCAGTGTAGCAATTGTCTCATGTATATTGAAAATTATTTAATCCTGAAACAAACAAGTACTATTTGTCAGAGTCTGATGCCATTACATTATGAAAGTGGAGGCAAGACTCTTACATACATACAGTTTGAATGCAAAATAAGTTCTGAGTACACATACACACACACACACACACACGCGCATGCGCGCACACACACACACACACACACACACACACACACAAACACACACACACACACCCACATAATTTCCCACATGAGATAAGGATTTGACACATAAACCCTCATATGCAGAGGTACTCACTAGCAAATTAACAAAAGCTCAGAAGCCTCCCAAGCACTGCCTTTAGAAACCACATTTACACACAACAAAGCAAACAACAACCACAACACATACTAATACACACACCAATGTCTCAACAAACAAGCCCATATGGTGAAACCACAAACCCAACATTCTGGTCATAGAAGACTTCACAGTGTCACCATCAACAGGATGGATAAGCAGAAGGTTATGGTCAGCTGATGTCAGGTGCCAGAATCCATCAGGTCACACAAGCACTCCAGTTACTCAGCCACAAGTACCAGTATAACTCTGTCATAGTCCATGTGGGAGTGAATGACCTGAGATGTACCTCTTTGGACTATGTGAAGACAGACATGATTGAGCACTCAGATTATGTGTCATAGGCAAGTATATGCCTAGCCTTGAATAGCATTCTGCCCTCACCAAGGAAGAGGGCACAATACAAACAAAAAATGATTGACTTTAACAACCAGCTTAATGTCTGGTGTTGGTCCAAGGGTATCCAAAATCTGTCAGCCTGGGTGGACATGATCAACAGACCATGGTGTTTTGCCAGAGATGATTCGTACCTGTCTCTTCTAGGCATTCAGATATGCAAAGGGATTAGGCACCTCTTCTTTGTCTTTTTTTAGGCAGTGTCAAAATAACCACCCCGACATAAAAAAATCTTTTCTTGATAAGCACAAGGAACTGCTGTTTGATGCTAGGAGTATAAACAAAAAGCTATACTCCCTGGAAGCACTCCTCACCCTGGAAGATGCTGACATCTGCACAGTCACTGTGACAGGGTTCAAAGCTGCAGATAGCACCACGTGGCCTTGCAAGGCTGCAACACCTACATAATGTTCAGACCACAATCTGAATAAGAAAGAACCAAAAGAGGAGGTATATCCATCTTCATAAAGGATAAGTACACCTTGAGACTGGTCATACAGTATGACTGTCTTGAGCAACCCCACACCCAATTAACCATAGGCAAAATCCCCTACTACATGATATCTAGCTAGAGGTTCCTCATCATGAACCAGGAAAAGCATACAGTGTATCTGAACTTACTGGAGTCATTTACCATGAAGCCCAGTACCTTACTCATGGGTGATTTTAACTATCCTGTCATTGTCTGGGGAGCATACACAGCCTCTAATATGCAGGGTTAGAGGTTCTTGGAGCTTGTCATTTCAAATGCTCTAGAACAGCTGGTCAGCACACCCACATGGGGTTCAAATAACATGGACATAGTACTCATGAATGTGGGGGAGAATTGCACCCCCCTGTAATGTCCTTCATAGCAAGATCAGACCATAACTCAGTCTTTTATGAAATAAGTATAAGGCCAGATACCCCATCAAGCTCCAAAATGCTAAATCATTTTTTCAAGATAAATTATCTACTACTAAGTGATGGCATAATAAATGTCAAAGCTCCCCAAACCCAAAAAACATTGACTCTTATGCAGAGGTGAACACCAGTGCCCTGTACAGCAACAGATGCATAGAACTGGCTGTACCAAACTAAATTAAATCTAGGTCTTCCCAGAAAAACAAGACATCCTGGTGGACCCCTGGTATAAACAGTCTATGCAACAAAAGAAATAAATTAATGTCCAAAAATAAGTGGGAAGAGGCTCAGTAAAAAAAGAAATCCATCACTAGTCTAAAAGAAACAAATCAGAGATCTAGTCAAGTCCTGCAAAGCAAATTATGAAGCAAAAATAGTCTCCCTTGCAAAGGAAAATCACAAGGCATGTTTTAACTATATCTGAAATCTTAATGGGAATACCCAACTATGCACAGAGCCAGATGTGGATGGCACCACCCATACTCAACCTGTTTAAATAGCCAACTTGCTAGCTGACAGATGTGCCTCAGGCTTCACCCTCTGTCTCCACTGGCCATCCCCCAAATTATACCCGCCACAATTCCTCAGCCTATTATCTCAAGAGATCAGGCCATCTCTGCACACTCTAAGGACAAAACAGCACCTTTGAACCCAGACAACATCCCAGGTTGTCTTTTAAATTACTTAAAACATGACCTAGCAGACCCACTTGGATCCCTATTTAACCACAGTCTCTGGACAGGCTATGTGCAGACAGAATGGAGGACAGCAACAGTCATCGCTCTGCACAAAAGGAGGCCATCAACCAACCTGGAGAATTATAGACCCATAAGCCTGATTAGTCTCATCTGCAAGATTAAGGAAAGATTCATTATAGACCTTATCAACAAGGTAATCTCCAGACTCTGGATCAAGCCCAATTTGGATTCATTAAGGATAGATCATGTATATTAAACCTGGTTGACTTCTTTGAGAAGGTCACCACAGTCATGGAAAGACTATGCATACCACCTAACTTGATTTGGCTAAGGCATTTGACATAATCTACCACGCAGGTATTATAAAAAAAAAATCTCTCAACTGGTCATAAACCCATACATCACTAAGTAGGTAGCACAATGGCTCACTAACAGGATGCACACTGTCTATGTGAGTGAATTCACCTCTAGCAAAAGGCCAGTCTCCAGTGGCACACAATAGGGTTTTGTGCTAGTCCTTCTACTGTTCTGAATTTATTTCTCAGAAGTCTAGGCAAATGTTCATGACCTTTGGCTGACCAAGTTCGCCGATGACTGCAAATTGGAAGCAGTCATTGAGTCCCCAAATGGTACTGATATACTGCATTAAGGATTAACACAGACAAATGATTGGTGCCAAAGCCATGGATTGAAACTAAATACAGAAAACATGCATAAGTATTCTCTTTGTGAAAGCTAATACCCAAGCTAATTACAATATAGACAGTAACCCCCTAAGAGTAGTCCCATCGGTATGTGATCTGGGTGCTCAGATTGATAGTAATCTGAAATTCAGCCACCATGTGTCTACAATGGTGAGGAAGCCCTTCTATGAGACATATCTCATAAGTAAAGGCATGACATTCAGATTATTTATTTATTTTATTTATTTTACATTTGTTGACTGGGATGGTCTGACTGAGCTGAATAGCACTTTTTCAGCAGAGGCCTGGGGAGAAAAGTTCCACAGTATACAAATCATTACAAAACATTAGAATTTACAGTAGTTACATAGTAAGTATATTAGTTAATACAGAGGTAATTAGTTAAGAAGGATTATACAATGTGAGACAAAAAAATTCATAAAGCAGCAATAACTATAAAATAATAGTCGCTGTTTCGAATAAATATTTGAGATCTGCAGAGGAACTGAAATCTGTAGACTCAAGAATGAATAGCATGCAGGGGATATAGTTCATCATAGGAGGTAAGAGAGGTTAACTGATAATGAACAGTAAGGTAATGTTTAGTAAGTGGACTGAATATAGGTTATGGAGGATGATAACAAGGACAGGACCAGTGGGCTTTTAGGTATTCTTTGGTTGCAGTTTTGAATTGATTAGTTTGTGCAAGGGACCTGATTTCTAATGGCAGTTTATTCCATGCTATAGTAGGATTATAGCTGTAGAGATTACATCCATATTTAGTTTTAGGTTTGTATATTTGTAATAGGTTTTGGCCAGAGCTCCGTAAGGACGTGGTGGGTGAGTATTGAGAGATTAAAGAGGATAGGCTGGGACAGAAAGATTGCTGGTGCAGAATTGTATGGATTATTTTTATTTGGGAGAGAAGGAGTGAGTGGGGTAGTTCAGGCCAATTTAGGTATCTTACTGAAATACAATGGTGAGATTTATAAGTTTGTTGGGCAGTGAATCTTGCATCCTTGTTGTAGGTCGATTCAAATTTTGCTCTGAGGGCGGAGTTGAGATTAGTGAGTATTTGATAGCTAAACAATAGACTGGGTAGCAGGTATGAATGAGAGAGGGTGACTCTTGCTTTATCTGTAAGAAACCTTTTGTTTTGCTAGAGAAGGCCCAATTTTTGGTGTGTCTTTTTAATACAGTTATTTATATGTAATTCAAATTTAAGTTGGTCATCTATTATTACTCCTAGTAGTTTTGTGTTGGTTTCAAAATTGATGGATGTGTTATTAAGGGAGATTACTGAAAAGGTTGATTTAAGGTGGGTCAGGCTTTTGGGAAGAAAGAGAAGAAGTTTTGTTTTTTTTAGGGTTAAGAATAAGCTGGTTGTCACAGAGCCAGGATTATACTGAGTTAAAAGATGCTTGAGTAGCAGAGATAAGGTCAGCAGGAGAATCTGCGATGGTGGTGACTGTAGAATCATCTGCATATTGAATAAGGGAAGACAGAGGACAGGAGGTGTGTAGAAGATTAGTGAATATATTAAAAAAAATGGGCCAAGGATGAATCCTTGGGGAATACCCATTTTCACTGGTTGGGGGGGGGGGAGGCAGAGAGCCATTTTACACATTGCAGTCGATCAGTGAGATAGCTGCTAAGCTAGTTAATAGTAGAGGTGCAGAAGTTGAGGTTAGACAGCTTGGATAGTAGTAGAGGGTGTGAGACCATATCGAAGGCTTTGGACAGGTCCAGGAATAGGCAAGAAACAAGTTTATTGTTATCCCTGGCCTGCGAGATAGTGTTAGTGAAGGATATAAGGGCAGTTGAAGTGCTGTGCTTAGGGCAAAGGCCATGCTGGGTGGGTGTGAGCAAGGAATTCTGTAATAGGTTCATAGGTTCATAGGTTCATAGGTTCATACTAGGCTATCTGCCCTAGGGCATTTATAAGCCTAGCCAGAGTGTGTTTGGCTTTCACCACCCATTTTAAATTAATTTTGCTATGCCCTTTTTCGAGGTTAGTATACTGTGCCTCTGTCTAACAGTGACACAGAAGTGATACCCGGGGTAAACCTATGATCTCCCATCCACTCATCAAGATTCCTCTTGAAGAGAGTCAATGAGGGACTCTGCCTAACCTGGACTGGGATTTTATTCCAGAGTGAAGGGAACCTCTGGGTTATGAATCTGTCCCTCCAGCATGTCCTATTTATTTCAGTGCTGATGTTCAAGTCTCTCGAGCACGTAGCTCGATGGGATTTGGATTTTCTGAGGTGCAGCATGTCCATTAATTCCAGGTTGGACATGGCTTTATACATCAGGCACCGATCGCCTCTGAGCAGGCGGTATGCCACTGAGTAGAGCTGGAGTTTCTTTAACCGGGCAGCATATGGCATCTGTTTGAACCCTTTGATCCTCTTGGTGAGGTACTTTTGGGGTCTTTCCAGTTGCTGCAGGTGTCTGGTAAGGTACATCCCAAAAGGAGAATTGTACTCAATCATGGGCCTGATGAGGGATGAGTAAAGAGGCACAATGACCTCCCCTGATCTAGATGTGAATCCCTTCATGATTAGGTGGGCTATATAAAATGTTTTTCTAACCACTTTGGCCACGTGGTTGTCAAATGAGAGATTGCTATCAACTTGGGTCCCCAGGTCTCTAATTACGTATTCTGTACTTAATGGATTACGACCTATGTAGTAATTTGTGGGCACTTTGTTTTTGCCAAAGGGGATGACTATACACTTTTTGGCATTTAGCTTGAGGCCATGGCTCTGGCACCAGTTGTCTGTTTCTATGAGGCCCTTTTGGAGGATGCTTGTGTCGGCTGGAGAGTTGATTATGGTGCCCAGTTTGCAGTCATCTGCGAACTTGGTCAGCCACAGTCCTTCCGTGTTGGCCTCTACCTCCGAGAAATATATACCGAACAAGAGAGGTCCCAGGACTGAGCCTTGTGGGATGCCACTTGTAACTGGTTTGGAGTCTGACATGGCTCCAGCAATTCTAACCATGTGGGTTCTGTCCTTGAGCCAGTTTGCAACCCATCTAGTGACATAGGGGTTTATATTTAAGCTGGTGAGCTTATCTATAATGCCCGAGTGGGGTATTGTATCGAAGGCTTTTGTGAGGTCCAGGTAGGCTGTGTGGACCACCTTCCTCTCGTCAATGGCCTTGGTGACTGTTTCAAAGAAATTGACCAGGTTTAAGAGGCAGGATCTGCCCTTAACAAAGCCGAACTGGGTAGGATCCAGTGTGTGTAGGTCCCCAATATCTTTATTTATGAGGTCCATGATGATCCTTTCCATAGCTTTGCAGACCAAGCTATTCAGGCTTATGGGGCAATAGTTTCCAGGATCCGTTGATGCACCACCTTTGTGGAGAGGGACCACTGTTGCTGTACGCCACTCTTTGGGTACATATCCTGTAGTAGTAGTAGTTTTATGTTTGGGTTTAGCTCTTCTTGGAGTTCATGTAGGACGCAGCCTGGGACACCGTCTAGTCCCATTGATGCTGTGTTTTTTGCTTTGGAGAGGGTGGCTCTTACCTGAGCATCTGAGATGTCAGGGGGGCAGCACTCTGCTGGGATAGATATTTGCCCTTTTGGTGGGGAGGGGGGGAGAAGTTTGCGTTGAACCTGTCAGGTAGGATGTTGGCAATGTCTGTGGGTTCGATGTATTTTTTGTCATTTTGGAGTAATTCTGAGCATATCTGGGAATTCCCACTCAGGTTCCTAACATAACTAAAGAAAGCCTTGTGATTATCCTTAGTGTCCTGTGCAATTTTTCTCTTGAAGCTGGCCTTAGACGATTTTATGAGTGCCCGTAGTTTTTTGCTAATACTGATTAGAGATGCCTTCCCTTTTTGGGATTTTGCTCTATCATGTAGTAGCTTCCTCCTTCTATTGTATAGTTTGTTTATGGCTGGGGTCCACCAGACAGGACATCTGCCTTTGGAGGATTGGGTCTTGGTTTTATTTGGGATTGCGTGATCCATGCATTCCTGAAGGTGTTCATAGAATGCGTTTATAAAGGATTCTGCGGTCTGGGCCTTATTTTCTACAGGCTCGGGGGCTTTGAAGGATTCCACCTCGGTTTTGAGGAGTGTGAAATTTGCTTTAGAGAAGTTTTTCACTGTGGTTTTCTGGGCAGGGGTTGCGGTCGGGATGTGAATATCCAGTGAGATTAGTTTATGGTCTGATCTTACCAGTGAGGGATACACTTCTGGTCTGGAGCATAGAGTCCCCATGTTGGTGATGATCAGGTCCAGTATGTTTTCCCCTCTTGTGGGAGTGGTAACAAGTTGTTTCATAGCATTTGAGTTTATAAATTCTAGGAACCTTTGGGCTAGGGTGTTGGAGCTAGAGTAATGCTCCCAGTCTATGTTTGGGTAGTTGAAGTCACCCAATATAATGGTGTTTGGAGAGACCTTCATATTTTCCAGTGTTCTTAGGAAGGCCAAGTGGGGTTCTTGGGTTTGGGAGGGTGGTCTGTAGCGGGCTATTAAATGGAAGGCAGTTTTACCCACTGTTAGTTGCACATGGATAGTCCCTGATGCTTCGTGCTGTGCCACCAACCTGGAGGTGTGGGTATCTTTGATGAATATTGATACTCCCCCTCCTTTTGTGGTTCAGTCCAAGTTTTGGGGCCAAAAAGCATGGTATGAGGTATAAACCGGTAGTGCTGGGGTGCTCTTGGGAGCCTTGAACCAGGTTTCTGTTACTGCACAAGCAAGTATTGCATGACTTGCTTGTGTATGCATTTTTCTAATATTTTTGATAGTGGAGAGAGGATTGCGATAGGTCTGAAGTTTCAAATGTCAGAGGAGTTACCTCCCTTGTGTATAGGTAAGTTATAGAATTCTTTCTAGATAAAAGGGACTTTTGATTCAGAGATAGAGCAATTTATTAGGATAGATACAGGGATAGCAATGGACTCAGCAGCTACTTTCAGGAAATATGGAGTCAGATGGTCAGCTGAAGAGGAACAGGGTGTAAGATTAGTGAGTAAGTATTTGATATAATTGGTAGGTACTGATTTAAGAGAGAAAGAATTTGGAGTTGGAGGGGGTATATGAGAGTTATTTATGTTGGTTTTGGGGAGAAGGAGTTTATCATTTTTGATATCTATTCAGTAAAGTATGTACTGAATATGGTAGCTGTTTCTTCAGGAGTATTGTTTGGGCAGGGGTTGGGAGAAGAAGGGTTTCCAGAATGCAAGATTTGTTTAATGGAGTTCCAGAATTTTTGGGGGTCTGACCTTTGAGTGGTGGCAGGGTTAAAATAGAAGTTCTTTTTGTCCTTGTTAATGTGTTTTTTTGCCAGATTTCTGAGTTCTTTATATTTTTGCAAATGGGATGGGAGCTTAGTTTTTACCCACATTTTTCAAGTTTTGACTCTGGTATTCATTAGAGTGTGGGTAGCTTTAGTTTCTTAAGGTGATATTTTGGATTTGATCCGGACAGTATAGAGAGGAGCAAGTGAGTTTAGGATATTAAGAAAGGTTACGTTAAAAGAGTAGACAGCATTGTCAAGAGGGACAAGAGTTAGTTGTGACCAGTTAATTTTGGAGAGTAGGGTTTAAAGGTGACAGGGCAGAAGGAGGAAAGTTTACGGCAGGTTATGTATCTGTGAGGCTTAGCAAAATGGGGTGTGTTTCTAAGGACTTTCACAGGGGAGTAGTCATTTAGAGAGTCTGGTAGGGTTGCAGGATCATGATATTTATTTGGATCTGAGACTAAAATGCAGTCTATAAGAGACCTGGAAGTACGAGATTTGTTAGAGTGGGTGGGAGAGGTGATTAGTTGCACAAATCCATGTAAGTTGATAAAGTAGGGAGAGTTAGGTTCCTGAAGGCTTAGCCAGTCACTATATACATCCCCAATAAGGATGGTTTTGTTATGGAACTTTAGAGAAAGGTGGGAGAGAATGCTTTCTAGAAGGGTAAGGTAGACTATAGCCACACCACCTCCTTTTTTCTTTTGTCTACCATCAAGATCAAAGGACATTATAATTCTGTTGTACTCAGCCCTCATCGGACCAGTAATTGAGTACAATGAACCCTTTTGCATGTATATCAGCAGACTTCTGCAAAATACCAGGAAAATACATGGTACAAAAAACAAGTCCTACACAGAAAGATTGAAATCCCTTTTACTGTATTCTGTCTCCTACAGGCTATTAAGGGGCGATCTGTGCCTGGCGTACAGGGCCCTGATGGAAATGTTACAAATTCGCATATCAAACTTGCTACCAAGACATAGGCTCATTCTTCTGTGAACTCTGTTACCTAGCTATTAGTAATTGGGAAATAAGATAAATATGGCTATGTTTGTTAAGTCTCTTGGGCCATTAGCCTAGTAATCTCCTATGATCCTATAAGTTGGACGCTAATTAACAGATTTGGTTCCTGACATCTCCTAAGCCAGGAAGCCACCAACTGAGAGTTTTTTCCCATATTCCTCAACTGAAATCACACTTAATTAGATTTATAATATCTGATAAATGGTGTGAGTTACAAAAAATGCAAAATATGATAGCTATTTGGTAGACAACAGGCTATACACTGGTGTTAGTATCAAATGTATTTTATTAGATGCTGATTTTATATTCATAGGTTCATAGTTTCATAGGCTGGTTCTAGGCTATTGTCCCTAGGGCCTATACAAGTCTAGCCATAACAATTCCCTGGCTATTTCTTCCCACAGTATTTACTGCAGATTTATGAAGGAAAAAATGTATTTTGTTTGCAAAAAAAATACAAGTGCTAATATCAGCCAAATGGTTATGTCTCTGTAATAGTACACGATAGATGCAATATATCAATGAGGGAACAATAAGTAAACCTCCTTTAAAGGAGACCTATTGCATATATGCAAATAAGTCCTTGAAGGCATTGAAGTGTTCCAGCTTTAAGTCTTCTGAATGGCCACTTACTTTATTTATTGATTTATTGACATTTAACCAAAGCCAAGTTCCACAACAGCGTACTGTCAATAAAAAATGCAAAATGAATGCTGCAAGGCTAAATCCAAACCTTTTTAATGATGATGAAGTTCAATGGTGGTGAACGAAAGCGCTAAAACTTCTGGTTTTAAGACATTAAAAAGGTTTGGATTTACCCTTGCAGCGTTCATTTTGCATTTATTGACATCTGTTTACCAGAAAAGTCCACTGGGCCATGTAGCCCATTTTCAGTAGAGGCCCGGGGAAAAAGCTCCAGGAAACATACATTGAGTACAAAACAATATACTACAATACAAGTCCCAGGAAAGATACATGGAACAGAAAATAAAACTGAATTAAATCATAATGTACATAAGAAGAAATATCTTAAAAATCAGTGAGTAAAATTACAGAAAATATATATACTTATTGGAAAAACAATAGAGAAAAAATTTCATATTATAAAGTATGATTCCATAAATAAATCTAATACAGCATACAAAGCGTAATACCATGGTGTTTGGCAGTGGAGACTAACAGGGTGTTATATTTGAAAGAAGGAGTATATCAATTGAAATTTTATTTGATCAAGAAGTGGGAACAAGGAAGTAAGGGTTAGTGTGAGGGCATAGAGTTAAGGGTTTATGAAGGCATTAGAGGTTCTTGGAATTCATAAATTCCAGTGCCCTGGATCAACTAATCCATAGTCCCACCAGGGGTCCAATATCCTAGACCTGGTCATTACCAACATGGGAAATCGATGCTCCACACCTATGGTCACCTCCTTGTTGGTCAGGACTGACGATAAGCTAATCACCCTTAACATCCACATCCCACCCCCCAGTAAGGAAACCTCCATAAAAAACTTCTCCAAAGCCAACTTCATGCTACTCAAGTCAGAAGTGACAAACTTCATGACACCCATGCAGACGGGAACTGAAAGTTCAACTGCTGAATCCTAAACTAAGGCACTGTACGAGCACATCCACTCATGCATGAATCGTGCCATCCCAAATAGAATCAAGATGCTCTCCTCCAAAAAAGGAAGTCAATCTGGTGGTCCCCTGCCATAAACAAACTTTACAACAAAAGGAAGAAACTGTTGCAGAAAAGAGGAAAATCCCAGGATGCAAAAAAACTCCCTTACCAGCCTCAGTAAGAAGCCGAGATCCCTCATAAAATCATCCAGAGCTAGTTATGAAAATAAAATTGCCAAAGATTCCAAAGACAACCACAAGGCATTGTAGATATATATATATATATATATATATATATATATATATATATATATATATATATATATATATATATATATATGTAAATATATATATGTGTATATATGTATGTATATATACATATATATATATATATATATATATATATATATATATATATATATATATATAAAATACTGAGGTCATAATGAAGTTAGATGAAGGTGTATAACTTCATGTATACTTGTATACTGTCACACTGAGCCTGGATTAAAATATATCTTCCTTGGTTGTGACAGAAGTTACTGTATTAAAGCAGAATTTTCTTTATACTGCTACAAAAGAAAAAAAAAACATTCAAAATGGCATTTGTATGATTCATAAAATGTCAATTTTAGATCTTCTTAAAACTTTTTTGATCCTTATACGGGACTATGTAACCCTATACTTGTTTAAAAGTAACATCTAAGGCCAGTGCACCTGAGTGTAATGGAGATTTGCTGCTACAGCAACCTATACTATCAAAAGTGTCCTTCTTCTGTCAGATATACATTATGACACAGCTAGACTATTCCAGTGTAAGCTTTGTTAAAGGAAGGTGAGCAACATTACCTCTGTAATATAAAACTAAAATCATAGTCCCCATTTTCAAAATGGATGCATAAGGACGTATTCCATTTACAGAGAGACTGAAAAGGTTTATGCAGTGGTACAGGAAAGCATAATCCATCTAAGCTTCTGTTACTGGAGGAACAATTAGCTTTCAGTCCTTGTCCTGGAAGAGTGGATCATTTTTGCTCTTTCCATGGATATGTGAGGCAGCTGTGGGAGAGCTGAGTTAAATTCCACATGCATTTTGTGGATCTGACAAAGTATAAGATCTGGTACTGCTGAATGTTTTGAGAAATGAGCTGCAAACGTATAGGGTTCCACTGACTCTACTACATACTAGTCAGTCATTGGATATTCAGTGCAAGAGTTGCAACGGCACTCTTGGCATTACATCAACTATGTTCATTGCAGACACATTACTCTGACTAGGGTGTGTCTTACCTCAAGTAGAATTTCAAGATTATTAAGGAATCAATAGCAATTCATGTTAATGACCATCTCTGTGCCATGGAAGTATAAAGCTGTGATTGCATCTCAGATAACCAGTGTTTGATTAGAAGTACAGGCACAGAACGTACCTAGCAGGAGGGGAAAGAGGTTAATGTACAATGTCAGCTTGATTACCCATACTGGCTGGAGGGTGGCAGGACAGCTCAGTGTGTACATATGACATACATAGCAAGGAATCTAGCATGCCAAACTGCACTTATCATTTCAAAATATTTAGAAGTAGCTCTCTCAACCAGAGTGATCTCCCTTCCATCCTTTTCACCAGACTGCACTCTACTTTGTTATATATGAATTTTAATCACTACTTTGATGAGACTTGATTGTTGAGTCATGTGCAACTCTGTCAAATACCTTAGCCAGATTAAGAAAAATAATATCTACCAAGATTTGCTCATTATATGCAAACCATATCTTTATAAAGTAATGCCAAATAGTTGTACATACTCTAATATGAATAAAACCATGTTGAGTGGTATAATAATACAAGAAAGAATGAAGGTAAGAAATGGTTTACTATATAAATTCCATCAACACTTCTCAAGGCATTTTCAAGTAATGTTTATAAAACTGATAGGTCTATAATTTTCAAGCATACCAGTTTTTCCTCCTTTTGAATAGGTATTACACAGCATGTTTCCACATAATAGGAGCAAATCCATTTTCGAATGATCATTGAAACTAAAAGGTGCATAGTAGATATAGCTCAGCTTTTCACACCATAGAAAATAACCATTAAGATTATGAAGCAGTGGTGAATTTGTTAATTTTGCTAACGCCTTCAATATCCCATTCCTCCTGAATATGGGGATACTTGCTATCTCCTGAAATAACGGGGCACACCTAATTTGAATCTTGGAAATAGTCTTTGCAAATAATTCAGTCATGTCCATTAATTTGTCCCTTTATAGTCACTAATATAGATAACAAAATGATTTCTTAATATTATTGCTGCACCTGGTTAGATAATGCCCATATCTACTTTTAGTCTTTGTAATAGCTTTTCTGAAATTAGGAAGATCATTCCTGTAGCCCTTAATAGTACTTTCTGATGGGCACACTTAATTTACACTTATATGTATCTCTTATATCACATCAACAGCTTATTTTAACAAACAAGTGATTCCTTACAGTTAAACAAAATTAGTGTTTCATGAAATGTACTTAGCTACAGCAAAAACTAGTAGAGAAAGATTATGGGAAAAGAAGCTTAACACTGTGTCACAAAATATCTCTGCAAAGTGTCTAGCACATATGTTGTACCCGTGCATTTGGACTGATCCAATAGCTTTCATCTGGTTTACTGCATATAAAATAAACTTTGTATATATGAAAGACATACCTCTTTGGGGGACTTGCAGTCCATTAAAAGGGACACAATTTGGAGGACACCTGCATCTCTAAATGTTACATATTGTGAGAATGAAGTCAATTATGTAGACTTTTGGCTTTTCCTGGTTAGGGGTTGCCACCGAGGATCTCTGGTCCGCTTATGATTGGCAGTGGATTTTTACTGTGCCGAGTTGCCAGCCCGACGCCCAACCTTCAATGAAGGCACACCCATTCATGCTCGCACCTACCTGCATGTCTTTAACGTCATTCCACCATGGGGAGGGCATGCAGACTCCACACAGAAGGTGCTCCAGCCAAGAATCAGATGGGAGAACCTCTTGCTGTGAGGTGACAATGCTAACCGCTGCACCACCGTGGCTGTAAGGAAGGCAATTATGTAGAGTCTCCTAAAATGAGGTACACATGACATTTTCCTCATTCCTCTCAGCAGCCTTACTCCCCACTGTTTTTCACCAGTATTTTGATCTGAATCATTGTGAGTTCATGGTAGATTTTTTTAATATATAGATTGCCGATATGCTTTATAGAAATTGAGACATGTACCATGCTAATTAACTGGTATGTATCTACTGGTAATTATTGGAGACACTGTTAGAGCCATTTTTATTTACCATGTGCATTCTTTCAGCTTATGGATATTCTGGGTTACTTGCCCCTTCATTTGCCTTCTTAGTTTCAGTCACTTGAAGAAACATGTCATGCTCAAAGCCATTCTACTGATCACGTGTGTGATCATTTCTTTTTCCAGAGGTATTTCTGGACAGGAAAACACAGGCTCACATACCATATATTGTGCTAAAGCTTTAAATACAACACTTATATTTATATGATAAAGTATATTTACTCAGATAAAAGGAAGAAAAATATGTTTTGCAAAACTTATCCATATTCCTAACACTATTTTGTTATTTTGGGTACTAGAAAAAATACCTTATAATATTCTAATATACTGAAAGAAATAACAAGTTTACTTATCAACAAATATTTTGTATTGAATTTTTAATGCTTTTTGCCATTTTGCTATATAAGTGACTCATAACTGATATGCTTTCTTCTGTATCAAAGAATGTTTTTAATTCTGCTGAGTACTAATTGGGCAAAATGTATGCCACGGTGGTACGGCGGTAGTGTTGTTACCTCACAGCAAGATGTTCTCCCGTTTGATTCTCGACTGGGCTTGGGAGTGCCTTCTGTGTGGAGTCTGCATGTACTCCCCACAGTTGGGTAGTGTTTGAAAGACATGCGTGCGTAAATGGGTGTGCCTTCATTGAAGGTTGGGTGTCGAGCTGGCACCTCAGCATTTCATAAAAATCTACTGCCAATCATTAGCGGACTGGAGTTCCACTGTGGCGACCCCTTACTAGGAAAAGCTGAAAGACAAAAAACAACAACTAATTGGGCAAAATAAATTATGCAAAATATAAGCATGAAAAGTTATGACAGTGCAATTGGGAAATATATACTAAGTCTGAAATTGTTGTGTACCAGAGAATTCCTCCATTTTTAAAGAGACTGTGACATTGAATTTAGTTTATTTAATGTAGTAGGTGGATGGGGATGCACTATGCATACATGGGTATGAGGAGCTTGCCTCCTGCAGAAAACATTTTAAATGTTTAACATTGTGTTTCAAACTTAGCTGTTACATCTCTCAAACTGTACCCAATTTTTCAGAGTTCTGGGAGTCACATTGTAGTGTCTTCAGAATTCCTACAGGGCACAAAATGATTAGTTCAAAACAAGTATACATTTCTGAAAGCTTCTTGCAAAATACATTTTAATATATAATTTCCTGTATAATGAATTTATATCAAAATAAGATATTCTTGAAAAATAAATGAAGTGTAGTAAAACTTTTAAGCTTGTGTACACATATGTGTACACGTGCATGTCTACATGTGAATGCATATGTGTGTGTGTGTGTGTGTGTGTGTGTGTGTGTGTGTGTGTGTGTGTGTGTGTGTGTGTGTGTGTGTGTGTAGGTGTGTGTATGTATGTGGGTGTTTGTTCATATGAATGTGTTTGTATAAAATAAACATAATTTAACATTTAGCAAAGGCACCTAATAGTATGCAGAAATGTTTCAAAATTAAAAAAAAAATAATAATGAAACAAAGAATCAAACTGAAAATCTTCACTTACCTGCCAGAAGTAATAAGGGTAGTATGAGTAGCTGGCTTGTTTTTCTGACTTTTCACATCATAGAGGAACATATCTCAAAATATTTGTTAAAATCTGTATTGAGGTTTTGCAGTGAATATTTTATATTTAGATTTGACAAAATCTTTTGATTCTGTCACATGTAAGGTTGTATTATCAACCATAAAAAGGTTAACATTGCTGAGTATATAATGACCGGGGTTTGTAAATCACTGTACAAGATAAAGTGGAGGGTTACAAGTGTCAGTGTGATCATTAATAGACTACCTCAGTGGTGCACACTGGGACCCTTTTTGTTTAACATATTTATGATTACATTAACTTATAATGAGTGACTATGGGTTGGCAAATTTGCTGATGATTCAGAAATTGGTAGTACTATGGCAAAAATCACTAATCAAAAAATAATTAATTACTATTGGATGCATTACTTAAGCAGTCTGTGTACAGTCTGGTTTCCTTCAACGCCAATAAATGTATTGTAATGTTCTCTGTTGTAGTGTTAGAAATCATAGCTATCCTAATTATATAGTTAATTAATGTTCTATCATTTGAAGAAGCAACAAGGAGACTTAGATGTAATTCTTAAAAGATCATTTAAATCTGGCACTGATTTCATGGCAATAGTTAGAAGAGGCTATTGGAGCCCTGATGGAGATGCAATGTGTAGTTGTTTGTAGTAGAAATTAAGGTTTGTCCCATTGTTTAAATCCCTGTTAGGGCCAATCATGGAGCATTATGGGACAGTATGTATATACAATAGGTCCCAAGTAAAGAAACTAGTCAGAATCCCAAAAGCTTTATTCAGACAGATCAAGGTGAAACAAGAACTCAGTTATAAGGATAGCTTAAATGAAATGAGTCTACACTGTATCAGTTATAAATTCTTCAGAGGAGATTTAATCTTGATATATAAATGCTTTGTTAATGACAAGTTGGCCTTGAGTATAAAAGTGTCATTTATTTCCCAATGACTTGAAAAAATGAACAATAACTGCTTCACAGTTCTTTCAACACTACTTATTGTGGAGTTACAAATATATTTTAGGTGTGATTTGTCCCTTCATGCAGTTATCTATGTCCCCCACCATAGCAATGTTGAAGCTGTTTAATAAACAGGAAATCAACCTACATAACAAGCATCTCAGTAACTTAAAGAAAGAGAACCCACGTAAAACATCTGCCTTTCTCCAGAAGCACAAATGAGTGGCTTTGAGAAACAGAATTTCTCAGTATCATTCTATAAAGTTTATAGCTTTTACATCTGTGTCTGAAAATATGCTTATGTTTTTTTCCTAATTTTTGCCACTCTCATTTTTTTTATTTATTTTTTCTGAGTTGTGTCTGACAATCCTACTGGAAATGGGAATAGATATATGTTATTTGGCATGCAAATTGTATGCTAGTTCTGTGCCCAGATTTTTTTGGGAGAATGTATCTACTTTTCAAGAGCCTTTATACCTATTTTCAATGTCAGCAGGTTGAGAGGTATGGATCAAGTTTCTATACTACAATTAAGAAAAGACCTTCTTAGTCAGAGCAACAATACTATGGAGCACTTCATCCACAATTGCTTGATTTGCACAAAATTTGAAATGTTTTAAAACTCTGGTCTTTAGATTGGCTGAAAATTATTATATGATCCATGCCTAGTGGTGGCAAGATCCTCGATAGCCTTAGTTGAGTCTGTGCGCTTGTATAATTAAATGCATTGTAACATTGTACTTAGTAAGACATAGCCAGACAATCACTGATAAAAATGAAAGGCTTGATTTCCATTTCACAAGTGAATAGTAAACTTCTTCTCAGGTATTCATAGAGTTAATTCATATACTGGACAACATATCAAGCTTTTTGTTTTTCTGCTGTCACAGTTTTAAAAACATAGTAAATGAGGAAGAGGTCACACATGCGTGCCGTCAGTTTTAGTTTAATTAAGTGCATTGCGAATATTGCTAAGGAAAAGCAAATCCATGCATTTAAAGTATGTTAAATTATATATTTTTCAGTGCAGCCAGTGACAGTTAATATGTTTCATGTAATTCATGGAGCTATGCAAGTCCTTTTTACTTTATGTTTCATATTTTCCTTTTCAGTGACTTCAAGTTGGTTTAGTTTATTTTTATGCATACATATTTGTTTATGTTACATAACTTATGTAGAGTATTACTGTTGCAGTCTAAATTTGATTGCAGAAAAGGTGGCCATTTCTTTCAGTTTTCTGTCTTTTATGCTTGCTTCTCTACTTTTCTGCAAGGATGTGTTTGCTGATATACTTTTTGAAAGCCTTTTGATGAGTTAAGCAAATGTCATCTCTTCTGCAATAAATAAAAAAAATCAGTCACTGCCACATTCCGGGGCATGGTTCATCAGAATGATCATAACTGTATTTTTTATTACCTCTGAAAACTAAATGAAAGCCAAAATGTGAAGATAGTGACAGAAGGATAAATTACAGTAATTGTAAGCTGGTGTGCACACATATGAATTTTTAGACAAATAATTTTCTTTTATATGTAGATGCCTTTTCTCATAGAATGCAAACACTTTATGTGACACACAAAGCACAATTATTCTTCATTAAGAATTGTACTGTAAAGTGGAATTAATGAATATGAATTCAGGTTATGAAAAAAAACTATCTGCATGGCTTTACTGGTGTATTCCTTAGCATTTTGTTTTTGTGCATTGGCAAAGGTACTTGTCTTTGACAGAGTATGTGTGTGCTATAACAATTGCCTTTATGGATCATCATTACTATACGCATATATTTGAAAATTTGTATAAAAAATAAGCATCCACACCATATAGAACTTGGCTTTTCATTGGGACCAAGGACTTACAAGCTGTAGGTCACTTATAGTTGTTAATTTCCAAGGCCACTAATATTGTATCTCATGTGATGTTTAAAGACAAAATGAAAACGTGAGGAGAATTCCAGGCTGATGACATGAAATAGAAATCAGATGATTCACTAGAGACCAAGTATGGCAGATAAGAAGAAAAGTCTCATTAAAAAGTCAAATATGTCACATTACATTGTAAAACAGTGAACATGATGTTGAGGAAAACAAATTTGCCACACTGATGTCAGATCTAAAAAATATAATACAAAGAAAAATTAAAATGGCCAACATTCATTGATACACAGAAATTTTTTCAAGAAGGCAAACACTCCTAACCCATAAAGTCTTCAGTACCCTTTACTTAATTATCTACACACTTCCACACTCTTTAAATAAAACACAACTGTGCAAAGCACATAACAGAATGAGATATCCTTATAATATTGCCTGTCACTGAACATTCACCAAGAAGCCAAAGAATCATCTTCTCAGACATGACATGCAACTTCTCCAAAAATACAGATACTGGAATGCTTACATCTAAAACTAAAGGCATTCTACTTCGGTTATATTTTACTGCTTCACAAATAATAATAATAATAAGGAACTATGAGGTTAGCTAAATAAAATGCAAAAGTGGGTAACTGTTCTCCACTGTAATCTAAGTAAGAAAAGAGCAGGAAACCATATAAATATATCAACGTATATGCATGAACATATAGCAGCATCATAGTGGGGATGTAGGAAGTACATCCAATGGTAGTGTGCATGTATATGACTCATCCACTTACCCTTAATAAGGGTAACTCATACAACTCCTCAGCTCTGCTGTCCTCACCAAAATGACCCCCTCCCAAAAAAAAGTGGGATGGCATTAGTTTGACATACTGTTTAGTTCAAAAAAGATAAAACCTTTCCAATTCTATAGTAATAATATAGTTTGTAATGTTTGGTGAGCACATGAGGAGAAGCCCATCTAAAAGCATCACATATGTCCTGATCCCAAATAGTTGTAAAGAAAGGAAGTGTAGTGGGCATCAACATGGTGAAGAGAGGTTTAATCACTACACTCAGACTTCTGTGACATCAGATCTAGGAAAATAAAGTGTTTGCTTAGCTACTGGGCTTGTTTTAAAAACGCTAGCTGTTACTATTATTTTTATCATTTCTTTAGAAATCATAATTCGATCATTCCATTGGCATAGAGGGATGAAACTGACAACATCACAGTCAAGCTGAGTTCATTTACTGGGTTGAGAACCTTCTGGAATTGGGGTAAGGAGGGCAGAGAAAATGATGCTCAGCCTGTTTCCTCCCTTAGCAGGAGGGGGAGTGAAGAGGGTTTCATGATGTTAGAGTGGGTCCTCTTAATAGTTATTGTAGAAACCATGGCTCAAGAATGTTGTCAGGCAGGTCATGTGGCTGGGTTTGGAAGCGTCTCTGACCTAGCACCCAGGAACAGTGACACTACCAAAAGCAAGACCCACTGGATTGCCAACCTGCTCACAGATAGGATGCTGATAATCAAAACAGGGGAAGTTAACTCCACAAAGAGACTAGTCACTAGTGGAGTCTCCCAGGGTTCTGTGCTGGAACCTCTCCTTTTTAGTATCTACTTTTCTGAAGTAAAAAAACAAAATCAAAGGGCTCTGGCTGACTAAATTTGCAGATGACTGCAAACTAGGAGAAGTCATTAAATCCTTAAATGACTTAGCCATCCTGTAGGAAAGGGTGTCTCAAATAAATAGCTGGTGTCAAAATCATGGTCTGAAACTAAATGCCAAAAAATGCATTTTTGTATCCTTGGAAAATCATTTACCCCAAGGGGGCTATCACATTGACAATACGCCCCTAAGATTTGACTCATCTGTTTGGGATTTGGGAAATTATGTGGACAGTGACCTACATTTTGAGCAACATCTGTCTATTGTAGTAAGAAAGTCCTTCTATATTGCACAGATTATAAACAAAATAATTGTGTCTAGATCTCTAGATGTCATTGCCCCTCTTTTCTCAGCCCTCATTAGGTCAGTCATTGAATTTAAAACTCCCTTTGGCATGTATCTGTCCAGACAAATGCAACAACTGGAATGCCCACAGTAATACCTTACTAAATGGATACAAGATCTAAATGACATACATGGACTGAATCAAAGCCATATCACAATACTTGGTATCCTACAGATTTTTAAGTGGTAACCTGTGTCTGACATAGAAAACATCCTTCAAACTATTACTGATGGATTTACTGCACATCAGCAAGCCAAATGGCATCAGAAGGATCTAAACCTCTACTGCCACATCAAAAAAATGGTCTGGAGGGACAGGTATATTTCATGGATGATACTACTACTATGGAACAGACTCCTCATCCACATAAAACACAGTTCATCCCTGTCCATTTTCAAACACAACTTATGTCTATGGATGGGAAACAGAATACTTACCCTGTGACTGCCCCCTCTACTACAAATGGACAGATGCAGCTCCAAAATTCTTTATCCCATGAATGTGACCTCTCAGTTATCTATGATATGATCCCAGTTATTCTCATTAAGGGTAATATATAATTACTGACCATGGGATGGGTAAAGCCAAACTATAGCCAAATGAGATAAGTTATTTTGATAACAGAAAGAGAGAGTCGCTAGGTTTAAATGGCCCACATGGACAGCTAGCTTTGTACTCACATATGAACCTATGAAACTATAAAATATATGGAAAAATGATTCTGCTGAGGTGATATCGGCATATAGGGAGGAAAGGCTGTAATGAATACAAACCACAGCCTCTGCTGGTGTCTGTGACTACTGTCTGGCTACTCCTGTCTCACAATTTGAAGTGATTTGATCAGATCCATAGTAGACTGAAAAGTCCTAACTTGGAGTGGTGCATGGATAATGAACTAGGCAGCATTGAAAGAGGCAGTAGTGTGGTCACGGAGGACATCATGCAAAGAAACAGGTGCATTACTAAACAAGGCCACTTGATCATTAATGAGTGAAAAAAAAAAATTTGTTCTAGAAGCATTCATAATTTTTCAAGCTACATTTTTATTTTTATTTTTATTAGCCATGTTATTAAATTTGCTTTCTGTTTAAGAACCAGCAACAATTATGAACTGAGAAAAGTACCTATTATAAGTTTTACATCATTAGGAAGAGGCTAGAGACATATTTATGTATACTTTCTTGTGACTGCTCTTATACCAAAATCACAAAATAAGAATTTTATATCACTATATCTGAAGTGCAGGTAAGAGTAGGATATATACTACCTTCTATAAAATAGAATTAAAGCATCAAGTGAAGGGATTACATTTCATGTTTGTTTAAGCAAATCATTACATATGAATCGAATAATAACATGCTATAATAGTTAAGGATGAGGAAGCTTTATTACACATTTTTTAAAGGCTTTAGACTCTTTACTGTAGAAGGTGGAGGCCAAGAAAACAGTATTTCATTATGTGTAGGAATAAAGATATCAGCAAGGACAGGATGGACTACAAGCTAGTTTTCTGAAAGTTGAAATTGTCAGGGTCACTAATGAATTTTGGTCGTCTTTGCTAAAAAGGAAAACATGACTCCATCACTGGTAGAACAGCAGACAGTTTTACTAATATTGGATATAGCATAGCAAAACAATGACTCAGAGAATTACTGGAAGCAGAACTAAAGTCATTATAATTTATACTAAGTTGTATGATATAAGCATATAAAATTAAAATAAGATGGAGTTTTTGAAGTAAAGGTGACTTTATCTCATAACATCAGGGTCAGATGCCCAGGGGTCTCAAGATAATCCAAGTAAAAATCATCATGGTAGCTTGTAAGCAGTCGGAAGTAACTTTCACTGACAAAGAGTATTTGTAATTATACAGGATACGCCAGGAAAGGAAGTGGGAAAGCTTTCAGCTTCTGTACTTTAAAAATTATGTCTTCCAGATCTACCTAATAACAATAAAAAAAAAAAAAAAAAAACAGAGAGAGAGAGAGAGAGAGAAGCAGGAGTTAAGAGAGTGGGAAGAGACTAAGGCTAATTAAGATCACCAGAAAAGGTTTCATTGCAATCATTAAAATGAAAAGTAGAATCAGACTTATCAGGAACAAAAAGTTTAGAAGTTAAAGCTCAAGAAACAAAAGAAAAGATCTGTACTTTATAGGCTAAGGCAAATCTAGTCTCTTTTGGTCATAATGAAGTATAGGTGGGACAGAAGAGCTTGAAGTCAGAGGTTATGTAACACTAGATAAAGGGACAGAATACATTTTAGGCTTCTGTTTTCTTGTTTGAAAGATTCTAAAAACCATGCATAGTCCATAACAGGACCTCAGAATTAAATGCCATTGTCTGGCAGAGAAAAATTCACTTCAGTTATTTGAACATTTTTGTTCTGTATTAACATGTAACTTAGCATTAATAGTGTTTTTCAGCTACCTGAAGTGTCAGACTGTTTGTAATTTATTTGAGGTTTACTACCCTTGCCAGTTACTACAAAAGCAATTATTTGTTTTGAAAAGCTTATCTGGGAGAAACTGATTGGAAAAATGTTGCAGTAAATTGAACAGAATCAGAATAATTAGTACTTTTGTTTCTGTCTAAAAATAACTGCAGAGCTAGAGTCTACATAAAAGTGGCATCTTTATAAAAGGAAGCATACATGTTTGAGCTGTTTTGTTTCATAACAGGTCTAGGTAAACTTTTGAGGCCTAGCTTAGCTAACTTTTGGTAAACATAGTGGTATTTTATTTTATTTTGTATTTGTTTTCCAGGGTAGAGTGCTTCAAGCTCATTCCAGGCGCAGTATCTGGTTAAGTAAGTTGCTCAGAGTCACACGGTTAGGCAATCATTGGTGTGAGAATCAAACCTGGACCACAGGAGACAGCTCATTAACAGCTCCTTAATCCTCTAAGCCAACTGCTAGACATATACATATAAGCCTTAGAGACAGAATGCAACCAAAGAAATGAGTATGAAAGATTAATGGATAGGAGGAATATGATGAGGATCCAGTTAGGTCACTGTCTCCTAGATGGTTAAGAATTTTGACAATTTTCTTAACAACTATTTCATGAAAGGATGCAACAGCACCACCTCTGGATTGAGTCTGGGTTTCACATGTGATTCATGAAGATAAGTCTTAAGTGAAAACTTTAACAAGTCAGCATATAGACTTGATTATTTCTTGTGGGATTTATACACCATATAACTTGGGATTTTTGGAGGGTCTTGGCAAATTTTAGAGCTGTATGATTTTAATGTTCAGAAGAACTTTAGTTCATTGTCATATATTGTATGGTTTTCTTATAATTATTAGGGCTTATATGTATTTCCACAATACAGCATTCTTGATTTTTCTGTTGCAGTTTTAATTTGTTTTATCTGATCATTTGGTTGCATGCATTACGTTCTAGTCAAGATCCATCTTATTATATAAACTGTACTTGATATTTGTTGCATTAGTGTTCTTTAAATATATTTCTGACTTCTACTTCTGAAATCATATTACTTATAATATTGAACTTTATTATTTGATTTATATTGTTTTGTCTGCTTATACATTTTATTTAATACATTATTGAAAGCATTGTGGAATTTAGAATTCTATTCATTAAATTTATTTGGATGCCAGCACAAAAATATGTTAATAATAGTAGTTTTGACAATAGCGATTAGATTTTATGATGTGCTGTTCTATTCTGCCTTTATAATCTTGCAATTTTCCATTTTGCTTTGGAAATTCTGTATTAAAAATATTCTAACAAGTATTTATTTTGGCTCAGTAAGAACCTAAAAGAGACACTACCTTTAGTTCTGTCTTTAACTGTTGAAATTTAAAGTGCCAGGCATGTTTCATCAAACATCAGAATGTCAGCACATCATTACTTCAGATGTAATACTATTACTCATTGAAGACATTTTCCTGTAGTCAAAAGGTTTAGAAGGAAACATTATTTAAGGCTAGTACAAATTGTAAGTATTTTATATTATTTTATTCAGTACCATAGCCAGGGTGGTGAAAAAGTGCAGCTGCCCCAGGAGTAAGATGTTGGGGGCAAAACGGGCAGTACAACTGAGTTTGCCATCAGGCTTGAGTACAGTACCAGTCAGTGTCAGCAGTCTTTAGTTGAAGAGGTGCCTAGTCTGGCAACTGCCTGGGGCACTAATTGATCTAGCTATGGCTTTGAATGTATCTTTAATAAGGGAAGTTTGGGAACATGTTACTTCATTCTTGGCATTCTCTCCCTCCCTGCCCAACTATGTCCAGCCTGCTTGTATAGGCTTCAGTTGTAAGTGCATGGTGAGTAGAAGGAGTAGGAATGAGGGGGCCAAAAAGATATGGCTAGTTGTCAATCAAGAGGAGGGAGTCAGATTAGGCATCAGGAAGGGACAATTAAGAACGGGGGGTATAAAATAGTGAGCTCAACACTAAGTAGGCACTATTTTTATCAAATTTCCATGAAGCAAGTGGTGCTTCTCATTATACATTCAAAATGGGGGACAGGGTAGGTAGATGTTAAGGTGTCCCAAGGCAGTAGGGAGAGATGACTTAAGATAAGGAATTAACCAAGGTGGAGTTGCATAAGAAGTTACAATGAATTACATATGGCACAAGATGCCTCAACCAGGTCAGTAGTTATAAAGCACTCAATCTTCCAAAGGGAATATGGCCGTGGGGGGTAGCACAGTAAGTGATATGCCTCTATGAAAGCCAGAGTAGATTAAAACAAGAAGTTATCACTGAAAAAAGTAAGATGATGGACATGTCTATCAGGCATAGTGGCCTGCCCATAATTGGCAATTCAAAATTATCAATGACAATGATGATCATTCAGACAAACTAGGCAAAGCAGCAGGCAAGCTGCGGCATGTCAATAGGGGCCATTAGGCAAAAGAAGGAAGCTTTTTTGATAGAGCATAGCTATTATCCAAGGACACAAGATGAATGATAATAAACTGTGAGTATAATTAAAGTGATGAAAGATGGAATGGATGGTATTTTGTAATAAAAAATGAAAACTGAAAGTATTTTACAATGTTGAGCAATAAATGCTGGTTAATAAAGTATGTGACCTACCACTGAGTTGTAAACAAAGGGATCATATGACACTAACATATTGTGTGTTTATTTGGGTTGGGGATGAAAAAAAGACAATTGTTATATAGGATCCAGATACTAAAATAGGACCAACTATTATAAAAATCTTTAATTACTAGACTGTTTCATTTCATTCATAAAAGGTGACATAAAAGTTCATCTCCAAGCCTATCAGATGGAGAGGCTATGAAATGATAAATAAGATATGATATCAACCATGCTGCCAAAATAGCAACCGTTTAACTGGTCGCCAGTAAATTATTTGTCATTACAACTTAAAATAGTCAGCATTTTTTGTTTTGATTTTCATGCTGATTCATTGCTAAAATGCATGAGTTATAAGAATATGCACAAATACAATCCATGTTGAACTTTAGATGATACTAAGATTATGTTAAATATTCTGTCTAAGGACTTGAATTTTGTCTGTGACTTAAACAGAACATGCAGGAGAGACAAATATGTGTTCCAGAGACTGACGCTCCTCTGGGACAGGCTTCCCATCCATGTGAAGCTGAGTTTGTCTATTAACCAGTGCAAGTGGAACCTAGACCAGTGGATGAAGATGAGGAAATTTGTACCAGGCCTGGCACCCATGTCCCTTATAGACAGAGGTCTCCTATATATATGTCTGGGCTTCAATGTCCTATTTGGATACAGGACATCATAATTCTTTCAGAAAAAGGTTTGCTAGGTTAAGAAAGCCCTCTTGGGTCATTAGGCTAGTAAAAATCTATAAATTTATGAAACTAAGGATCTGCTTTACGAGTCAATAAATACTGATTTGATTTAAAGTAAACAATATAAAGAAGCAGTAACAACAATCAGCACTGTCAGCATGTTCAGATATAAGTGATGTTACAATAAGTGCAAGGAAAACAAATCGTATATCATTCAATAAGATATTTTATCAGCCAGTTACACCTAGAAGAACAAACAGAAAAATAATCAAATAGATACAAAGACCTAAGAGTCGAAGTAGACAAGAAAATAACTTTCAAATTACACATGAATGCTATCAGAGAGATAATAACTAGATTATCATATTGTATATTGGAGTTAATAACCTTCACAGCTCCAGTGTTATTAATGACAATCTTTTTTTTTTGTACAGTATGCTCTTTAATTGTATATGAGTACCTAGTAGGGAAACCATATGAAAAGGAAAGAGAAACTTTAAAGATCCATCATTGAGAAGTTATATGCTTAAGTTATCACTAATCTAAGGAAAGGATAGAAATGCTTAATTCAGTGCAACCTCTCATAGAAAATGGGGGGAAGATGCAATTGTTGTATATAAAGAATACAGAAACAAAGTCTCATTTAATGAAACAACTGCAATTAATAAAAGAGAAGCTTCTGATAACTGTCACACAAGGTTGGCAAGGCCTAAAATATAGATTGCAAATTTTTTTAACTATAGTCTATCATTGTAAGGAACTCACTCATACAGAAATAAGAGAGACACTAAGTAATATTCAGAAATTCTGTGGTATGTTCTTAATCTAAAGTGAAGAATGAAAGCATTCATCCAGCATCAAAAACTTATTTGCTCCTGGCTAGAAGGTATTGTGTAGCATTATGAAGTCATTTGCTTCTCTTGGTCACTTTGTACATATTTTTCAGTGAAGATAAATTATTTGAGATGGAATCTGTGAGAGCAGTACATAAAAGTGTAGAACAGTGAATGATGATATAAATATTGGAAATCACTGAGGAAAACTGAAGTTTGGAGGAGGTCAGTAGATTTAAGGATTGACAGGTGCAACACGATTTCAAAGTGAGATATTTTCACATGAAAGAAGCTATTTCATCTTAATGTGAAATAAGTGATGGTGATGATGATGATTGTGACATCCCCACATTGGGCCAGCAATCAATGAGTCTGAATCCTCACCACTGACACTGGAGAGGAATGTTCACTTAGAATACAAATGGATACACTCAGTATTTCCAGATTCAGACCTATCTGTATCAAGCACAATTTCCCTTAAGACCACACAGCAAACAAACTCAGTCCAGGGTCTGGATTTCTCTATCTGTCTCCTTGTAGGTCTCCAATAAGACTTTCCACTGGTACAGCTGTAGGGTGTCACCTAAGTGCCCAAGGCAAGTCCTCCAGCACCCTCTCTGTCAAACCAGTGCTTTGTGTCCCTGCTCCAAGTAGCTGTCTCGAACACACACACACACACACACACACACACACACACACACACACACACACGCAAGCACGCACGCACACACACACACACACACACACACATGCACACACCTAGAAAAGGGTGGCACAGGTTTACTAGAAATGCCCCCTTATGTCCATACTATAAGGTAGTTATCACTGTCACCAGGCACTACAAAGCCAGCTACTGAAGGCTCTTGCAAGGGTACCCAATTATACTGAGTGAAATTAATATTACTACAAATGATAATGTTGACCAAACAGCCAGGCTTTCAGGATTGGCTAGACTTATCACCACAAAGAGAATATTAAAAATAACACAGACAGAACGTATCACACAGTTATAGAAAAACAGTAATTCTAATCTCACTACATTTTCCTGACAAATCTAAAATAAATACTGTTACCTAGTTAAGTTACTTACTGAATAAAGCAAGGCAAGATGATTTTGGTGAGTGGTCCTTGGCAGATCTTTTTAACTATTCAGAGTTGAATAAAACAATAATTGAATTCAGTTCAGAATACAGTTTGAATTAATTGTATTTATTTAAACTGTATTTGCTTTAATATTGCTACACACTCAATTGTGCTAGCTTGCACTGCACATGAATTGTTTTTACTGCTGTTATAGCTGCTTTTGTGTAAAAAAATTCTAAGCTTATTTCCTGCCTTTCCTGTAACTAGTCTAGTCCAGATACAGATTGTCTGTATCTAGGTCTGTTTGTAAGCTTCTGAGCCCCCCCCCCCACCACAAGCCTTACTGTGTTGGAGGGAAGCCTTCTATCTTATCAGTGGGAGTGGTAAGCACTATGTAGCCTATCTACCACAGGAGGAATGGTTTCTGGCCCATAAATTGTAGTTTATTGGCTGTTTGGGCAGTTTTTCCATATCTTTCAACTTTCTGGTTTAAAAGCCTGCATTTGCACTTGTTTCCCACCTTTCCTGTAAGTAGTCTAGTATAGATACAGATTTGCTGTATCCAGGGCTGTTTTTAAGCTTCTGAGCCCCCCAAGCCTTTCTGTGTTAGAGGGAAGCCTTCTATCTTATCAGTGGGAGTGGTAAGCACTAGATAGCCTATCTACTACAGGAGGAGTGGTTTCTGGCTCAGAAATTGTAGTTTATTGGCCATTTGGGCAGTTTTTCCATATCTTTCAACTTTCTGGTTTAAAAGCCCACATTTGCACTTGTTTCCCCTATTTTCTGTAACTAGTCTAGTCCAGGTAAAGATATGCTATATCAAGGACTGTTTGTAAGCTTCTAAGCCCCCAAAGCTTTTCTGTGTTGGAAGAAAGCCTTCTACCTAGTCAGTGGGAGTGGTAAGCACTGGGTAGACTATCTACCAAAAGTGGAGTGGTTTCTGGGCCAGAAATTACAGTTTATTCGCTGTTTGGACAGTTTTTCCATCTCTTTCAACTTTCTGATTTAAAAGCACACATTTGCACTTGTTTCCTGTCTTTGCTGTAACTAGTCTAGTCCAGATACAGGTTTGCTGTATCCAGGACTGTTTGTAAGCATTGAGCAGTGCCAAAAAGCCTGCTCTTCAATTTTTCCCTTAGATCTTCTAGTTCTCTCCTCTCCTGCACGTTTACTAGGTTATTAGTCTAGCACTTTACCAGACTTCTTGCAGCAATTATTGTTGCACACAAAAGTGCTACCAGCACTAAACATTCTACAAGGAAACAGTTCCAGTACCTATTATTAATGCCCAGCCCTCCAGGCATGTCTAAAGCTCAGTTCCCTGTGCCTTCTCCCATTAACCTGGTGAACTTGGGCTTCCTGAGGTAATGTAGCAACTGACTCATGTACACTGACAACCCTCTCCTCTTACCTCCCACACTCAGACCTGCGAGAGATGCATTTATATATCCAAATTGGAAGCCACGAACTCCCCAGCCAATGCTGGAATAGCCGGCCAAGAGGAGAAGGTCAACACTTGCACCACACCAGATGGAATACTTAGCCCTCCAGAACACACACCAGCACTGTCTTCACATAAAAATACAAACCACACACCCACCTTTGTGGAGGCTCTCAAAAAAAAATCTACCCAAACAGCAGAGACCTCCAAGGCAGAAACGCACTCGACCACCACAACACAACACTAATCACGAGACACATAACTCTCCTAAACAGTGTGCCACTCAAACAACGCCCCTAATGCAAAACAGCATGCCCAACACATTAGTCATAGGTGACTTGACAGTGAGGCACACTGATATCCCACTCACTACATTGAATAAGGAAAAAGTAATGGTCAGGTGCCAGGATCCGACACATAACGCATGCACTCAGGTCCCTCAACAACAGGTACAAATATGACTGTCATTGTACATGTGGGTGTGAATGACATGGACTACATAAAAAGAGACATGAAGGAACTCTCTGAGTATGTAGCACAGGCGGGTATGACCATAGCCCTAAGCAGCCTCCTACCATTATGCAGAATGATACCACGGTACAAGCAGAAAATTATTTATTTCAACTATTGGATAAGTTTCTGGTGTCATTCTAAAGGGATCCAGTATCTGTCTGCCTGGGATGACATGACTGACAGACCTCAATGCATTGACAGAGATGGCCTGCATCTGTCACCCCTGAGCTTCCAGAGACTGGCCAGGGCTCTTGCTACCCCTATAGTTCCTTTATTAGGTGGTGTTCCAAATACCAAATTACCACCATAACAGCTACAAACAAATGTAATCCGAGGGTCATGCAGCTCAATGCTAGATGTCTAAATCTCAAAATGCACTCGCTCGAAGCACTCCTTAAAATGGAGAACATTGACATTTGTGCTGTAACAGAGACCTGGTTCAAGGCAGCAAAAAGCACCCCTATAACTCATTCCAGACTTTTTGGCCCCAGAACTTGGACTGAAGCTCCAAAGAGGGTAGTGTTTCCATATTCATAAAGGATGCACACACCTCCGAACTGCTAGCCCAACATAATGCATCAGAAACACTTCAGGTGCAGCTAACATTGGGTAAGACAGTGAGTCAGGTCGTAACCTGCTATATGTCCCCAACCATGTCCCAAGGCTAACACTCCATGTTCCAAAGCACCTTGCAGAATATTAGGGTCCAACCTAACTATCTCATACTGGGCTACTTCAACTACCCCTCCATTAACTGGGAAAACTACTCATGTAACAATACACTTGCCCAATGTTTCCTGGAATTCATTAATTCCAATGCCCTGGCCAGCTCATTCTTACCCCACTAGAGGTAGCAACATCCTTTACCTGGTCATTACTAACATTGGTGACTGTTGCTAAACACCAATAGTCAACTCCTCACTGGTTAGATCCGACCACAAACTAATTACCTTGGAAATCCACCCACCCCCCCAAAGGTAACCACCATGAACAACCTCTCCAAAGCTAACTTTGGGCTCCTAAAAACAGAGGTGGCTAACTTCCCAGCACTCATGCAATTGGAGAATAGTTGCATATCTGCAGAATCATACACCAATGCACTGTAAAAACACATACACAAATGCATGGATCTCGCCATACCCAATAGAACCAAGATGCTCTCCTCCAAAAAAAAAGAAGCCAATATTGGGGTCCCCTGCCATAAACAAACTCTACAACAGAAGATGAAACTGATGCTGAATAAGGTGAAGTCCCAAGACTGGAAAAACTCCCTTATCAGCTACAACAAAAAGTTGAGATCCCTCATCAAATCCTCTAAAGCTAGCTATGAAAACATACTTGCAGCAGATAGTAAAGACAGCCACAAGGCCTTCTATAGTTATGTAAAGAATCTCGATGGCAATGCCTAGATTTGCTCTGAGCTACTGCACAATGGTACCTCCTATACGAGCCAACATATATTGCCAATATACTGGCCGACAGATTCAATGCCAACCTTACCCCTCTCTCCCCCACCAAAGGACCAATCACAATACCGGTAGATTGCCAGGCACCTAGTATTACTGCTGCACAGGTTAAAACAGCACTGTCCAAGGCCAAGAATACATCTTCTATGGGACCTGACAATATCCCTGGCTGTGTTCTACATGAACTACAGAGTAAACTGGCACCTCACCTGTGTGCCCTGTTCAATCACAGCCTTACCACAGGCTTTGTCCCTACTGAATGGTGCACTGCTACAGTCATCCCTCTCTACAAATGAGGAAGAACTACAGACCCTGGGAACTATCGTCCCATTAGGTTGACTGATATGCAAAGCTATGGAATGCATCATCATGGACCTAATAAACAAGGATATAGGAAATCTCCAAACTCTGGATCCCACACAGTCTGGTTTTGTGTAGGGTAGATCATGCCTGCTCAACCTGGTTGACTTCTTTGCATCAGTCACCAAAGCTGTGGATGAAGGCAAGGTGATTCATATAGCCTACGTTGATCTGGCCAAGACCTTTGATATCATTCCCCACTCAGGAATCATAGAAAAACTCACTAAGCTAGGCATCAACCCTTATATCACTGGCTCACAGATAGAACCCACAGTGTGAAAGTAGCTGACTCCAAGTCAGACTGCCAACCAGTCATGAATGGCGTCCCACAGGGTTAGTCCTGGATCCTCTCCTGTTTTGTTATCTATTTCTCTGAAGTCCAGGCCAACAAGAAGGACTCTGGCTGACAAAGTTCACAGATGATTGCAAGTTGGGAGCTATTATTAACTCCACAAGTGATGCCTACATCCTTCAGAAAGGCCTCACTGACTCCAACGACTGGTGTCAGAACCATGGCCTTAAGCTCAATTCCAAAAAATCTGTCATCATCCCCTTTGGGAATAACCGGGTTTCCATGAATTACCACATCAACGGTAGTCCACTAAACACAGAAGACATTATAAGAGATCTGGGAACACAGGTTGACAGCAACCTCTCTTTTGACCACCACATTGCCACTGTGGTCAGAAAGTCCTTCTATGTGGCACATCTCATTACTAAGGGTTTGTGATACGGATGTGATACGAAGGAGGGGTGCATTGAGTGAGTGTGATTATTGGACCGTTGACTCCCTATATCTCGACATTCTCTTTATTTTCTTTATTGCTTCCTTGACATATGAAGTAATGCTATGTTCTCGAAGTGTCAGCAGGCATGAGAGATGATGCTGTGTTCCAGAACAGTTTAGTGATTTCAGCAAAGTCACTACATTTGATTACGAAATACGTCTTGTATGTGTATGTGTGCTGGGATATTCCTGTAAAGTACTAAACCTTGCAAAGTCATTGGAATATTTCAGTGTAACACTTAAAAATTGCAAAATCATTGTAGTTGGCAGGAATTGCCATTTCTTCTCTGGTGGGTGGCCAACACCACAGAATGATCTAGCAAGATCCAGCCTACACTGGGAAAGTACTGATTTTCATGACTTGGTTATATATAGCTGGGGCTCCCTGCACTCAGGCTGAAGCCTCACCTGTGGAGTGGACACACTCCCCTGGACTGTTTTCCCGATGTAGACTCCTGCCTGACTGCAGTGTGGCTTCTCAGTTAAGACTGAAGACAGGATGAAGCTTTCTCTTTATCGGTAATGTATACCCTTTTCTTTAAATGTATTGTCTAATTTCATATTTTAGTTAAATAGAGTTTACTTAGTTTACTGTTTTAGTGTGATTCACTGTTCAGTTACATAGAGTTTAATTAGTTTTCTGTTTTAGTGTAATTTACTGTTCAATTACATAGAGTTTATTTAGTTTTCTGTTTAGTGACAGAAATAAAGTTTGTTACTAAATAATTTTCTTAGTGTGAAGTGAATTATTTTGAATCCTGCTCATTAGACAATACAGGGTTTTTGCATCCAGGAAGAAAGAGGTTATTGTCTCCCTCTAGTCTTCCCTCATTAGGCCAATCATCAGGTACAATGCCCCATTTGGTATGTACCTCACTAGACACCTGCAACAACTGGAGAAGCCACAAAAGTACCTCACAAAGAGGATCCTAGGCCTTAAAAACTTGGACATACTAAAAAAAACTCCAACTATTCTCTGTCTTATATCACCTACTTAGAGGCGATCTCTGCTTGACTTACAAAGCCATGTCTGACCCAGCTCTGTTAGAAATGCTACATCTAAATAAATCCCAATCCTTCCTCACCACACACACTAGAGGCCTCAACTTCATTACCACAATCAACAGAACAAGCTGGAGGGACAGGTTCATAACTCAGAGACTGCCCATGCTATGGAATAGACTTCACATACATGTCAAACAGAGCATCTCACTGGCCTCTTCAAGAGAAATCTTGATGAGTAGATGGGAAATAGAACATTCACCCCAAGGATCACTCCAGTGGCTCTACTTGACAGAAGCACTGGGAACTAAGGTTGGGTGGCACAATGCCAGGGTAATCCTATGGACTAGGCTTTTAAAGGCTCCAGGGCCGTTAGCCTAGTACACACATATGAACCTATGAACCTATAACATCTTTAAGGTTTAACCCATAAAATAATTTAATTTCAAGAATATTTTGCAACGTCAGGTGGATTAAGATTAACCTTTTCACTTCCAGTATAGGCTGTTACAATGTATATGGAATCAACCTCGAATCAAAAATACTCCAACGTAGCCCAAAGATAAAAGCAGAGATTTTATTGCAATATAAGTCGGTTAGCGCTTTCGCTGAATAGCTTCTTCAGACCTCAGTACAAACATCCTCACATTCTACATTGCTTAAATATATAAAAAAGGCGCCAAATTAACAAGCACTGCTAAAAAATGCATGGATCCCTATTAAGGCTTGATATCAAGACAAACCTAATAGATAGCAGTTACTTAACCCTATACATAAAACGCAAGTGTCATGATTATATATGCAAACATCAATATCAAATAAAAATGAAAATAAATATAAAAATAAAAAATATACATATATATAAAAACTATATGTATAAAAAATGTGTATATAAAAAACATGTGTATATAAAAAACATACATCATGCTAATCATCCTTTTGTACATAATAACTCATTTGTGGTATGTCAGCCTTCTAAGCTTTAACAACGAACGTAGTGGAACCTTACCATTTAGTCCTGGTAACATATCAGCTCTAAACTTGATAATCCAATGTGTCTCTCTAGCCTCAGTGTAATTCTCAACATCTCCCCTTCTATGTGTTCTGGAAATCTGTTCAAGTATCCTAAATTTAAAAAGGTGTGAGTCATGTTCATATATATGTTTGGCAAGTGCATTATGTAAGTGGCCCTTCCTGATGTTGTAGACATGCTCACGAATCCTGTCCCTCAGGCAGCGATTTGTTTTGCCTATATAGAATGCGGGACAGGCTACGCATGTTGCTAGATAAACTACATCTTTGGACATACAGCTGCCACGAACACGTATAATATATCCACCTAATCCCATAGGATGCACAAAAGAAGGATCTGTGAGGATATAAGGGCAAAAATTGCATCTATTACATGGGGCCATATAAGTTCCTTGTCCTGATGATTGTTGATGTACAATCTTTGGGTAACATAGAAGATTCTTAAGATTCTTCTTGTTACGATACACAAACTTGGGTCTATCACCACTAATCTCCTTAATTTTAGGATCTACCGATAAGACATGCCAATGTTTGACAAAAATGTCCTTGATGAAACCAATGTCTTTAGTGTAATAAATCACAAGGACACCAAGCAATTTTTGTTGGACCTTTACCAATATATTAGCTCCTATACATATGTAGAGGACATTATCTGGGTAACAATGGACGTCCAATCACTCTTTAACCGACTTATATTGCAATAAAATCTCTGCTTTTATCTTTGGGCTACGTTGGAGTATTTTTGATTCGAGGTTGATTCCATTTGGTCACGGAACATTGTAGCAACGCTTGCTACCCCTTCATTGTTTTTCTCTATAGTTACGTTTTTATTTGTTTTATTTTTGCTGCATTTATAGAGCATTCACTCCACACGGATTTATTCTTTGATTTGTTACAATGTATATATTTTAACAGTTACAATAATGCATGTATATATTTTTTTCTTCCAGCAGGGCACATTGTTGATACATTTTAACACAAGCAAACCTCACAAATACATTTTCAGTACAAGCATCTGTACAAATCAGTTTGATATACAAGTGTCATGCATGTAAAAAAATTCCAGCTAGCTGTGCTGGCATATGTTACAAATCCACTGCCCTATTTCTCCTGACATGTCTGGCAGTACCTCCTATTGTCACAGTGATGATGATCATGATGATTGCATAGTTAAAACATGATCTTGGGCAATTAACAGTATTGTTGGCTTGTTATGTCAGCTGTCTGGAAGTAACTTGCAGTGTGCATACTGAGTTAGTGCATGCCATCATAACACAAATTAACCAGCAAGCTGGTGGCATTCACAGTATGGTATTTGAAGCAGATGGTCAAGTGGAATATATGGAACAGCAGATACCTGCAACAGAAGATAAAATTCACTAGAAAGTTTGAGACTGAGCAGAATATTAAAAGCTGAGGAAGGCATACACTCAGACTATGTAAAAACAAATATTGTGCAGTGGATAGATTTTTCAAATGACTAATTATGTTTTAGAACAACTGATGCAACTTCACTTGAATAAAACTGATAAGAAATACAGTAAGACTAAAGAGGTGCATGTCACTTGATCAATGACATGTTCAGAGAGTGCAAAACCATCAAAGAAATTTGGGAGAGACAACTATCACCAACAGTGGAAGTTCTTGTTTTGCTCCACTGATGTGAGGCCTTAGAGTAGTTATATTTAAATTCTGGGGGTGTGGTGGTGTCCTCTCACATAGGGAGTACAGGGGAACCTGCCAATCTTGCATAAAATGTACCCCAGAAGATCACAGAAAGTTGTATAAGACATTTTTGATTGACTGGCACTTGATAGAGCTCAATCAATCAATCAATCAATCAATCAATCAAGCAAGCAAGCAATCAATCAATCAAGCAACATGATTCCAGTGTAAAGTTTATTTAACAGTATATGCCATGTTATTGTGTTGTGACAGTTATGCAACATTTAAGTTACTTTATCATTGGGCTGGATGAACTTTTTATGTTAAACATAATTACTGTGTGGCACCCTTTCAAAAGTGTACACAATTTGTCGATGTCATTATAAATGTAAAAGCCAAAGGTTGAAATACAAAATAAACTTTTCTTTCATATCAAAGATCTTTTTTGACGGGAGGCATGTTAACAGTTAAAACTAAAGAGGAAGTGATGATTATGGTCAAAGAAGTTTTTTTTTTATTCAAGTATAGGGCATTTGTAATGGATTATATTTGTAGTTATAAGATACAACACATTAAACAGAAATGGAAGATGAATGGGAGGTAAAAAAAGAAAAGGACAATTATTCTACTACAACTAGTACAATGATGGTTAGAAAGAATGAACATTTCTCCTGAGGATATATTGGCAAGACAATTGATTATCTTGAATGATTACTGAAGACTGTTTTATGATGACAGCATTCATTCAATCAACATGGATATATCTATTAAAATATGCACTTGAGCTATGATAGCTGAGTCCTTTATGACTAAGACTGCAAATGTATAATATATTTATTTAATAAAGTTAGACTTTTAATGATGTTTCTAATAGATATGAAAATGGGATGAAGCTGCATTTGAATTTTATAAATACAAAATATGACAATAGTATATTGTGAAATTCATACACATTTTCTAAGATATCGGCATTACAGTTTCAGTTGAATGTAAAAAAGGAGAGGTCTCAGAATCAGAAAAACTATTAATTTATTTAAACAGTTCATTATAGTTATTGTTTGCATACATATGTGGAAAAGAGAATGAAGGTAAATTCAGAAACTTGCAAATCTTTCACTTGACTAAATAATACATATGACTATGCTATGAAGGGAAAGATTCATTATTTAGTAAGGGTTTAACACTGAGGTAGACAAGGGGCAACACTGTCTTGAGTTGTTTGAGGAGATGTGCTTACTAATAAAAGTGACTTACATGTCAGCAGTTTTGTTGTCATTGCTGTTAATTAATAATGTAGGGGAATATGAAAAAGATAACATTTTATTTCTTGTGTTAATTTGGATCAATTCCACAACTATCATTAGAGAAGTTTTATTTAATTGCATTCTGAATATAGGAGCAAATGGTGGCTTTGAATTAAAGGATACAACTTTCACACCAGTTTCTCATTATGAAGATTTCTAAAACTTGGTATAATATTGCTTCATGTTCCACATATTTATTTCCACAGTAATACATGAATATGAATATGAATATTAATATTAATGTGAATGTGAATATATGAATATATGGAGCTGTATGTACCTAACATAATTCTAAACTGTTAAAAATGGGTCATTAGATATTATGACTTGCAAAACTGTAGAGGAATATCAAAAGCACATAACACCCCCTGCTACCTGTTGCAAGCAGGATTGTGGAATGCTTTGTGAGGAAGAGATTCAAAGCTTGGTATAGTGCTGTTACAAGCAGGATCGTGGAATGCATTTTGAGGAATAGATTCAAAGCTTGATATAATGGTGCTACAAGCAGGATCGTGGAATGCATTGTGAGTGAGAGATTCAAAGATCGATGTAGTACTATAGAGATATGCAGGCTCTTGCAAGTAGCTCTACAGAGGTCTTGATGGATATTAGCACATGCAAATGTGATAGTTCTTGGGTGCTTCTACTGTAAATTAGTGATGTGTTCTTCTCTGTAGCTACATAGTGTAATTAGAATAGTAATGTGGAGCTCTACTACGCTATTTTTGGACTGCCATCTTTTTTTTTTTATAGCCTACAGCCATTGCTCTCTATAGGACTCGGGCTGTCAGTCTTGTAGCAGTTAAGTAAAGCATGTGTGTTTGTGTGTGTGTGTGTGTGTGTGTGTGTGTGTGTGTGTGTGTGTGTGTGTGTGTGTGTGTGTGGGTGTGTGTGTGTGTGTTTATGTGCATGCACATATTTTTATAGGAACCTACGCAACCGTATTATGTGGGCTGAAGGGGGAACCCTTAATTCAGTTGTTACAGCTGTTTGTTTGATTGAAAAACATGCAGATGAGTCAATAATGAACTTTTGCTCAATGTGATTCTTTCTTGCTTCTGAATCTCTTTATATCACCAAAAACTTATAAGAGAATTTTGTAACAGTTAAGCTAAACAGATTAATTATATGCATACATTGCAGCATTATTTAATAATATATATTTTTGAAAATGTATGCATTTTATGAAAAAAATTAGTATATGTTAAGGAATACTGATTTAAGTACATTTGGAAAAGTGCCTTAAATTGCATTAACTACCATAAAAAACTAACTAGATTATTACTATTAAATATAAAGAGCATTTTTTTCTTTTTTTTTTCTTTTTCATGCACTTTATATTTAAGAGTAGGCTTTAAAGTCTACCAGAAAACATTTAATAATATGAGAGATGGTGGGATAAATTGAAAAAGTGAAGTCTGTTTTAAAAAAAGGCTCTTAGTGCTGAGGGAAGCTCTGGTCACTCTATTAAAGAAACACTTATGAAATGATTCATTAAATTTTGTTTGTAGGCGATGTATGGATAGAAGGGTTTGAAGTGGTAAAAAGTCATGCAGATAAAATAATACACTAGATGTGAAAATGCATTATTAATAAATAATGCTTAGCAGGATGACAATTCTTTTCCCTGTCGGTTATTCTGATGAATCATTTTTTTTTTATGGAAACAGAGGCATAATGTGGGCTGGCAGGCTGACTGATACTAAGAGATCTAAAGTTTTGAAGTATATAATGATTAGAGGTTCATATTTGCTAAGGAAATATTGAAATTGTATTCCTTAAGGCATGGGTACTAACCTGGAGCTACTATAGAGGCATCTTGAATAGATCAACATAAGTATGTTATGAAGAGATAAGTATTTTAATGTGGCATCATGGGAATCATACAAATGGACACACTTATGGTTAATGGAGAGACTCTGATGAAGGAAATCATAGAGGGAGGGTCATGCTGGCTGTGTCTGTGCTGTTCAATGGTATCTTGTCTTAGGGCAATAGGTTTGGCATATCAACCTGTATATAAGCTGAAAGCTTTAAAGGAAGTTGGTAAGACCCACCAGAATTTTTGAAACTATCGGTCCAAGAAAGATAATTGGTATGAAGACTAACAAAGTTAGATGGCTTTGGGGAAGAAACTATATATAGATATATTAAAATGGAACACGGTGAATGGAGTATGCTCAGGAAAACTAAGGGAGTGAATGCATGATTATAGGTCATTCTTTCTACTTTGCTATGAAATGCATCCAACTTAACTGGTGTTATGTGATTGGGTAATAAAGTAAAGGAATAGTCTGAAATTAAACATATACAAAGTTTATAGGATATAATCTACAGAAATAAATCAACAGCCTTTGTAATGGAAAACTGTGTTATAGAAATATGGCTACACATAATATCATAACAGTAAAGCAAATCATTCCATATAGTATGTGCTTGATTTATAACAAATTAAAGAATGAAGTAATATATTTTAAAAGATGAAGATGTTTTTGTTTTGAGTTGTTATGAAAAAACAAAACAAAAAAAGAAGAGTTTTACTATGATGATCTGTATAGAAATAGATGTATAGATAGATAGATAGATAGATAGATAGATAGATAGATAGATAGATAGATAGATAGATAGATAGATAGATAGATAGATAGATAGATAATGAAAATATTTTAAGGAATTTGCTAAGCAACCCTCTTTTCACTAGCAAAACCAAGGAACCGGTTTCATCTATCCAGAATCCTCTTTTTGAAAGACAAAAGATGTTCCCATCTAGCTCAAAGTCATCCCTCTCTCACATCCTTCAGTTTCAGCTTGATTCATTCCAGGACACACTAACAGCTTAATGTATCAAACGTATATCTGCTCTTCCCTTTAGTGTCTCTCAAGAATATAACTTTAGACTGCCAGGCTTTATGAATATCCACTCCTCAGCTCCATTAACCAACTTGATTATTAGCTTAATGTCTCTGTCCCAGTTTGATGTTTAAAAACTAGGTCCCTTACTCTCACTGCTGTAATAACAGTGCCCTGCATGACAGCAGGATAACTTGTCTGTTTCTTTTATCTGGCTTTCTTTTTGTGAGACTGACATTCTGTTGTCCTGGGAAACTGCTTTCTCACTTTGTTCAGTATGTCTTATTGACAATATAATGATTACATTATTTTTTATTTGTCCATTGGACTAAAGCAGGGGCATTGCTAGGGCAAGGCAAAGGGGTGAGAGGGTACTGCCCCAATTGCAAGCTGTTGTGGGGGTGTTACTGGTGCTGATGATGAGGGAGGGCAGTTACAGCATTGGTTTATGGATACTGCATTTACAGCTTGGTTGAAATAATTGTAGCAAGCTGTTTATTACAGTTCTAGCAAGCATCTTGTTACAGTTGTAGAAGTGTAAAAGAGATAATCAAATCTGAATGGTGGATGACAGTTTAGGAATCAGAATAGATATGGTACTGGAGTGAAAAATGAGTCCCTAGTAGCATGCTTCTAAATTATGTGTTTTTATTTCCTAAATGGAGTACTTTGCATTTATTGCTATTAAACTAGAATGGTGATCTGCCAGACAAAGCTGCTAGCCTCCATGCACCATTTGACCTTTGTTTTCAGACTAGCTTCCACATCTCCTACTCTGCTACTCATTGTGATGTCTTCCACAGATAAGCCTATCGGGGCTAACACCTTAAGTATTATAGCTAATGCATAAAAATTGCTGTAAGCATGTCCTCAGACTGAAACTTGTGCCATACCACAATTTGTCTCTTTCTTCCTTAGCCATCAACTGCCTCAACAACATTTTCAGTATTCGTCCTTTAAACTATCTGTCCTATCATTTTGTCAGTTTTCAGTGACACCCATTTCTTCCCCACAAGCATCTTATGTGAACAGACTTGAAAATATTTCTGATATCCAGATAGAAAAGTTTTACTTGGTCCATTTCTTCACCACAAGTATCCTATGTGAACAGACTTGAAAGTCTTTCTGAAATCCAGATAGAAAAGTTTCATTTGCTGCCACTTCATTCCTCCACTTTTTCCAAATTTTAAAACTGAATTATGTTAGTTTGCAGAATTTGAAAGCATATGCCTGTGCTTACTGTCTTCATGATGGTTGCTCTGCTTCATGATTTTAGTCATTCTTTCTCTCAAGATATTCTCCAATAACCTTACCTATTGGCAGTATCAGTTTAAACAGTCTGTAAATCATGTGAACATGTGTGGCTGCTCTTTGATATAGGGACACCACTGTGATACACTTGCAGTCATGTAGGCTGTCTCTTTCTTTAGAGATCGGTTAAACAGATTCATAAAGAGATTGGGCAGCATCTTTACTTATTAACGCATCCTCGTGGGATGTAACTAACCTAACCTTGTGTACAATCACCACCTCCGCACTTCATTAATCTATTATTTCTTGAGACAATTTCTCTCTTCCTACCCCCATATTATAAACTGACAGAATTCCAACTGCCTTCTCTTTTGTAAAATCTGTTGCAGACTATTATTATTAATCTGTACTTTCTTCTCTTGCTTCTTTACAACTTCTATTATGACCTTCAATCATTTTTTATTGATTTGATTTCATTTTAGTCTTCATAGTCCCCTCCAGTTATCTAAAGGATGCCATCTTTCTACCATTACTTCCTCTTCACTATTCCCATTGCTGTCATGTTTAGATTCTTCAGCCTTCCATGGCTATCTTGTTTGTGGCTTCATCATGTACCTTGTTAGCCCCTTTCCTGTATGACCTCTTCTTAGTCTAATCTGATCCTCTATCTGTTACCTTCAGCCTCACTGCACTTTTCATACCTTTAGATCTTTATTTCTAAAAGACGTTTTCTCCATACAATTCCATCATCGTTATACTTCCCAAACTCGATTACTCCCTTTGTCTCCTCCATACATAATTCTCTTCCTCATCATCTCTGATAATTTTCCATAATCTGCTCTCATGCAGTTCCACACAACTGTTCTGGCTTCCATTCTTTTTTCACCACTTCTTTGAAGATTTAATAAGCAAACAACAAGAGAAAAGACAGAGTAAGGCTTATGGGGAAATAAAAAAATAATAATTAGGGGCCCCAGTCAGGCTTAGCATAAAGACTAAATCATCTTCCAATATCTCCTTAAGACAAATCCATGTTTTATGTTATGCTCATTTATGTCACCTTACTAACTTCTGGAGTGTGGCATCCATATATTAAAGACAGAATTTAATCCAACAGATAGTAATGCCCACCAAAAACAACATCATTAGCAAGTTACTAAACTGCCCTCAATTCAAAATTTTATGTTAATGACTAATAGACGAACTAGCTCTATGTACCAATAAACTATCACCATGAGGTAGATATATAAAATGCTTTAATACTAGTTTAGCACCACTGAAAGCAACAATTATTCCTACTTGTAACTCATGTGCAGTGTGTGAAATACATTCATATAAGTGAGGGTCACAGTGAATAAACAACATTAAACTCAGTTAAAGGTGCATTAGATGACTATATACTATAATTGCTTCTGGGAAATATATTTTTCAGCAAAATCACGTATAGCTACAGCACTTGTTAAATGACTGACAAAGTAAATTAATTGTTTGCTTCACTTTTAATGACAAAATTCTGAGTGCGTCTAGTATCAGCAAGGCAGAGATCCTTTAGTTTATGCTAAACCTCCAGAAACTGGACCCAACCCAATTTTGTTTCATTAAGGGCAGGCTATGCCTACTCAGCCTGGTGGACTTTTTTTGAGAAGATCACCAAAGCAATGGACCTGACCAAGGCATTTGACACAATACCCCACTTGGGCATTGTTGATAAACTGAAGAGGTTAGGTACAAACCACCCAACAGATTGCCAGCTGGCTCATAGACAGGACCCAGAAAGTTAGAATTGGGTAGTTCATCTCTACAAACAGGCCGGTCACAAGTGGAGTCCCTCAGGGTTTTGTCCTTCTTTTTGGCATTCACTTTGCTGAAGTCAAAGACAATGTCAATGGCCTCTAGCTGACTACATTCGCAGATGATTGCAAATTGGGAGCTGTCATTGAATCCCACACTGACACAAATGTTCTCCAGAAAGGGCTGATACAAACAAATAACTGGTGTCAGAGCCATGGACTATATCTAAATGCCAAAAAATGCATAATAGTATCCTTCTGGAAGTCATCCACCTCTGGTAACTATCATATTGACAACACACCCCTTAGAGTTGACCCAGTACTCAGGGACTTAAGAACACATATAGACAGTAATCTAGCCTTTGACATTCACATGTTTATAGTAGTGAGGAAATCATCCTATGTTGCACAACTTATAAACAAAGCTATGTCATCTAAGTTCATGGAAGTCATTGTTGCACTGTATTCAGCATTCATCAGACCAATCACTGAGTACAATGCTCCCTTTGGTATGTACCTAACCAGGCATATTCAACAACTGGAGCATCTGATGAGTTCTCTCACTAAAAGAATACAGGGGACAAGTAACATGTCCTGTGCAGACTGCCTCAAGGCCTTATCCCTGTATTCTGCCTCCTACAGGCTGGTGAGAGGAAATATTTGCCTGGCATACAGGACATTGTAAAATCCCACTCTGATGGACATCCTGCATATCCACAAAACAAACAGCATCATAGTTACCAGTTGCACCTTTAACTGAGTTTAAACCTTACCTGTGATATAAATAGGACCTGCTGGTGAAACGGGTATGTATCCCAGAGACTACCCCTTCTCTGGGACAGGATCCCCATCCATTTGAAGCAGAGTTACTCCCTAATCTAATTCAAGTGCTTGGACAATTCTATGGGGAACAGAAAATTCATCCTTGGTTTGGCACCTATGTCTCTAATGGACACTGGCAGCCTATACATGGTTCATCTCCCAGACCCCTGCTTGTAAATGGTTCATCTCCAAAGCCTCTGTTTACACTTATCTGGGATTTGGGGTGCATGGCTAGGCTTAAAAGGGTCCTTGTGGGTGTTAGCCCAGTAAGCACCTATGAACCCATGAACCTATGAACATACTGAATTATGAAAAGTCATTTGTTTGCTTTATAATAATCTAGAAGTCCTAACTGCTAAAGGGTACATTCAAATATCAAATTCCTCTTTTTTATTCATAATTCCTCAGCTGGTCAAACCTTGATATTTATGAAATTAATGTTCTTAATTATTTTAATGGAGCAAGGCTTGAATATTTTATACATCAGATGGATCCATAGCAAAATGAGGCAACAGCTAATATTAATATTTTGAATGAAGTTATTGTGAATCTCTCCTTGAAGTATGATTTGATATAACTACTGTCAGCAGGTAAATCAGACTATATTAGTAGGTTCATAGGTAGATACTAGACAATCAGTAATAAGACCATTGGCATCTTAGCCCATTACAACAAACTTTAAACATTGCCTCCTGGCTCTAGGAAAGTCAAACAGATAAACACGGAGAACATTTGTGAGTGTCCATCCAAATGTCTAGGTTAATCTTCAAAGTATCTAGGGCACTGCTATACTTATCATGTAGAGGTTGTTTAATCCATAGGTGGAGAATATGCTGGGAGAATAACCTATTGTGCCACAATATCCTGTTCATTTGTTTATAGAAATCGAAGTTCTTTGTATTAGTGTTTAAAGAACAATTAGTTCCTTGAAGATATAATATATCTCAGAGGGCATCTATTGTTGCAGCTTTTGCAGCACTAACAAATGAATCTGAAAGAGTAGTTATCAAAGTTATAAAAGAGCAAAGTTGTAAAGAATTACTCAAAAATTGGATAAATAGAACTTATATCAGGAATTAGCTGCAGTACCAAATGAAGTAACATGAGACAATTTTTATGAGAGAAAGTACTATTTGAGCAACAACTAAACGAGTATGTTTCTTATTATGATAAAGCTCCTATACCACATTTATGGACTTGAGCATCACACAGTAATTACCACTGAAAATTATATGCCCATCCTTACTAATGTAAGCGAACTCTAATCTTGCCCTTAACCTCTACCCTACACTTTGCCATAGGAAAAATACTTTATGTAAGACTACCACTACTCAAAGTGTTCCTGAAGTTAGCCATAGGATCTTCATTAAAAGCTCGCAAAAGGAAATTCATTTGTTTCATTTTACAAGAGGTTGTTGCTTTGATAACTTTTTTTTTTTTTGCTGTACATATAGTTTCAAAGTGCTGGCATTGGTTACCTGCTTTGCAAACTTTGTGTACTTTGATAAGTTAACACATACAGACAGCTATGCTTCTCATTGTTTCAATGTAATGGCATTCAATATATTTACTTTTCAGGAAAATATAAAGTCAGTGAAAATAATTACAGGGAATAGCAGTATAATGAAAGGTACATTTAATGAATAATAGTAAACCACTCTTTCTGTATTAACCTGTCTATCTTTCTATCTATCTATCGATCTATCTGTCTGTCTATCTATCTATATATCTCTATATAGGAGACTATCATGAAAGGTAGAAATGTCAGAGAGAATCACAAATATAATAAAAAGAGAGAATCACAAAAAACTAAATGACTCATAAGAGTGAATTATAAAACAGTGAATACTTCTATCCCACTAAAAAGGCCCATGTTAGTAAACCATAGCTATAAAACTAAGAGCAAGTATCGTCTTGGTAGTGATACAATTAGATAAAGGGTTTTTCATAATGTAAAGTGTAGGGTTAGGGTTAGAGGCAGGAAAAGGGTTAGGGTTTTTGGTTAAGGTTAGCACACAAGATTAAGGTGGGCTTTGCCTCCCTACACCATCTTACTAAAGCACGCTAACGATAACAATAATCCTAACTCTACCCTTAGCCCTGCTCCTAACCCTAACCATATACACTATAATAATAAAAAGTCTTTACCTAGCAGTACCACAAAAAAATAATAATACAGATGACACAAAACATTCACAACACTGCCTCGATCACCTTACCTAACCCTTCCTCTAACACTAGCCCTCAAACACCTGGATATTCATCTCGACTGCTGTAACACAAGCCTTGCACACATCTTTACAACCACCACCTTTTTCATTCAAATATTAATTTTCCTGCACACCTCTGCTTAGCTACACTATATAAAACTAAATTCAACCATATGTGATTCACTCAAACGAATATGAATATTCACTCTTCTGAGCATTATCTCCTTTATTACAGCTGCAAAAAACATTCTACCAATCTACAATTGAAATTATTCTGCACCTTGATTTTGTATACCTTAGTTTTGACTCGGTTAGAATGTTTTTTCTTTTTTTATTTTAGAAGTTTGTGTTCATTCTTCAACACATTTCATTCTACCAATTGTGATTTTACCTTTTGACTTACACCTATCTATATATCTAAATATATATAAAACACATTCAATGTATTATAGGTTCAAAGGCTTAAAACACAAAATATCAAACCTCTGAACCTCAAAAATGAATAAATAAAATAAAAAGAAGCAAAACTTTTTTTTTTCAGGGGACAAACTCCCCTACACCCACAACATGATGGGCTGTTTTCCTCACAGCTCCTGTAAATTATATAAACCAACTACAAGAATGCATAGCCTTGGGAAATAACTGACTCAATGTTCTGAATGCTTGACTGATGGATGTTCAAAGTTTGTTTCCATTTACCAAAACGATTGACTGCCATAAATACACATATGTTGTTTCAGTTCATTCATACATTTTCAAGAGTCACCATATCATTCTTTTCACTATAGTCAATGTAGACAACTCCTATCTCATGCTTTTGATTTAAAATTATGTTTATAATCATGGACTAGGGTTGCATAGTCATCAATAGGGCTGTTTGGTGCTTATAAGCATATTGTGAGTAGTCATTCTGACTTAGACTTGCCTTTCATCTAAAAGGCACTGCATTCACTTTCACTCACTGTGCTTAGATATAGTGTGCTCATCGCTGCCATTAAATAATGTTATGAACAACAACTGCAGTCCTCCAAGACAGAAGGATTGCTGCACATGCTAAGAAATGAATTACCAAAATCTTTAGCATGCAAAGGAGTGGCAGGCCAGTGATTCCTCTACATCTATCTGTAATTTCACCTTTGCATAGACTGTTTAACATCTTTTGTATTTTAACAGTTAAAATAATCATCTTTCTACTTCTTTTAGATAAAGAATTTATGATATTGACATATGATCATCTAAGATCCTACTTCTGATCTAAATTTTTAGTCATGAAGTGTGTCTTAAAAGATTTTAGAAAGTCTTGATCCCCTTTTGCTTTTCACCATTCCCTTGTGGGCTTTTATGCTGGAGCATTTGCATCCTCTTGCTTTATAAATGTATTTATAAATATACCTTCTTACCATCATTCATACTTGCTTTGTGCTGCCTGATGTTCACAACTTCAAATTTAAAACTATTAATACTTTATTGCAATTATCCAAGACATAGAATAGCTGTCCGAAAGTGTTACTATAAAAAATGCTCTGTGTATCGCATGTAAGATAAACTCTAAGAGGTAGGTTAACAAATAAGCCCCCACAGATTCAATAAACTCTGTACAGGTTTCACACACAGCCTACACAGAGTGTTTTTGCATATGTGATATTGCTCATCGTGCGGCATCTCGCCATGCATATTAATGATGCATGGAGAGTGTCAGTAATGTTTTGCGGCTCGCACCAGTGTTGCTGGCTGGAAAACCTGTAATATAAATGTGAATCATACCTACCATCTTTTTAGTGCAAGATATCTGGACAAAGACTAAAATAATGGGGGGAATGAAGGCCCAAAAATAGACACAGATTTACAAGATTGTTCTTATAAATGTAGAAAGTAGTTAGAATAATAGGATTTGTGTTAGCATGCATTTTCTGAAGGATATAAAGTACAAAACTGAAATGTATGCCATTATGTATTGACTTAAGTCTTAAGTGATTTTCCAGAAAACCACACATTTTACAAAGAACAGCCCAAAATATGATGCAAACATCTAGACATTCTGGAAAATTCTGGACAGTTAGGAGGTATGATGTGGATAGCATCTCTGTGTAAGGTTGCTGGCCATGAAAGAAGATTGTACTCCAGCACAGCAAATTGCTTTACCCTTGCTTGAGTTTTCTTCATTAAAATTTGTTTGGGAAACTGCCATAGATTGATTTTCCTAATTTCAACTATGTGTCTATTTTACTTGTTTACTTTTTTTTGAGGCCAGTGTTTGCGTGATGCGCTGCTTAGACAAACGTTTGGCTGTGCTCACCTGGTTTGTGAGAAATGCAGCAGTGCACAAACTGGAGGACTGGATCATGCAGGTTGCAGACAGGACCCAGATAGCCACAAACATAAAGTGGATGCATTCAATTAATACTATTGGTCATTGCGCAAACATGCTAAGAAGCATTGTGTTGCAATTAAGGAGAGAACTTTACAATGAATACTAAGATAGGGAATATCATGTCACAAATCCTATGTCAGCAGGTGTTAAGTCTAGGTGTGGGGTGCAGATGGTCTAGGGTTCTACTACAGGGTATACAAGTTTTGCTTTACTTTTATGACATTAGCAGTGAAGTTCAAAATACACAACTGTTTTCTCAAACTTCTTGTGGCAACAGCTGTAAATTTTGGACAACCGTAGACATGGTCCATTTGACTAGCACATTTACAGAAGTGCCTGTATACCAAATAACCTTGAACTTGCATTGCTTGCCACTGTTGGTCATCATTTACCATCATGTAAACATATTACCTGCCAGTGTGCACCCATGGCTACCATGTTTGTGTGATGGTAAGCAATACACATTTTCAGGTGTTGCAATACCAAAATGTGTGCACTCTCAGTAAGCATGAGAAAACATCAGGATACAAAATGCAACTGTCAGCAAATGCTCATTCTACATTGAACTTGAACTATGGTAGACATGTTTGGTGTTCGGGTGATGGATTGCACTTCTGAGTACAGAGGTGTGGTTTTTGAATGCACAACCTCTGAATACTCTCTAATACTGAACTGTTGTTTTGGCCAGCAGATTAATGCATGTATAATTTCCTGTTACAGTTGAGAGATGAATGCTCAATTTAATACAACTGTATAATAAAAAAACAAAAAAGGTGGCTTTACTTTTAATGCTAATCTAACAGTACTTTTTGGATGATACCACATGCTTCTTGCATCAGTACTAATCTTGCTGCATGGGTTCAAACTTTCAGTTCTCAGTTTTTGACAGTTGCGGAAAAAACACAATAGAACAGAATACCATTATGAATACCAGTTTTGACAATATCTAGCTTTTAAGTCTTACAATTAGCCTCTGTAAGTGATACGTACACATCTGTGTAGTGCACCAGTCCTACATTCCTCGTCCAATGTTCGAGGGTATCTCTCATCCTCATCTGGAAATCTCTGTTGTGATTCCTACATTGTTCACAAGTGCAGAGGATACCAGTAGCACTGGTCAAAGCCTAGCAAGACTGTTACATGCCTCTGACTTGTAATCTGAGTCACAACAGTCCCTCTGCAAAAGCCTGGCCCCATGTTCATTTGGTAAGAGTCCAACAAACACTTTGGACTCCTTAACACCCCATCTTTGAGCACAGAATCTCATAATCTTTCCACAAATGCCTGCCATGCCTACCACAGATCAAGACTAGTGTAGAATGATGTTTTCCTGCCAATTGCAGGTATCACACTTCCTGAGAGCGCGCACATCTTGGTTTTGCAACATTTTAAAGTGTTGTGTATTTCTTACCATTGTGCAAACATGGTGCACAAGGATGTGCACTGTCAGACAACATGTTTGTATGATAGCCAACAATCTTAATTGAATGCAGCCGATTTATATGTCTAGCTCTCTGGGTCCTGTCTGCAACCTGGGTGGTCCATTAGACCAGTTTGTGTCTTACAGCTGTACGCACAAACCAGATGAGCATAGCCAAACACATTTGTGTTAAGTGGTACATTGCACAAACAGTGGCCCACCTCCAAAAAAAAATGAAAAACAGAGAACTAGTTGAAATGAGGAAAATCAGTATATGACATATACAGCATATACAGTAGAAAATGTTAGCACACATGAGATATGTCTACATAGGTCTGGATCTCAACTTTCACTTTACTGCACCTTCACAAAACAGGATGGGTGCCTAATCAATCTCTGCCACACAAACACCTTTGCAGGAAAGAAATGAAGTAATTCCTCACACAACCAAATACAAATTAATGTACACTGATATAAAGGCATAAACTATTATTTTTACATTTATTATATTTAATATATTTGGATGTAGTGCACTTAGTGATCACACAACCTGTTATGATTATTCCTTGCAAATATACATCTCTGTCTTACCTGTCTGTGCCACTTGGTCATTCAGTAGTTATCTGACCAGTACTCAGAAACATGCAGTGTGTAAGTCAGTCTATATCATTTACCTTAAAATGTGTAAGGATATTAACTGGGAATACTATGATATACAGTTGCCATCAAATGAAGGGCAGGTTGGATGGCACAAACAACCATTGACTGCTCTTTTGGGGGGGGGCAAAAGTGAGTTCCTGTTATGGTACATGCAAGGGTACACTGTTTGTTCTAAGGGTCGGGGGACTCAGACTGAGCTACTGTTATGGTACAAACAAGGATATGCTGCTCTTGTTAAACTCCTTGTTTTGCATCCTGCCTGTTTGTTCTTGTGAGGGCTGTGAAGTTGTAAAATGCAATGTGTCTCATTAATTTCTAACTTCTCTCTGTTATAATTTCCCATTGCAAACATATGGAGCTAAAACTGAGGGCATGCAGTGAATATCAGTACTTTGGAGAGGTATGAATGTGTGAATCTTTGATGTCTGAGGCCTAATACTTGCTAATGGACACATACAAGTCAAACAGCTCTCTGTTGTCATATATTACATTAATTTCTGTACAAACCACTCACCTTTTATTTGCATACTGTACTGAGTGATAAAATACAAGGACATGTCATAATATCATTATACAAAAGAGAACATGTTCAGGACTTACCCTGTAAATGCAGCAATTGCCACAGTGTTAGTTCAGGGCTTACTGTGATGGAAGCAGTACATAACCAAGACATGGGGATGTAAAGGCTCTGGCTCTGAGTTGAGGTGGCAAAGATCACAGTGTTCCTGTACTGTGTCCCTGTCCACTCTGTAGCACTCTACAATGTTCATGTCTTGTATGTTGTGATAAGTTAAATGTGGCTTGAAAACTCTTCTCCGTCTTGGCCTAGGCCTACAGCAGCATCAGCATTGTCTGTATCTGGTGGCACATACAAATGGAGTTAAGCAGCAGCAGCTCGTAGCATTCTGTCTATGCAAACTTTCTGTGTCTGTACTCCATGACTTTTGAAATCCACAGGGAAAACCAGCATGGAGTCTGTATGGTTGCTTTATAAATTATTGAATAGCTCCACCAGATTGGTTGGTTATCATGCAATTCAGCTGCTTATGCTGTAATTAGAATATCTGAAACACAGACTAAGACAGGTGCAATCCATTAATAATCTACTCCGTTATAAAAAGGCAAAATGTGAAGCTAGCCAAACTGATGGTGAAGACACTTTCTACATGCTTGCAGGACTTCACAAAAGTAAATTGCTTCCAAAGATATCTTTACAGAGGAATATTGAACTTCAGAAGATATGGTCCCATTTTGTTACTTATATAATGCATATGCTGGAATATATTAATGAATAATGTGAAGCAAAGACTTTTACACTTTTATCTGTATGCATTAGTTAGAAGTGCACTGATGGCATGGCCATGTTTGTCAAGCCATTTCAGAGGTACACATGATTAACAATACATGAAAATAGAATGCTGTGTGATAAATATGTACAAATATTTCAGAGACAGGTCCTTTGAAAGGACTTTTAGCATTTGAAAGATGTTTTATTAAGAAAATGGTTCATTTGTCTGTTATTTTGTGGGTAGGGGTAACAAAAAAGAGTAGCTGTTACATCACAAACTAGAATGGACTGTTATTTTGGGAGAGAGCACAGTAGAGTTACTGCTATGGCACATACAAGGATATGTTGCTCTTGCTACTCTCCTTGTTTTGCATCCTGCCAGTTGTTAGTATTTCACATCTCTAGACTGTTTAATGTTTTTCCATTGGGAACTACTGACTGCCTACCTTTACTGCTTTATCTAGAAATTGTTACTTTGTAATTATGTGATACGTATTTGTATTATCATTCTGTTGTCTTTTTGGATGCAAACAATATCAGTGAGGCAGAGACCCCATTCACTGAATTAAAAAATAATATCATTCTTGACACTCTCCATCGATATGGGGCATTTCTTCTGGGAATAGGTCAGCCCAATATGCAACAAATGCTACAAGTATGGCAGCACATTGTTGACAACATAAATTCTGTGGGCGGCCACAGCTGGACATATAAACAGATGCACCACAGGGCCAATGACATGATTACCACTGCATGGAGATGAGCAGCTGCCATTGCCCGAGACTAAAGGGTAACCAGGGGATGGCCTGCTCAAAACTACCTCTTACCTCCAATAAAGAGTTCCTGGAAAATATCCTCCAACATGAGAGCTCACAGCTGAGTGGACTACAGCATATCTTGACATGGGCACCATTCCTTAAGAGCCCCAAGATGAGCTTCCAGGTAGGCTTTGTTATATGACCAGTTTAATACTGTTGTATAATAAAACAGTAAAAATAAAAGTTATTTCTGTATCACATCATTTTTTTTGGGGGGGGGTTAAAGATTCTACAGGTATAAGCATAGTTTGGAGTTGTCAGTGTAAAGTTAATGCAGATATAGAGGAGTACATGTACTACCCCTTGTCTAACTGTTAAATGTGATGATGTTGCTCTTACGTCTTGCTTAACTTATTTCAGGACCGTCAGAAATCCAGCAATGTATGCTTCTTGAAGATGGCAAGCCAAATAACTTTATGTGAGAACTGCAGATCAATTTAAATAAATACCATAATGTGTCATTTTAGGCCTGTAACAGTGGCAGCACTGTTAGTTATTTAGCATATATTGCACCATAGTAGTGCAGGTAATAATATATGCCTGTGTTTCTGTCATGCATGTCTGTCATGGAACAAGCAGTGTTTGTGACAGAATGTATTTTGGGAGGGAAACATCATCCTTGTGGGTGTAGGTCAGTCACATCTGCTGATAGCCAATGTGGCAGTGCCAGACCATGCTGCTGTAGTGGCAGTACTTCAACTAGTCTGTCAGTGAGAGTGCTGTCTTACACCCAGACATGGCAGGCCATGGGGTCATAGGGTCTATATTAGATAATTGAACTTTCAAAAGTTCGACTGTCATATGGTCAACACCATATGACTGAACTTTTAAAAGTTTGAAAAATCTAATAAAAAAAAGAAACTACACAAATAACCTACCTGAATGTTTTAAGGAGGGGAAAGCCCCCCTGCACCCCCCCACACCCCTCGCTCTTTAACTATACCAATTCCACAATCACACTACAGTGCAGAAAAGGGAAATCTTCCCATTCCATGCTGGATGGAGATCTCCGTTAAAACATTTGAACTTTCAAAAATTCAATCATATGGTGTCGACCTTATGACAGTCAAAGTTTTGAAAGTTCAGTCATTTAATATAGACCTGGGTCATAGTCCTGGGCATTCCCATGAAGGGAGCATGGCAAGCAGATATCAGTCATGTTCAGGTAGCAGCACTGCATTTGATCTTGGGCATGGAGGTACCAGTGCAACTCCTTGCAGAACCAGTTCTCAAGGTCAGGGGTGACAACGATGAACTGCCAACTCTACCATGCATGGCTCACACCTGTCTGATATAACAAGATATAGAGCTAGCACTGAGCTTGGCTGTGTTCATGCAGACTCTCACCCACTACTTTCACATGGAGGATCCCTACAGACACAAACACACAACAGTTACATAGTTCAGCCTGCCTGCTTCCCTTTCTTGCTCATGCACACGCACAGACCTTTTGTGTCATTCGAGGCCTCCTGCCACCCCCCCAACACAGCACCATGTGCAAGTGATGAAAATTGTGCAATATCCCTCTTATTTTTCTTTTGGATTCAGGGATACAAAACACTTTGTGTCTGATGCATAGGGTGTGTAGCTACATTAGTACTTAGTATATCTGCATTTGTGATGTTAACCTGATAATTGTACCTTTCACTTATATTTGCCTTGCCAAGTTATACAGTGGATAACATCATCATGTCAGTTAGTGTATTCTCTTGTAATGGTTGTGTAGTCAGGAACTGCAGTTTGTCTCATTACTTTCTGACATTTCTCTTTAATGATTTTCCAGGACATACATATGGTGCACATCATAAGTCACACCATCACATTCAGATCTCTGGGCTGTATGACAGGACTGCAGTCAAATCTCATCAGAACAGTAATGCAGTATAATGCTCTCTTTTGCATGAGCCTCAACAGACACATCCAGCAGCTGGACAGATGACAGGGTTATCTCGTCAAGATAACACAGGGCTTACTAACCATGCTATGATGTAGCTGGATACAGTAAAGGACATGTCACTGTAATCTGTCTGGTATCGGATGAGGTCATGACTGCCTAGGCTGCAGGCTAGTGTCTGATTATACCCTGGTGGTATGACTGGATATTCAATAATCTGATACCCTGGTGGGATGACTTCATATGCAATAATCTGATATAGCCGATGGCATCAGCATTGTCTGTTGAGCATATGGTAATAATAGTGTCCCACATGCTAGTGTAAAATGCTCTCTGTAATGTCAGGTAACAGCACACACACACACACACACACACACACACACACACACACACACACACACACACACACACACACACACACACAAAGCTGACTGCAGCGAGAATTGAACCCCTGTCTAAGTAACAGACTACAGAAAACAGATCTTTACACAAGCACCACAGCACAAGTCTAACTTTTACATGGCTGCAGGTGAACGTATAGTGGATGACATCAGAAGGCCATGTGAGAGACAATAGATTGTGAGGGCTGCATGAAATGGATGTGTAAGTTTGTGCAAGCATCAAAATACTGGCAAGCCCTACTATTGGACAAGTAGCTGGAGGAGAGTATGACTACTCTGCTGAGTAGAGGTACACACACATACAGTTGACTGCAATGAGAACAGAACCCCTGCCTAAGTGCACACACTACAGAACACAATACTTTATGCAAGTGCCACAGCGCAGTTCTGACTTTTACATGACTGTAGGTCAACTTAAAGTGGATGACATCAGCAGGCCATGTGGGAGACAAGAGTTTGTGAGGGCTGCATGAAATGGATGTATAGCACTGGCAAGCTGTATCACTGGAGAAGTAACTGGAGGATAGTACATCTACTCTGCTGAGCAGACACACACACACACACACACACACTCAAATGATTTCAATGAGAAGAGAACTCCTCCCTATCTAAGTACACAGGCTACAGAGCACAGTACTCTCTGCAAGCACCATGGCAGAAGTCTGACTTTTACATGGCTGCAGGTCAACTTATAGTGGATGACATCAGCAGTGATTGTTGGAAAGAAAAAGTTGGCAGGCCTCCCTGAAATTGATGTGTAGGCAGGTGCAAGTATCAAAATACTGTCAATTTACAGGATTGGGACAGTAACTGCCAGATAAACAATTGCTCTTCCAGCTAGACACATGCACATATACACAGTTGACTCCAGTGAGAACAGAACCTCTACCTAAGTACGCAGACTAAAAAACACAGTACTTTAAGCAAGCACCATAGCACAAGTCTGACTTTTATATGGCTGCAGATGAACTTATAGTAGATGACATCAGCAGGCCATGTGGGGGAAAACAGTTTGGGAGGCCTGCATAGGCACATAGAGTCACAGGTTCATATAAGGCCAGTAGCCTAACAGCACTAGGGTGTGTAGAAGCCTAGCTGTGTAAAAAAAACAAGTAACCTTATTGAGCATAGTTGGATGTTTGAGTTTACCAGAGAAAGTATGTTAGCACCACTGACTGGCCCAGTCTATGAGGGAGCACACAACATTATATATTACACTTTGTAGTGTGATTGACATATGTGTGTAAATCAAATACTGAGACAATAGGGTTGTATTGCTTTATAGGGGGAGGGCAACACATGTATGTACTGTGAATATATTCTTAGAATGTGCCCTCAATTTGAAATGTTACCACATGTACTTTTACGTCATACAAAGGAAATGGACAATAACCACCAATAAGACAGAATCATAGCTATACAGTTCCATAGCACAGTGAGCAGTGGATTTGTGTGACAGTTAACTAAGTGTACATGCATGCGAGTTATACCTGTTTGCACCTAGGTAGGCATTGCACAAATGTGAGTCACATTGATAATGTCTGACAAACAGAATGCAACAGTGAGCAGTTGTGTAAGTGTGTTTCACGAAAAGTAAATCCATACCAGTTCAGATAGCAGGAATACATTTACAGGACTATAGTATACAATATACCTGCAGTCATACATTGGATGATAAATGTGATAATTCATAGATTACTCCATCAATAAAAATAATACTGTATGGGATATGCTGTATTCAAACCCAAGACCATGTGGATAGCAGTCCTAGAGTTACACCTGTTGCCACAAAAATGGTGAGGAAGCAGTTGTCTATGTTGTACTTCATTGTTGTAAACTGCAATGTCACAGCAGTAAAACAAAGGTTGCACACTCTCTACTAGAACCCAGTACCATATTTTTCATGATGGCCAAAGGAAAAGCAATAACAATTCTCAATGTCTCTTTCATTTTATACCATATATACGTTGTTCTGCAATATCCCTCTTGACTTTATACTGAATCATCATTTACTTTCTTAAGTACTTTGTCCAGTTTATTGATAACAACTTATTTTTTTTCAAATTCTTCCTTAATTTATTCTGGAAATTGCTTTACTTCAAATTCTCCTTATTTTTCATATGCTGTACTACAATCCTTATAACTTGCTCTTCTGTTCATTTTACCATTCTTTTTACATTTCTTTTTTTCTCATTATACTAATATCCTCCTTTGCCAGTTATTTACATATCCAGATACCTCCTCTTTTTTGTTTTAAATAATATTTCAGCCTAAACAATAATGCCTTATTTATTTCTTGATTTATTCTATATATTTATTTTCCTGCATCATAATGCTGTCTTATATTTGCTAAATTCTCTAATACATTTCTATCAATTTTCCCATAATTAACATTCTCTTTCTTTTTTGCATCATCTTGCCACTGGAAAAACGTTTATAATTCCTTTTAAATTCAGTCCACCACTCAGACCGGGTTCTTATGGAAATCATTTATGGTAATCTGAATCTTCCATAAGTACAATACTGCCCACTCTCCAATTTCACCACATAATTTCTCTTTTATTCTTTTTTATTCTCTTTCCTATTTTAATACACTCCCTTTCTTCATCACCTCCATCCATATTGCTAAATGGTCTTTAAACTCCTTACCGACTGTTTTACCATCTGCTACTCCCGAGCCTTCCTATAATGCAAAATAATCAATTTCAGATTCAAGTGCCCTCCCTTCTACATGTCCATTTACTTTTGTTTCACACAGTTAATTTACCACATTTTATCACTTCCTGTATTATATTCACAGTTTTTCCTCTCTTTTTTACATCTTCCCCTTAAGCCACAATTAAGGTCCCCTGTAATTATGATTTTGATATTAATGACCATATAGTATAACATCTGATGAAACCATTGCTCTTTCCTTACCAGTTATATATACATACAATGTTATAATTCTGTAAACATGTTCTCTCCATGTCACATCAGTGACGGTTAACCTTCCCATCCTTATCAAAATTGCATCTAGTATTTTCACTTTTTTAATACAACACAGTGACACCAGAACAACTTTCACTTCCTAAGGTAAAAATTTTATTTCCACCCCCAATTATTTCTATTAGAAGTCTTTCTTCACTTATCAGGAATCTTACATTCTCTAATATAATAACATCCATAACTTTTCACTGTTGCATTTTCTGCGGCCATGCCACTTGGTTTCTTCTCCACATTCACCCTCATACCCAAAGGTCATTTGTTTTATCTAGAAAATGCTTATCATGCACATTCAATCCAGATGTCCTAAAAAACTGGTTCCTAACCACATTTTTAAAAACATAGGATGGATGCATACTTTCACGAAATAACAAATGGTTACAATGCCAGGATTTCTTAGACAATTTAGTTGTTAAACATCCTGCACTCTCTATTATACCCTTTACATCTAAGAAATTAATACTCTCACTAGAAATCATTGAAGAAAAATGTAGAAGTTTCAGTGTTTTGGTATTCTGTATTAAGAAGTTTTCTCATTTGAGTTTTCAGTGTTATGAAGTGAATCCATATATATATATATATATATATATATATATATATATATATACATATATATATATATATATATATATATATATATATATATATATATATATATATATATATATATATATGGATCCCTATCAGATGATAGAAATTTCATATGACTGAAACTCATTTGACTGAGACCATAAGACTGAAATTTCAAAATATTGAAAAATCACTTGACTGAAACCCATAATGCTGAAATCTTACAATGCTAAATTTCAACATACTGAATTGTAAAGTGGACAATATAAAACAAGAATAGGTGGGGGGGCTACACCCCCCACACCCCCTATCTATATATACTAACTCTAGGATCGTACTACACTGGGAAAAGGTATATACATAACACCCACCTATTCTGGTTTTATATCATCCACTTTAGAATTCAATATGTTGAAATTTAGCATTGTAAGATTTCAGTATTATGGGTTTCAGTCAAATGATTTTTCAGTATTTTGAAATTTCAGTCTTATGGTCTCAGTCAAATGAGTTTCAGTCATATGAAATTTCTATCATCTGATAGGGATCCATATATATATATATATATATATATATATATATATATATATATATATATTCACTTCATAACACTGAAAACTTAAAACACTGAAAATGAGAAAACTTCATAATAAAGACCAAAACACTGAAACTTCAAAACATTGAAAACTCAAAACACTGAAACTTAAAACACTGAAAACACATAGCGTACATATACTGAGTTTAAACAACATAAATCATAGCACTTTCCACCAAGTGTAAGCAGGTGAGCAAGCCTCCCTGCACCTCCTATGTAGGGGGCCGTGCCCCCCACACCCCCTGCTACTTTAATATATCAACTCCAAGACTGCACTTAGTGTAGTAAAGTGCAATCTTGGAGTTGATATAGATAAGTAGCAGGTGGTGTGGGGGGTGCATGGGGGCTTACCCCCTACTTGCACTTGGTGGAAAGTGCTATGATTTATGTTGTTTAAACTCAGTATATGTATGACATGTGTTTTCAGTGTTTTGAAATTCAATGTTTTGAGTTTTCAAGATTTTGAAGTTTCATTGTTTTGGTTTCAGTGTTTTGAGTTTCAGTGTTTTGAGCTTTCAGTGTTATGAAGTGAATATATATATATATATATATATATATATATATATATATATATATATAGATAGATATATATATATAGATAGATATACATATACAGATATAGATACAGATATAGATATAGATATACAGTATATTGGCAGGGGCAGGTACCTACTTTGGGGGTGTGAAAGTTGGGTTTAAAGGTAAGACAAATGAGTACTGACAGGCGAGGTGTTGACACACTTGTGGGGGCAGTGGAATTATAGACAAAGACAAAAAGGAGGACAGTACTGATGGGAAGGACTGAAAAACTGGGGATGGAGATGACACAAAAGGAAGAGCAGCACCAGAATGGGAGGATAGGGTGAGAAAGCCATTCTGTATTGCACTACCAGTGATAGACCTAGGGACAGGTCAGTCAGCACCATGATCAACCTCTCCACTGGACCTTGATTAAAATAGTGAAGGCAGAGACAGACAGTAGCATGACTCTGTGAGCCACATAATTACCCTATAAAAGGGAATGTCACAGACTTCCACCGCTGGTTATCAAGTCCCTCACCACCTCAACCAACTCCATGTGGGTAACAAGCTGCAAACCTCTGACAGCACTACAGGACTTAATAATGGTACTCCCTTCTAATGAGTGACGACCAGAGGCCACATGGGACTCATTCTGCCTGCCTTGGGCTACCACCTCTATTCAAAGAACTTTTTTGTACAGTTTTGTCCTGCATAAAAAAAAAACATGAAAGTGGTAAATGTCTTGAGATTTTATGACAAAATATGTTTCATGTTTCCTTTAACCATTGCATAAAACAATTATTTTCTATCTGAATCATCTAAATAATAATATTCCAGTATGAATAACTGAAATGCTACAAGAATAAGCTTTTATTTTATTAAAATTGAGTCCAGTCCTTTGTATTAGCTGAAGTTGTAGTCTGTTATGCAAAATCTGAAATTTTGATAAAAATGTCCCACTGTGTCTGTCCACTGCTGAACCAAACAGGATGGCGGGCCTGAAGCCAGGAGGAATAGAGTCAGGGGAAGGCTGGGACCATCAGGGAGTCTGTGACTTTGGCAGAGGGCGATGTTGAAAATGCTAACATAAAAGGAGAGAAATAAAAAAATATAAAAAATTAGCAGCAAGGATAGGGAGAAGGAGAGAGAAGAAAAAACATATAATTTATGGAAAATATAACCTCCTATCAGATCATTAGATATATATACATATATACAAATATATTAAGAAAGCAGGTAATATGATACATGCAATATAATATGGCCCTGGGAAGTGCAGGCAGGTGTGCAGTGTAACAATTATGAAGAAATATCCAACCCTGATAAAGACAGGCACCTATTCTACCCTTCCTATCACTATGCAGAAATGCCTTCCCAAAGGATAAATATATCCCTGTTGCATGCTGTTTGCTAAAGTATTGCATGCAGATCCCTTTGCAACTAGGCTTAGCTCACAACAGAAGAATGGCAGCCTACAGAATGCCTGTGTCCTACTTGTAGGTGTGTCAGAAGCAGTGCCTACTACTGCAAAGCTTTGTAGTAATCTTCTAACACATGTAAGATCAGCACTGTTATACCTGGCATGTCTTATGACAACTGTCACAGCACAGGTCATGTCTTATCTTATCTTATCTAATTTACACATACGCTTGAAATATGTAACAGGCACTCATTTAACTAAATAGTAGCAAATCTAGAACCTAAGGAAACATTGCACAGCCCATTACCACTGAAGCCTTTTTGTTGAAAAGTTAATATTTCTTGCTACTACACCTTTACATTTGCTTGAGAATTTTCCTGAATGTATGATGGAATGTACATATCTGTTTATGTTTTAGTTGACTGATACTTCCATGTTAATGGTGTGAGGGGCTGTTATACTTTCTGTTTGTTGCCATGTCACTGTACATGTTTCTGTGAGGGAGGGCTATAATCTGCAATGCCTTTAATATTCATCATGTGCAAACAGACTACAGACATAGTTTTACTACAAGAACAAAACAAAGTCATGAAGCTTTAGGCAAGTAATAGAGAATGACCATAAAAAGAGAGCAGTGAGATCAGGTCTGGGGAATGATGTGGCGGACCATAAAATTGAGAATATTCAGGATTTTTGGCATGGAAGTACTTGAATAAATATTTTTAAACAGCTGAAAAAATAGAGTATGTCCTGTGGCAGCTTTAGGAAGTTTGAGATGTATGGTACAGTATATATGTGACTAGAAACATATTTTTGGAGTTGTTTGGAACTGATGGAGTTTAAATGGGATGTGATCTGTTTGTTGAGGAGGATAGAAGGCAAGAAGATAGGGCTGATGGAAGACAGCTGTTTATTTAAGGAATGACATGGGCAGGGCTGATGGAGGAGGGAATTAAATGTTACTGGAAGTGAATCTATTATGGGGAAAAATCATAACAAGATTATGAAAGCAAAGTCAAAGACACAAGTAGGGGATTTAGTCCCCCTGATAGAAGAATATAGGAGTGGGAGAGAAGAGCAGTTTCTCCATGACAAATACGAAAAAGGCAAACTGAAATGGCAAATATGGCAGCAATTTGTACAAGGTGATTAGGAGAATGTGGAAGAGGAATAATAAAGATGCCCAGCACTCTGGAGGGTTTAGGGGAAGGGGATTGTAAATAATGTACATAACTTTTTTGGCATTAATTTGGAGTCAGAAGCATGGTTTGGAACACAAAGGAATGAAAGAGGAGTGATAGCTGGATAAATTTGTTGATGCTTCAATACTGAATAAGAATTCATAGTTTTAGCAATTTTATAAATTATGTATTGCATCATATTCTGACAGTATGGTCAAGCCTTAATAATCAACTGAGTTGCAAAATATAGAAAAACTAAGTTACAAATTAGTAGAAGGTACTATATGGAAATACAATGTATCTGATTTTAATTTTAGTGTTGAGCTTGTTCCCAATTTGTAAGAAATGTAATGATTTCTTTGTTTTTCTTGCATTTGTTTTTGTATTGCTACTTTTGCTGAGTGGATGTTATTATATTTTAGTGTTATGATAAATAAAGTATGAAAAAAGCAAACAGAACATGGTCTTCCATGCAGAGTGTTATGATAGTTGAGAGGGAGCATGTCAGCTTGCTGAAGACAGTTTTGGCAACTGCAAAGAAATGTATTTATTTTTATTTAACATTTATAGAAGATAGTTTGCTGAAACCACTTTTATTGATAGTGGAGATTGCTTTTTTCTCTGCTGTTGTGCAACCATTGAGTTGGTATATGTAATTCTGGAGGAAGGGCAGGGGGTCTTGCATCCCATGAAAACAAAAAACACAAAATTCTGTTAATGTTCATTGAACATGGGTTCAGTGAACAGCTTTCGAGCTTTCTGCATTCAGCAAAACTGCCTTTGATGAATCAACATGAACCTGTCTGAGGGTATTTACAGTCTCTTAACCACTACACCACTTGAAATACCAGAAATGCAGCACTGTCTGTTGCTGTTTGCTGTGGGGAGGGATCTGGTTTATGCAGCTAGTACACTGTTACATCTGCTGGAGGGTACCTTGTAGGAAAGCAACATTGTCTAAATGATGTTTTTGTGTGTCTGATGCTGGGAATATGTAGGCCTGTGGGGGGAGGGGACTAGAAAAGAATGCATCCATCAGCAGCTCACATGGAAGTCCTATATAGTTATGTTTGTGCTTCTGAATAACATGCACTCTAAAGCAATAGCAGCAATGCTCATGTTACTTGGCAAATCATCTCTAGTCTCTGTTATTTGTGGCTTTGTTAGAATACACACAAAATATGTCATTGTCCCATGCTTTTCTTTATGTATCCAAACAAGAAAAATCCATTAGAAAATGTATGCTGTGATGCACATGGCCTAACCATGTGTTCAAGTTATGGAATGCTTAACATGTATGATACCCTACCATGGAATAATGTCAGAGGCCATCACATGGACAATATCTGTCTATGGTTATCCCATCTGTGTAATGTTCCACAAAAAGATAAATCAAAGTCATAATTCATGGCACACAGGTACATTACTATTTGCATGACTGTATGTGTAGGTCAGGAAGGTCTGTGAATGCTTTCAAATACTTTTTTTGCCTATTGCAGAAAGGGATGCCAAAATATTGAAAGCAATGTAAAAGCAAGTTCTCCCATACAGGGAATTAAATCTTGCTATAGACCATTCACCTCCTCAGTCTGTTGATGATTAGCCATGGTAAATCTAACTAGCCATTTAGTGATCATGCTTGACAGGATGTGATTAATGACATTAATTCTGTCAGTGGCCAGAAATGGACACACAATAAAGTGAAATGTCAGGCCACCAACATGAAATGTGCACTAAAGCTCAGGCTGCCTGCCTGGCACAGAAACAGAGGGCAACAACTGGTGGCATGCTGACCAAATCTCCAGTACTAGAGATGGTGGAGTTCCTGCCATATCTGCATTGGAGAAAAGATAATTCTACCATCTATGTCAGAGTCCTAGATGTTATTGCAGACCTCAGTCAACCACCTTCTATATTTGTTGGAGATGCCCCTGGTGAGTATGTCTTGCGTGGACAAGTCTCTGCCATTGTATATAAATGTCTGATTAATGCATTTTACAATCGTGCCCACTTTTTCTCATAAGAATGACATGATTGCAATTGCAGAAACCACCGTCACAGGGTATGTTGCATATTAATTTGCCATACTATTATATTAGTATTTATTTATTCACTGGCATTCAAGTGTTAATGAAAAGTCTTACTTATAATGGATGATTTGTTTTTGGTATTTTCTTAGGTGAAGTGTTATAGGGTTCTTCCATTTATGCATATACAGCTGTTGGATGTCAGAAGACTGTCTGGCTATGATGATGCTAATGACAACTGAATCCAGGCATGGTCATGGGTCACACGGTGTTGGACATGGGCAATCTGGCATCCAAATCACCACACCATTCAATGGATATAGCTTCTGTGTATATGGAACTTACTAAATAAAAATAGGAAGATAAAGAAAGACAAAACTATGCAAACAGATCCACCAGCAAAGGCTAGCTTCTACAATCTCCAGTGAGCAAGTGAGAGACATGGATGAATGTTGTGCTGCTGGCCTTATACATCATGGGTACCATGTAACAAATTAGCTAGCTGAGGTAGCACAGGGTCAGTGAGATGATCTCTGGAAGTGTATGTGCTTTATGTCTATACCTCTCAATCTCTTATCACAAGAAATCTGGACAAAGCCAAAGCTATTGGGGGACAAAGGCCCACCATTTTAAATATCACTCTTATTAACTTAGAAAGCTGCTAAAATAAAAGGTTTTGTGGTATAATGCATTTTTACAAGGATATGAAGCCTGAAACTCAAATGCCTGTTATTTATTATTTAATGCACTATGCATTATTTAATTAATTCAATCCACATTAATTTGCCTGAAAACCATAAATTGTATGAGAAACAGACCAAAAATATGAGGCAAAAATCTGGACATTCTGTGAAAATCTGGACAGTTGAGAAGTATGCTTCTGTCCAATATCACAGACATATGTCTCAGACAGTTTACATGAAGCAGTCAGACATCATGGTAGGCACACTTCTCATGGCAGGTCCACTTCTGTCTCTGGTGATGAGGACTGCTGTGGAAAGGACAATCCAGGGTCTGGCACATGAAGTAGCACCACCATAACTTTGCAAGCCATAGCTGATGGATGTGCATTGCAATGTGAACACCCAGTGACTGAGACACTAGTGGATCAAGTCTCACATTCACAGAGCACTACATCATCTCAGCATGGTCTGGGTCATACTAGTGACCATCCTAGGAAACAGTACTCTCATACATAAGGGTATGCATGCTCTGAGCAGACATCTTCTTTTGATGCCCTTAACCTGTCAATCATATCCAGCTACACTGCTGAACACCTGGTGAGGCTATGTCCCAGCAAATACTGATTCAAAGTTCAGCAATACCCACCTACACACAGAGACATACACACATTTACACACACACACACACACACACACACACACACACACACACACACACACACACACACACACACACACACACACACACAGCTATGGTGTCAACAGCTTTTCCCTTACAGTGTACCACTTTCTCCCAACCCACCGTCACAAGCATACCACATACAATACACACTTTCATGTGGCATAGTCCTCCCCTAGAGCTGAGTCACTCATAGGCACCTTATTAGGCACCCTATCTGTACTGAATCTGGGATTTCTCATCTGCAATGTATCTGTCCTCTTGCAACTGCTTACATATAGTGATTTTATGTAACACTGTCCTTACTGAAAAGCTTTTACTCCTTGTGGATGAGTCATAGGGCAGGGCTTCTTCATTTGCATCCAGACAGTGAAAGCAGGGCATAGCAGAGAAAATACATTTTCAGCAATGAAACAGGTCTATGATAGGGCATTGTTTTAGGCATGGAAGAAGGCGTATTTGTATCTATTCTTAGCCATTGGCTGGGCTTTCTTATAGGTGTCATTAATCATGGAAGTAGTGCATATCTGTCATTATCAATGTCATTATCAATAAGATGTCCCTGAATAAAATCACCCCACACAAACCAGCAGTATAGGCTGCACTTGTGCCATATGTGGGATTTGTGGACACTGCCTGGGTGGCCTGCAGACACATTGTATATTATAATCTATGCATAACAGACCATCTCACAGTTGAGAGAGTGGAACCACTTACAGTTGATGTACCTTCTTCCCTTGCTCTCCAGGTGGGTACTTTATAACAGTGGTGGAAAGTCTATTGCCCTCTCTCCTCTTTGATACATGGAAACCACTTATGCTGCACCACTTTCCGTAGCATGGCATTGAGGAACTGATAGAGTATCCTAGAGGCAGATGTCTGGGATGCACTCACTGTGTCTCCCATTTGTCATTTACAGGTCTCTGTAGCTAGTATTCTCAAAGCCACAACTCCCTTTGTATTCACAGAGATATATTATGTGTTCTACAATGCATGGACTGGCCATCCTGTGTATCATACACAAACTATCCTGATCACAGATAACTGAGGGTAAGGGCACAGTTATTATCATTTGCACATGTGGGAAGACCATAGTGACAGTGTTTGGAAATGAACACTGGGGGGACTAATGATAAGGGTGTACATGGATGTTATGGCCTGGAGAATATGGTAAGATGGCAATACTGCACAGGGAGGGTAGTGTCTCTAGTAGGAGTAGGTGGAGTGGGTGGAGCGTGGTCAGATTGTGTGCTGGTGGACACAGCCCTGCAGATGTTGCCACATTTTTCATGTCCCTGTTTGACAAGTAAATGGTACCCTAAGTAGATCTGTGCACTGACTGCATGTTGCCATGCATAGTGGCTTCCTCTCTGAGGAATGTGAAAGACATGATTAGTGACTGGAACAGATAATGGTGTTTTTTCTCAGTGGGAATGGTAGCCTTTGCCACAGTGTTGATTATTCAGCATGTACATACTGCTTGTATGTATATCCATGTCAAGCCACAGCACCCTCAATATTGGTAGAAAGCAATAATGGTTTCCCTACTGGAAGCAAAAAATGGACTGACATGTAAATGGGAGTATTCTTGACATATGGCAGCACATAGGCTCCTGGAAAATATACTCCCCATAGTATCTTTCAAAAATGCTACCTAAATAGGCAAATCCGTTTTTTGGCATCATTACACAGCCAACACACCACACCAATCAGCCCTGCAGTGACTGTTGTGGCATTGGCCTGTTATTGTATGAGTGCTCTTCACATCCATTTTGCAATGACAGTGGAGACACTAAACTCATGTGTGGGGTGGGAAACAAGGCATGCAAAAACACACAGCAGCTGAAGCCATGGTGTGTCTGTAAGATGATAGGACCATGATCAGAATATGAGAAGTTATTTCTCTTGTATGTGGCACTACATAATACACATGTAAAGGAATATCCATCTGGGACATCACCCACAGGCACTCATGGTGGAGGGTATAGTTCCATTCCAATATTCAGTCTTCCACCAGCTATGTGTTAGTGATCTATCGCCTCAATGATAGATGCCATAAACTCTTCCATGCTGATAAGTGATGTTTGTATAGGCAGATCACCATACATGGCCTTCCTTTCATGTGCAAGGCTGTGTGTCTTGTTGCAGGCAAGGCTGATCATGTCAGAGACCTTGTGGTGCATGTGTTGTGCTGATCCATTATAGCACCAGCATCATTCACTTCTTCATCAAGATCCTATTTTAGACAGTTGCAGAATGCCCAGCTAGTGTTGTCATGTAAAAGTATCCAATGACTGCATTCACAGATGACCTACAGAAAGAAGTCAGTCCCTGCCTAAAAGGACCTTCTTCATTCATTTACATTTTTTAGGAGCCACTTCTTTCTGCAAATGTGAAGATATACATAATGCAAGCAAATGGCCATTGCTATCAGCCATAGCCATAGTAGATCCCTCCCATCCCACAATCCAATATTAGCACAGACTGTATAACATGTGATCCACCATGAGGTACAGGCCACTTCTTTTTTTTTTTCATTTTTTTTTTCCATAATAAATTTTTATTGATATATATTTTCAAAATACAATCAAATCACACATATAATTCACTACTATTACTATCAAAACTATATACAATATCTACATGAAATGCTTCCATATAACAATCATCAATATTCCAAAAAAGAAGACACCAGGGAAAAAAACAGAGCCAAAACATTTGTAGAAGTACTTTGTGTCCATACATATCATACATGTTTTCAAAACATTGTTTCCTCCACATATACATCCAAACTTTAATATATTCCTAATAACAGTATTATGCTAATATAATGTTAAAAACCTTTTCCCATATTTTCGGGTTATTAATATTTTTGTTACTTTGCTTCAGGAGTAATTTATGTGCTAATATATGCTTTATAGCCACAAGCTTGAAATTATCCCATGACGTTTTGTCTGGTTCTAACTAATTTGTAGCTATATATAACTTCATCAGCAAAAAAATATTCATACATATTATAGTTTGTGACCTAGAGAGTTCTCTTGGAGGAACATGTAGAATCATAAATTCCCATGATAACGTTGAACTTTGATAACCCATCTTTTGTAGTTGTGTTCTAAGAGAGTTCCAACGTTTATATATACACTTGCAGCTCCAGAACATATGAAGAAGATCTGCCGTTTGATTTGTGCAATATGGACAAGTCGGAGAATTCCTAGGATTAAATTTATGTAACCTAAGATGAGTATAATAAGCATTATTCCAAATCATCAACTGCGTATACATCAACTTTTGAAAAGAGACCGATTTTATTGTTAAATCAATTGCTTTTAATACCTGATTATCTGCTACTGTCATTTTGTTTACCCAATACCCTGACAACAGAATTTTATCCTGGAATTTTAAATCTTTAATTAATTTATTTGTTGTTGTTATAAATTTGACCTCCTGTTGGAGAGCCTGCCACAATTCAGAGCATTTATCCACAATTCCGACTACCGGTTTATAGTTTTCAAAATGACTTAGAGCAAGTTCTCTGATTTGTCTCATGACAACCATATAACTCTTAGGAAGATTCAATTCCTGCCTAACTTGCCGATAAATGAAATTTATTAAAAACATCAATCAGAGTCAAATTAACTATTAATGGGAATTTACTAAGATTAATCAACTGATTATTTAGTTTAAAATTGGGATTCCTATGGAAAGGCTGAAAAACCATCATATATTGCAACAAGTCTACTGATTGGAATAAATTTTGCAAAGATGACACATATGTTTTTAAGTGGTCCATAATCCCATACTTTATCAAACTACTTTTATCTAAAAAGGGTAAAGCTTTAGGATTTATGTTCCGATCTAAAATATGCTTGTAATTCAAGATCACCCAATTTGGTATCCACTTTGTACTAATTACCTCGTAATTAGCAATTCTTAAACACCTGTTGGCGTTCACAATTAAATAGTATACTTCAAAATTCGGTAACTCAAGTCCTCCTCTACTCTTTGGGGTCATTAATTTCTCATACGATATTCTAGTTTTCTTTGGTTCCCAAATAAATTTAGCTAGATCTTTATGAATTTGTTTAAAAACTGTCTTTGTAATTGATACTTGAGCAGACCTAAAGATATACAACATTCGTGGTAATATATTCATTTTCACTATTGATACTTTTGCCAATACCAGTAATCTTAAATTCCTCCATCTGCCACAATCAGCTACTATTAGTTCCCATACTTGTTTAATATTATTACTATAAAAGTCCTTATTATCCGTAGAGAAGCTAATACCCAAATATTTGATATTTTCTTTACATGATATCTTCCCCAACAGGGACATTAATGAAAAAGGTTTAGGGTTTCTTAATGGGAAAATACTAGTTTTCTCCAGATTCATTTTGTAATTAGAGACTTCTGAAAATTCGTTTATAACATTTAATATCTTTTCACTATCAGAAATTGGGGTTGTACAATAAATAATAAGATCATCAGCAAATGCCGACATTGCTAATTTATTCCTATAAAGTATTGGTGCATTATGATACAAATTTTGCTTAATATATAAAAATAGAGGTTCTAAATAAAGGTTAAACAATAAGGGGGACAAAGTGCAACCCTTCCGTGTACAATTTTTAATCTGTATTCTTTTAGAATAACTCCTATTAATATATAACGTAGTATACGGATTACTATATAATATTTGTAGTATCTGAATAAATTCCTGTGGCATATTGAAATAAGGCAACACATCAAACAAAAAGTTTATATCCACTTTATCAAATGCTTTCTGAGCATCTATTATAAGGGCATAAATATTAAAGTTGTTTTGTTTAGCATATATCATCATATTATGTAGTGTAAGTGTGTTATCACTAGTTTGTCTAGTTGCCATAAATCCAGCCTGTTCCTTAGAAATTAAATGGATCATAATCTTTTTTAATCTACATGCTATAATGGTAGTTAGAATTTTCATATCCACATTTATTAATGCTATTGGCCTGTAATTATCCGGGCTTTGGGGGTCTGAATTAGCTTTATGTATAAAGATTGTTTTTGACGCATTAAGGTGGGGGTCACTAATTTTATTTCTGATTATGTAGTTAAATACATGAGACAATATTTTACCAAAACTATCAGCAAAGTCTTTATAAAATTCAACTGTTAAACCATCAGGACCTGGTGACTTATGTACTTTCATATGTTGAATTACATATACTATTTCCTCTGAAGATATAGGTTTAATCAGATCACCTTGCAGACTCTCTTCTAATTTTGGAAAATTAATTTTTTGCAAGAATCTTTTATTCTGTCTATGTATAGACCTATCAATTTGACCCTCATAAACCTTGGTATAGATTTTTTCAAAAATATCAATAATATCCTCAGTTTTAGAATACACTGTGTCATTGCATTGTATTTCAAATATGTACAGTTGTTTTCGATTGATTTATAATCCTTGCCAATGCTTTTGATGGTATTTGAACATTATTGGCATATTTCACTAAACACCTATGCTCCTGAAGTGTTACTCTACTATTATGCAGCAAGAAGAGATCCCTTTGACATTTCAACATTTCCTTCTCTGTTTGAGCATTAAAATTCTGAATCAGTTCTTTCTTTTGTTTCTATTTTGAATATCAATGTTTTGCCTTTTCTTATAATAAAATCCTCTAATTTGAGATTTAGCTGCTGCCCATTCAATATCAGGAGTATGTTCCTGAAGCTTCATCCTATCTATTAAACCTTTCAGATATTTTACAATTCCATCTATTATATCCTTTTTATTTAACAGATTTGGATTAAGTGACCAATTGTAACCTCTATGCATTCTTGTATCTTTTAAATCTTTAGAAAACATGTATAACCACTACTGGTTCCAAATTAATTAATTCTTTGGATATCAAGAAAAATCTATCCTAGACCACATTTTGTGGCATGGTGAATAGAAGGTATACTTAATTGCATTATTAATATTATGTGTAATATAATTGAAAATCTTCCTTGAAGTCATTTAATGCTATAGACCTATCCAACCCACAATAAAATAATAACCATCATACTGTGTTAAGATTGGATATAATGATGTATATATTCAAAAGTAAAAGAGGTTTATCAAACGCATTATCTGATAAAATAACATAACACCATCACCCATTTTGATCCACTTTAGAGTCTAAAATCTTGTCTTTGTATTGAGTTTTAATAATTATAGCTACTCCGGCACTGTTTGTCTTACCTTCTGATGCCACGACTGCTCTAATCCAGTTCTATCCAATAATAGTATAAAAGGGAAATATCCAATGGATATGTATTAACTGCATACTAAACATAATCTGGAAGCATTTCCTACATCCCGTCCCCATAATCTGAGCATTTTCTACATCCGTCCCCCCCCCAGTGCCGACTTATATAGAACAAGGTTAAAAACACAAACATATTTAAAAGCTTCATGTAATAAAACTTAAAACATTTCCTAAACTTACAACCTATATATTCTAACTTAGCTACTACAAAGTCTACTAAAAAACATCCCTAACACACACTGCTTGCTATCTCTACATAGCTTATGTTCTATTAATTAAATAAATCCTACTGTAAGGCAGTATTACCATTTAAAGAAAAAAAATTAATATATTAACTAACTTTGTTACAATCATTATTTATATACCACTTTTATTGAGAGAGAGAAAGAAAGAAAAAAGAAAACAAAAAAAAAAAAAACAGACAGAAAAAAAAAATGCATCCCACATTATAATTCTGTACCATACACAGTGCCTGCAACTACCAATTGTCAAAGTTTTGCAATTGCATGCTTTAATTCCTAACTATACTGACATTAGTTGTCTGATTAACACCACCCAATAGCCACTATTTACCTATTTATATTCATATATATAGTGCTATACCTTGCACCCACTGCAGATATTGTAAAAATATAATTTGGTTCAAAACTATAAGCATAAGGAAAGAGAAACAGGAAAAACAGATGTTATTATATGCTTCATGTACATATTCTAATGTTATTTACTTGTTAAAAAAAACATTAACACATTATGTCAGTTCTTTTCAGCTTCTCAAACCAGGAAACCATCAGTAATACTCGCGACGGGGGACTGCTTTCGCAGCCGGACCACAGGAAGTGTTACATCGAAATCCACACTCTCAGCTGCATTCAAGAGATTTCCTGTTTACCACTCGACGAAAAAAGTTCGTAGAGGTCATAAAAGTTCAGAAAACGGCCAGCAGTCCTTCGGATTATCGCAAACAAACAGTTTTATTACTTTTACAGAGGCCTAAACAACTTAAGCAGGGAACAAAGGATTACCTAAGCCTCGAAGTATAGTAGATACTGGATCTGACCTCAGGAGCATGCCAGTCTCAACGGAAGTTTCTTTCAGCCCTTTGATGCAGGTAAAACTTTAAAAATCTTCATAAACACTCCCTTTGCCTCGTTTTTAGTAGAAACAGAGTATTTAATCCCATCCACCATAAATGTAAGCACATTAGGATATTTCATCTGGAATTTAATTTGCTTGTCAATCAGAAATTTACAGTATGCAGATAAAGACTGCCTAGCTTGCCTTACTTGCAGTGGTAAATCCTGAGCCAGAGATATTTTATTATTTTTCCACATAACAAAGCCACCATTCTTTTTTGCAGTAAAGAGTATTTTGCTAAGATCTTGAAAGTTCAGTATCTTAGCATATACAGGTCTAGGCATATTAAAAGCTTATACCTCTCTCAGTGCTCTGTGTGCCCTTTCGATAACAATTTGTTTCACTCCATCAGCATCATTTAACAGAACTTCAAGTATTTGTGTTATAGTTGGTATCAGCTCTGCATACTGAATGTTTTCAGGGATCCCTGTAATAATAATATTATTTCTCCTAGACCTCACTTCCAAATCAGTAAGTTTGCTTTGCATGGCTTGTAACTCCATATCATGTACCTTTGTTTTCTTCTCCAACAAGTCTATTTTGTCCTCGGTTTCTGAAATTCTAGCCTCTGTTTTGTCCATTCTCTGCAGCAACTGATTACATGAAACTCCAAAAGTTTGTATTTGAGTAGTCAGGTCCTTTAAAGCTTCTTGTATAGGCAATAAAGCATGTTTGATATCATCCATGTTCAGTGGCTGATAAGTTTTAGATCTAGTCTCTGGTTTCTGTTGTTCCTGCTGTCTAGTAATTCTTTGTTTTTTCGCACTCCCATCCTTTACTGGTGACTGTAATTCCGACAGCTTTGTTTTGGTAGTAGTTGTTTCCATGCTTTTTCCTTCTTGTGACATTTTCCTTTCCCCAAGCTGACAGGTAAAATGAAGAATGCAGACAGTCCTTTGTTTATTTCTCTCTTCAGAGCTAGTTAATCACTTGGAATCCTGATAGATAAAGACTTTTTTTTCCACTTTTTTTCCTGGTTATAGATTAATTAAGTGTAGATGTATCTTTTTTGACTTTAATTTGATGTTCAAACCTCTTGGTAACGACTCAGGTTACAGATTTTTCTCAGGTTTATTAAGGAGCTGCAGGTCAGCAGTGTTTACAGAATGGCAGCCATCTTTGAATCTCAGGTACAGGCCACTTCTATATGTTGCTACCATGTGGCAACTGTTTGTGGCTGGCCACAGGTGTGCCTCTAACATACCACACTGTTCAGCCTGCATTAGTGAAACATGCCATGACAGTGTGTGTGGATGCCTCTACATCTATGCATGTGGTCCGTCTAGCATGCCCCCACACCATCATATGTTTGACCCCCTATACACATGTGGATAACTAAGTTGTCTGTACCTGTACCATGCCTGACCCCACAGCAGTGGTCTGTAGCATGTGTTATCTATGAACCTGACTGCATTTTGCTTCCTCCTAAGAAAAATGTTTCAACAAAACAACAAGTATGATAATCACATGGCTACAGTGCAGTGCTGTGTCCACACTGACCTTTACAAGTGCTCAACACAGCAGGAGGGTTAGGCCTACTTCACTCCATCCATAACAGTCACTTTTAACCCATGTGGTGGATCCTAGGTGACATGCTACATATTAATGCCAGTAAGAAAACCCTGTGACACACCACAGCTTGTTGCATATGCAGTACTTCTCAGTCTACATAATTGCCTTTGGAGTCCCCCTTTAACAGACCAACACATTTAAGAAAGCAATCCTCCACAGCATATGACCTGTGCCCCCTGATTACATTAAATATACTTCATTCCGTCATCAATAAAGTGTTGTGGGGATAGACTGCAAAGCTTAGAAACAAACTGTTTTGCAGCCTCCACCTCCATCTGCAGTTACATGATGGCCCCCCCCCCCATAACAGCAAAATCAAATGCAGTAACATTATCCAAGCATTATCTGCACATGCCAATAGCATAGCTAGGGCAGGCTGAAGGGCACAACTGCCCTCTGGGCAAAGTGTTGGGGTGTACAATCAGGTATTTAATGCTTACCGACTTTTAAAAGCTGGTATTGTGTTTGCATTTAAACCAGAGTGCTGTAATGCTACATGTGTGGTCTAAACTGTAACAACTTCATGCTACAGTTTCAAAGTAAAAACAGATATTTTTATTTATTTATTTATTTATTGTAAATTCTGAGTGCTGTAGTGTTCCATGAGTGGTCTAAACTGTAGCAGTTTGACACAGTTTTAAAGTAAAAAAAAAAAACACTTCTTTTTTCCAACAAAGGGGTATAAACTGTGGCAAGGGTTTGCTACAATTGATGCAAACAGTTTGGTTCAGTTTAGAAAAAAAATATTATTTTCTTTGTTTATATATATATATATATATATATATTTTTTTTTTTTTTTTTTTTTTTTACTATCTGAGGAAGGAGAGGTGGGGGCAGGACACGGAAAGTGTCTGATCATTGACATTTTTTCTTTCTTTTTTTTGCTCTTCCACCGAAGAGCTGGGGCAGGTGGAAGAGGGTCTGTATCTGCCTGGCCACCTATATCCAAGAACAAGCGTGTAGTTACTGTGCAGCCTAAAATAGAACAAATAACCATTAAAACAAGGGTTTATGTAGTCTCAGCTATCAAACCCAAAAGATATGATAGCAAAGTTGAGAAACCAAATTTTAATCAATAAGGTTGCAGAATACATAAAATATGGAGAGCTTTCATCCAGCACCATTGGACTTCCTCAGAATGTAAAGAAAGGCTGGCCATACCTTAGTATTTAAAACATGTTCAATAAAACAATTAGGTATAATAAATCAAATGAAGAAACAGTTGTTAAAATAAAAAAAACTGTTAAAATACTAAAATAAAGCACAGGATTTAGTCCTAATTAAACCATCCAGTATGTGTCATTAAAAATTGATATTACAACAAATCTGAGTGTTGTAAACAGTTAATAATAATATTATATTGCTTTTAATAACTGTATGTTTGTAATACCAATAGTTTCCTGACAGAAGATGTCATAGACGTTTTTTGCAAGTATCCCACATGATATAGGTTTATGTTATTTTCAAGACACACATGTAGGTTATCAGGTATTAGAAAACTAAGATATTAAACTATTGCTGGAATTAATGGAGATTGTTTTACACAACAGCTTTTTATACTTTCAGGGGGAATTTTATGAACAGGTGAAGGATGTGGCAATGAGGGCTGCTTGTCCCCAATCAATGCCAACTTGGTGATGCTTTCATGGGAGAAAACATACATTTTATTATCCCCTACAATTGTTGTTGGATACTTTACCAAAGATTTTTAGATGACATTTATTATGTGGAAAAGTGATTTAGAACACACACAGCAATTTTTATTACACATCTGTAATGCCACAGATTTTTTTTTAAGATTTACACATGAACACATGAATTAGGAAGGCACACATGAATTAGGATGGCGCAATGGTGCAGCGGTACCATTGTCACCTCCCAGCAAGAGATTCTCTAGTTCAATTCCCAGCTGGGGTTTCTTCTGTGTGGAGTCTGCATGTCCTCCCTTGCATTTGTGTGGGTTTCCCCCAGGTGCTCTGGTTTCCTCTCACATTACAAAGACATGAATCTGGAGCATTTCTCCCCAGGCATCCACTGAAAATTGGCTTTGTTCCAAGTCAGACTTTCCTGGTTAACAAATGTTAAATAAACACATTACTAGTATTACACATTATTTAGATGCAAGTCTACGCATGGAAGGAAGTAAATTTGTCTCCAAGATCTATAGAAAGTCCATCTATTTGAATTGCTATTCACATTATAGGACTAATCACCACTGGTTTGTTAAAAAACTTAGTTAAAGGACAATTCATAAGGGCAGCACATATGGTCTCCGATGAAGTTAATTGTTTAACAGATGTTAATAAGATGAGGGACATGTTTTTGGAGAGATGCTACCCTTTAAAATTATTAAATTATATTAGGACACAGATTATTAAAGACAGGTGATAAATATTTCCCAATATTAGGTAAAGCCATCCAACATCCCTGTTGTTCAAACTGTTTTGAATTTGACAAACAAAATGAATGTTAAATTTAAAGTAATGGGTACACATATGAAATTATCATAAAGAACAATTAGTCTAGTCTTAAGACAGTTGATGAAGTATCCAAAGCCATAGGCAATGCACCTAATTGTATACACAGTATAGATAGGAACATTAAAATAATTTTGGAAAGTCGCAAAGTGATCCCAGTGGGGCATACTGACAAACACCCATGCAAAGAACAACAAAGTGTGGAAGATGTAATTATTGCCACTTCATTTTATAACAATATGTTATCATTTTGACAAACCTTTAGCATTCTAGAATACACCCTGTTAAGGTCACTGTGAATCTAAGGGAATTATATAACTGGCAGTTTGTGACACATGTCAATTTGTTATGTGGGGAACATTGAGTGAAAATTTAGTAAAAGAATATATGAACATGCCTACGTTATTAGGAAACAAGAGGTAAATAATGCCTCATACAAGCATTCTTTAACATGTACTGACCGATAAATTTATGTTCTGTATACTGGAAAAAAATCCTATGGCTAGCAGGGGAGGGCAGTTGGAAACAAGAATTGATAGGATGGTAGTATGGCAGATTCAACTGGAAGCAACCCCCCCCCCCCCCCCAGGTACAAATGTGAACATCTCAGTTTAGCCATCAATTAATATGAGGGTGAGGCAATTATGATGATTAGAACAAACAGTTATTAAAAAAGCAAGGGAATATTATTATTAGCCATTTACAACATTCAGATTTGTTGCAATATCAGTTTTAATGGTTCATACTGGATGGTTTAATTAGGACTAAATCCTGTGGTTTATTTTAGTGTTTTAACAGTTTTTAGTTTAACAACTGTTTATTAAATTGATTTAATATATTCATTTTTTTTGTCCTGAACATGCTTTAAATACTAATGTATGGCCAACCTTTCTTTACATTCTGAGGAAGTCTCAGCACTCCACAGGTCAGTTTCTCTGCAGGGTAAAGACAGTCATCCTGTGGGTTTGTTGGTGACCTCTGGTATTGCATCTTTGGTAGTGGATATAGGATACTCATTGAGAAGCAGCACACAACAGGCTCTGTTGAAACATCTGGTGGGAGGTACAGAGGCTGGTATGGACTTGCAGTTCATGACTCAGACTGACAAACTGCAGGGCTTTCTCAATGCAGAGTTACATAGCTGATTGAGCCTGACCATTAGGCAACCGGTGGCAGAGCCCTTGCATGATATCAGCCATGGTTTTGACTGATTTCTGGGCAGAGCAACATGGCAGGTGATCCTCATTCCACACTGCCCAGAATGATGTCCCCTTCCTCCCGTGTCCCTCATTCTCCCTTGTCTGTTGTCCAGCTTTTGTATCAGCACCTTCCCTGTCAGTCTGCATATCTGACGTCCCTATATCATCCTTGCTACGCATACCATTGCACTCTAACCCTCTTCTTCAAAAATAAGAGAAATTGCACTGCAAAATTAATTAATTAATTAATTAATTAACAAATAAACAAACAAAAAACTTCCCTGACTTCTTGCTACTTTTCCCTTTCTATTGACCTTCTTTCACATTTGTTGTTTACTTTTTATTGTATTGTGTACACTGCTTCTCTGAACCATGGATCATGACTGAAAAGAGTCAGCTGGTCAAACAATTTCAAATAGCTTAAAATAAATGATAAAATTAAAAAAAATAAATAAATACATTCCTCTGTTTGCACTTCCTCCTTTCTGACTTTTCTATAACACCATTATCTTTCCATTTATAAAATAAAAAAAAAAAACTGGCACTTTGCAGTATAACCTTTGTGCAGGTTCTCATGGTGCATGTGTTCCACCTTTGATGCACATGTGAAGGCACATTGTAGAGAGCACACTACACATATGCCAAAAGACCCAGATCACATGACTTCTAATAGTATGGCCTACCCAACTGTATGGCAGCTGACATCTTCATGAATGCATTTGCTTCATTATGCAGCACTATCCCTGGCAGTGCCATGCTCTGTTTGCGCTTATGAATACTTAATCCCCACTGGACTACATTGCACAATCTAGACAGTGCTATATATTGTACCTCAGCTGTATTATCCTTCTTTCTTAGCACACCTACTGTTTATGCAAAACAGTATGGGCTTCTGTGAATAAGGATAAATCGAATGTGAAACAAATTGGTTGAATTTTATTTTTCTTATAGGTTCATAGGTGTGTACTAAGCTAATGGCTCTGGAGCCTTTACAAGCCTAGCCTGTAGGATTACCATGGCATCATGCCACCCGACCTTAGTTCCCAGTGCCTCTGTCGAATAGAGCCACTGGAGTGATCTCTGGGGTGAATTTTCTATTTATCCACTTATCAAGATTGCTCTTGAAGAGGGTCAGTGAGGTTCTCTGCTTGACATGTATGGGAAGTCTATTCCATAGCATGGGCAGTCTCTGGGTTATGAACCTGTCCATCTAGCATGTTCTGTTGATTGTGGTAATGAGGTTGAGGTCTCTGGAGCATGTGGTGCTGAGGGATTGGGATTTCTTTAGATGTAGCATTCTAACAGAGCTGAGTCAGACATGGTGTTGTAAGTCAAGCAGAGATCACCTCTAATTAGGTGATATGAGACAGAGAATAGTCAGAGTTTTTGAGTCTGTTCATATGGGACAAGTGTTAAAGGGCTAGGATCCTCTTTGTGAGGTACTTTTGTGCCCCCTCCAGTTGTTGCAGGTGTCTAGTGAGGTACTTGCTAAATGGGGCATTGTACTCAATGACTGGCCTAATGACGGAAGAGTAGAGGGAGACAATGACCTCTTTCTTCCTGGATGCAAAGCCCTTAGTAATGAGATGTGCCACATAGAAGGACTTTCTGACCACAGTGGCAATGTGGTGGTCAAAAGAGAGGTTGCTGTAAACCTGTGTTCCTAGATCTCTTATAATGCCTTCTGTGTTCAGTGGACTACCATCAATGTGGTAATTCAAGGGAACTGGGTTTTTCCCAAGGGGGATGAAGACACGTTTTTTGGCACTGAGCTTAAGGCCATGGTTCTGACATCAGTCATTGGTTTCATTGATGACTTTCTGCAGGATGTCAACATCACATGTGGAGTTAAAAATAGCTCCCAACTTACAATCGTCTGTAAACTTTGTCAGCCAGACTCCCTTTGTGTTGGCCTGGACTTTATAGAAGTAGATACCAAACAGGAGAGGACCCAGGACAGAACCCTGTGGGACTCCACTCATGAATGGTTGACAGTCTCACTTGGAGTCAGCTACTTTCACACTGTGGGTTCTATCTGTGAGCCAGTTTGTAACCCACTTAGTAATATAGGGGTTGATGCCTAGGTTAGTGAGTTTTTCTATGATTCCTGAGTGGGGAATGGTATCAAAGATCTTGGCTAGATCAAGGTAGGCTGTATGAACCACCTTGCCTTCATCCACAGCTCTGGTGACTGACTCAAAGAAGTCAACCAAGTTGAGTAGGCATGATCCACCCTTCACAAAACCAAACTATGTAGGATCAAGAGTTTGGAGATTCCCTATATCCTTGTTTATTAGGTCCATGATGATGCGTTCCATAGCTTTGCATATCAGACTCGTCAGGCTAATGGGGAGATAATTCCCGGGGTCTGTAGTCACTCTTCCCTTGTGCAGAGGGATGACTGTAGCAGTGCGCCATTTGGTAGAGACAAAGCCTGAGGTGAGGCTGTGACTGAACAGGGCACACAGGTGAGGTGCCAGTTCACTCTGTGGTTCATGTAGAACACAGCCGAGGATATTGTCAGATCCCATAATAGCTGTATTCCTGGCCTTGGACAGTGCTGTTTTAACCTATGCAGCAGTAATACTGGGTGCCTGGCAATCTACTGGTATTATGATTGATGCTTTGTGAGGGGAGAGGGGTAAAGTTGGCACTGAATCTGTCTGCCAGTATATTGGCAATATCTGTTGGCTCGGTATAGGAGTTAAAATTGTGCAATAGCTCAGAGCAAATCTGGGTATTGCCGTGGAGATTCTTTACATAACTATAGAAGGCCTTGTGGTTGTCTTTACTATCTGTTGCAATTCTGTTTTCATAGCTAGTTTTAGAGGATTTGATGACGGATCTCAACCTTTTGTTGAGGCTGATAAGGGAGTTTTTCTAGTCTTGGGACTTCAACTTATTCCGCATCAGTTTCCTCCTTCTGTTGTAGAGTTTATTTATGGCAGGTTACCAGCAGATTGGCTTCCTTTTTTAAGGAGAGTGTCTTGGTTCTACTGGGTATGGCAAGATCTATGCCATGTGTACGTGTTCGTACAGTGCATTGGTGTATGATTCCATGGTCATGCAACTATTCTCCATTTGCATGGGTGCCATGAAGTTAGACACCTCTGTTTTTAAGAGCCCAAAGTTAGCTTTGGAGAAGTTTTTCATGGTAGTTACCTTTATGTGGGGATGTGGATTTCCAAGGTGATTAGTTTGTGGTTAGATCTAACCAGGGAGGAGTTGATTATTGGTGTAGAGCAACAGTTATCCATATTAGTAATGACCAGGTCAGGGATGTTGCTACCTCTAGTGGGGGTAAGAACGAGCTGGTCCATGGCATTGAAATTAATGAATTCCAGAAAGCGTTGGGCAAGTGTATTGGTACATGACTAGTTTTCCAAGTTGACCAATTTCATTTTATCTGATGTTTCTTTCTTTTTTTCTAATTTTAACATTTGATAACTAAGTAAGTGAGCTGGTTCACAGAACTGTTTCAACAATAACATTGGTCATAAATGCATGAATAACTACAATGTATATGAGCAACAATTTTAATATAGACAATCAATTAGCATGGTTTTGGTAAGTGGGAGGAAACCAGAAAAAAAAACCTTTGGAGACATGAGGAGATCATGCAGAATCCACAGAACTGTGTCTTGGTGCCAGGAATGAACACCACATCCCATTTTTGCAAAAATGCGATTGTATCAGTGAGCTAACTTCCAAACAAGTCTGATGAATCAAATGAGTGAAATGAAAGGTTATATTTCTATAGCATATATTAATCATTATAATTGCAACTAGAATTGCTTTGTAGCAGCTGGATATAAGACTGTTGGTATGTTGCCCACTTTCTGCATTCCAGGCACAGATAAAATAGTTTTCAGCCAAATCAATATAGAAAACAGCCCTTCTGTACTGTCCATATCAATGACAATAAAAACAATAAAACAAGCCTCATGCCTCATATTTTATGCTGTACTGCTTATGCTGCACAGCAGTAGTGTTAAGGAATTCATATTCATGGAAAGATAAAAAATTATATATGTGCATTCCTTACCCAAACTTATGTGGAATTACCTGCCACATGCACAGCTTGCAGAAAGGATGAGATCAATTGTTTGGACTGTTTGTATATGAAAAGATAAAGCAAACAATATATTAAATGGAACCATGAAAATCTAATTGTGTAGTGACTACCACCTTTCAAACCTGTAAGTCACATAGTCAATACCTTTCCCAGTTCAATGAATGTTGATTTAGCTAGAAGGGCAATATTTAGAATGTTTTTATGAAGCTGCTGTAATGGGATAGAGTTTTACTGAAAGGAAACATTCAAAGTGAGTGACAAATAATTGGTTCTATTTCATTTTATCTGGTCTTCAGAGTAGCATCTGTTTCTCTTGTCGTACAGGTGATTTATTAAGCAAAATAAATAAAAGAATGAATATAAGGCTCTTCTGTACATTACACACAGCACTTTTTGAAATTTGTTGTTAATCATTTTGAGGAGTGTGTGTGTGTGTGTGTGTGTGTGTGTGTGTGTGTGTGTTTGTGTGCTTGAGCACGCATGTGTATGTATGTTTCTCTATCCCTTAAGCAATACTTTGTCTTTCAATCTCTTTCTATGTATTTATATGTGTGTGTGTGTGTGTGTGTGTGTGTGTGTGTGTGTGTAATTTTTTCCTCATGCAATATTCGCAGTCTTTCTCTCTCTCTCTTTCTCTCTCTGTATCTTTCTTTCTATCTGTTTATCTATCTGTTTGTGTGAGTACGTACATGTGTGTGTGTGTGTGTGTGTGTGTGTGTGTGTGTGTGTGTGTGTGTGTGTGTATGCGCATGCGAGCGCATGTGTGTGCATCCATTTTTTCCGTTATGCCTTTCTCTCTCTCTCTTTTTCTCTCTCTTTGTATCTATCTATCTATCTATCTATCTATCTATCTATCTATCTATCTATCTATCTATCTATCTATCTATCCGCATGTGTATGTGTGCACATGTGCATATTTTTATGTAAACTAGAACCCAGTTCTGTTTGATGTTTACTGCATTTAATGCAGCAGTCTACTTCCCTGTATTTCCAAGTTTTCTAGTATACAAGCAAACAAACAAAAAAATGTCATAAGTTAAATGTCACTCAAAATAAGGATACTGACTGCATGCAAAACTAAGAACTGAATATCCATTGGCAAACATAAAATAAACACAGCACTTTCATTAATTTTAACATTGTATTTATACTGTGTCACTGCTGCATTCCCACCATTATTTGCCTTTGCCTTGATCATCTTTCTGTCCAATGTAATCTGTCATTGTTTTACTGGGAATGGAAGATATGAGATAAATATTTCAAATAACAAGCTTTATTGCTTTTACACTGGATGCCATATGTATTCAGAAGAGCTCCTGTAGAATCTAATGTAAAATGTATGGGTCACATATTATAAGGAATACATAAAGCTTATCTGTAAAGCAATTGGACATTTTAAGGATATTGCCCTGCTTAAAATATATTTCTTTGACACCATACCTCTCAGTTTGTGAACTTTAAAAATCATAGCAAAAGCGTCAAAAGAGTAGCACTTTATTTTATGGAACAGAAGTTCTTTTGATACTAGACCCAATATTGTTACTGATAAGAATTTTTTATATAATTATTTTGAAAAGTAAGAGAAACTCTGAGGCCAAAAATCATAGTGACATACCCAAATCATATCACTTGAGATTTATGCTTGACAACCCCTCCCGATCACATCCTTACATATACTGTAAATATTCTCTCAAATGGCGACCAAACTCTGCATAGAAATTAATAATGCATTGAGTTAAATGCTGACAAGATGCTTACATACTAAGGAAACAAAGTTAAGTTTACATGTTTATATACATCAAGTTTTATGAAAATTATTAAATTTAGTTTCGATTAAAAATATAATTATAAAAATATGGTACTAGTACAATTAGCCATTAAACCTTAATACAATTGCCACGGTTTCCTCATACATACTACAGTAAAACATTCTTTATGTTTACTGCACTCTGTATATTGTAGAATATTTGTTACATGCTTAAGGTGCCAATTTGAGATTGTGCAGTATTTAAATGCATATGTTCTTAGAGTACTTATAAACAAAGGTATGACATTTAGGTCCAAGGAAGTCATTGTTCCACTGCATTCAACATTTATCAGACCTATCATTGAGTACAATGCTCCCTTTAGTATGTACCTAACCAGACATATCCAACAACTGAAATGTCCACAGTGTTTCCTCACTAAAAGAATACAGGGCATAAGTAAATTGTCTTATGCAGACCTCCTCAAGGCCCTATCCTTCTATTTTGTCTCCTTCAGGCTTTTGAGGGGAGATCTATGGCTGGCATACAGGCCATTGTCAGACCCCAATCTGATGGACCTCCTGCATATTCACAAAACAAGCAGCACCACAATTACCTATTCTAAAGACTTAAACCTTGCCTGTGATATAAATATGACCTGCTGTAGAGACAAGTATGTATCCCAGAGAATATCCCATCTCTGGAATAGGCTCCCCATCCATGCAAAGCAGAGTTCTTCGTTAACCCAATTCAATTGTAACTTGGTCAATTGGAAGTGGAACAGGAAATTCATCCCTAGTTTGGCACTTATGTCTCTAATGGACACAGGCAACTTGCAAATGGTTCATCTCTCAGGCTTCTGCTTATAAATGTTTCATCTCCCAAGCCTCTGTTTACACTTATCAAGTGCACCAGAACTTTTCAAAGATTTGGGATGCATGGCTAGGCTTAAAAAGGCCCTTGTGGTCATTAGCATAGTAAACACCTATGACCTTATGAGTATGAACTATGCATGACATAATCCCATGAAATGTCAAAAAAGAAAGAAGAAACTATGTACAATTCCACACTGTTGAATGAACAATAGATGAAAGGGACAGTTGGATGGGAATGACATTTACACATCAAAACATGTACAACATACGCATTTAGCCATGGCTACTAACTGCTGCCCTGTAATCTGAATGCTTGATTTGAGTAACACTGTGGCTTAGTTATTACATAATTTGGGGAATTGCTGAATAGTTCCACTATAACTTTTTTAACTGCCCATGTTCAGATAACAAATGCCCAGCAGTAACAGATTGTAACAACTAAAGTGAACAAATGTTCGCACATCCCAGATGAAGGGGGTTTCACACCCAGACCCTTACTTTATTATTTTTATTAAGTTCATAGGTTCATAGGTAGGTTCTAGGCTATTGACCCAAGGGCCTATATAAGCCTAGCCAACAAGTTCCCTGGCTTTCACCCCCCCAAGAAAGTTATTTTCCTGTACCCCTGTCAAGCAGAGCCACAGAAGTGATCCCCGGGGTGAATTTCCTATTTCCCATCCACTCATCAAGATTTCTCTTGAAGAGTGCTAATGAGGAACTCTGCTTGACATGGATAGGTAGCTTGTTCCAGAGTATGGGAAGTCTTTGGGACAGTAATCTATCCCTCCAGCATGTTCTGTTTATTGTGGTGAAAAGGTTTAGGTACCTAGAGTATGTATCTCAGAGGGATTGGAATTTCTTTAGGTGTAGCATGTCCAACAGATCTGGGTATGACATAGCTTTGTATGTTAGGCAGAGATCACCTCAGAGTAGGCGATATGCTACGGAATAAAGCTGGAGTTTTTTGAGATGGTCAGCATAGGGCATCTGTTTGAGGCCTGTAATCCTCTTTTGTGAGGTACTTCTGTGGCCTTTTCAGCTGTTGCAGATGTCTTGTGAGGTACTTTCCAAAAGGGGTGTTGCACTCAATAATGGGTCTAATGAGAGCTGAGTAGAGGGGAACAATGACCTCATTTTTCTTTGATGAGAGCCCTTTCGTGATAAGGTGTGCCATGTAGAAGGATTTCCTGACTACTATGGTGATGTGATTATCAAAGGAGAGACTACTGTCCACTTGAGTACCAAGGTCTCTTATCACACCTTCGGCGTTAAGTGGACTGCCGCCTATGTGGTAGTTCATGGGTACAGAGTTTTTACCAAAGGGGATGACAATGCACTTTTTAGTGTTGAGCGTGAGGCCATGGCTCTGACATCAGGCATCTGTCTCAGTGAGGCCCTTATGCAGAATATCCATGTCATTTGGGAACTCGACTATGGCACCTAATTTGCAGTCATCTGCGAACTTCATCAGCCAGAGGCCCTCTGTGTTAGCCCTTACTTCAGAGAAGTAGATACCAAACAGGAGAGGACCCAGGACTGAACCCTGGGGTACTGCACTTGTCATCGGTTTGAAGTCAGATTTAGAGTCTGCAACTTTTACAGTGTGGGTTCTGTCAGTAAGCCAGCTGACAACCCATCTTGTGACATATGGATTTATACCTTGTTTAGTGAGTTTATCTATAATTCCAGAATAGAGGATGGTGTCGAAAGCCTTGATGAGGTCAAGATAGGCTGTGTGAACTGCCTTACCCTCGTCTACAGATTTGGTGACTGTTTCAAAGAAGTCTATCAGGTTCAGGAGGCATGATCTGCCTTTCACAAACCCGAACTGGGTGGGGACCAGAGTTTGGAGGTTACAAATGCCTTTGTTACTGAAACTTGAAGAAAGTAACTATGAAAATGTATCAATCTCTTTTTCCATGAGGTTTCAGGGTTGGAATAAACATAATGCTGTACAGCTGATATTGTCTGGAACCACTGTTTGTGAACAACTGCCACCTCATGCTATTATACTTATTTAATAGTGACCCTGGATCAAGACTAAGATAAGATAGTTACAAGACTGTATATTGTCACCACATTTATTTAATTTACGTACTGAATATAGCATATGAAATGGTGTTTACATGAATCACATACTGTAATTAAAAAAGCAGGGAAAATATTAATAACCTCAGATAAGCAGATGACACCACTCTGACGGCTGAAAGTGAAGAAAAGTTGAAGAGCTTATTAATGATGAAAGATGAAAGTGCAAAATCTGGCTTGCTGCTCATCATGAGAAAAATGTATGTCATCTAGTCTTATCAATTCTTTGCAAAGCAATGTAGAAGAAGTTGAGGCAGTGACAAATTTTACCTTTTGGGGCTCAAAGATCTCTGCAGATAGTATAGTGATTGCAACAATAAAATTAAAAAAAAATAACACTTGTTTGTTGGAAGGAAAAATGTGGCAATTCTAGGCAAGATTTTAAAGAGTAGAGATATTACTTGTCAACAAAGGTCCATACTGTTAAAGCTATGGTTTTCCCAGTAATAGCATATGGCAGTGACATTTGGAATATAAGTAAGGTTGTGCACCAGAAAATCAATGTTTTAGAACTGCAGTGTCTAATAAAACTTTTGAGAATACCATGCATTTAACTTTTTACATATTGGTGACACCTCCAGGTGTTTCTGCAGTTACATCCTACTAATAGAAAAAACGAAAAGAACAGGTACTCCAAAGTGACAAAGGTTGTGGAAGTAACAAAAAGGGCAATAGTCCAAAAAATAAAATCCACAAACCAACCACAACAGCTCCAAATAAAAAGTTTAATTCAATAAAAAGGTTAGTGCTTTCATGCCCTTACATGAGCACTTCTTCAGACCATCATATGGTCTGAAAAAGTGCTCTTGTAAGGGCATGAAAGTGCTAATCTTTTTATTGAATTAAACTTTTTACTTGGAGCTGTCGTGGCTGGTTTGTGGATTTTATTTTTTGGACTATACATCCTACTAATGTCATTAGACATCATATATTGCTTGTTTATATTTGCATTAATAATTCCATTACAAGCTGCATACAAGGTGTTAGAAAATATAATATATTAAAGCTAATGTAACAGCAAAAACAGATGCATTGTTATTTGACCTTGGTCTAGTGTAGCTAAAGAGACAGGGAATATTGTTTGTATATTATTTATTTGTACTGTAATAATTTTCATAATTGTTTAAATATCTCAACAATCATGTGGCATGAATAGAACTGCTTAACCACAGCTGAATAAACAGAATACGTTTGGCAATGTGTATGTTGCTTGAATGATTACTTAGATAATGTAAGTTTTTTTATACATTTCCAACATTATTTACTGTGTTTATTGTGACTTATAAATCAAGTTTAAGACCTAGAGTCAAATGAATGCAGCCAATGTAGCAACTATTTTTTGCTGAATAGTTTGTCATTTAGAGTTTTCTCGTTTATGGTTCTAGAGAGATGATAATTTGAACTGTGAGGTCGTAACTTCATATTTTTATAAGGCTCAGATCACACCCATTGAAAGTCAGAGTACAAACTCAAAAGAGCACCAGTGGAGGGGATGAGTAAAGATTTAAGTTTTTATGTATCTGTTTTCTAACACCCCTTTGTCTGCACTGGTCTTTATGGAATCTCAATCAGCTTCTGTCCCTTTTGTAACCAACCTGATGACATTAAGTATTTTGAGGAAGCGTGTCAACTGCTGCATACTTACAATAACAATTTATGATTCAGTATGTGAGGGTTATAAAAAATTACCTAACTTGGAGACTACCTTTTCACCTCAGAAGTAAGCACAACACACACCTCTTAGACACACACACACACACACACACACACACACACACACACACACACACACACACACACACACACACACACACACACACACACACACACACATACACACACACACACACACACACACACACACATGCACACACACACACACACACACACACACACACACACACACACACACACACACACACTCAGCACAAAGCACCAACACTAAACACATTAATTCTGAGGTTGTTAATTGAACACTATCTATGCTTCCTGGGCTAAGGACTAAAACTATCTCAGTCATTAGTTCACAAAATGCACATCCAGTGCATATATTTCTAAGAGTCATAAGGGTACAGTCTCATCCTTAAAGCCTACTGAAACTGCTTCTACACACAGTAATGTTTTAGTTTTAGGTGATTATTTTCAGGCATATGAATACCTCTCTCACCTTGCTGGATAAGACCAGGGTGACAGCTGTCCTTCAGAGCCAGGGCCTGGAGTGTAGCAAGGACTTCTTGAACGATCTCTTCTGACAGATATGATTATGACCTGATAGTGTTCCATGTGGGAAGTGAATGACCTGTGGCTCACTACACACAGAGGAATATGCAGAAGGATACGATGGAGTTTACTATGTATACATCCAAGGCATGAGACACTGGTTCTGATTTGTACTTTGTTATCACCCAGAATGATGCCAAGATTTGCTAACAAAGTAAATGGCATTAATAATTGACTATGTAACTGTTGTCATTCTAACAAGATCCAGTATATGTCAGCTTGAGACAAAATAGCAGACGAGCCTTCCTGCTTTGCCGTGGATTGTCTGCACTTCTGTTACCAAGGCTTTCACATTCGGGCTAAAGCTTTTGCTACCCTCATAGTATCTTTTATGCAGAGTTTATCTGCAGGACATGCCGACCTGGTAAATTATAATGTATACATCAAAAAATGACCCAAGCAGCTCAGAATACTCCACTTTAATGTCACAACACAGGATAGTATGAAGATAGTCCAACACACTTAGAGCTTTCACCTAACAAAAATTGGCTTCTTCAGAGTAAAGTAGGAACAGATAATTCATCCATTTAAAAAGCTTGACATCAACGGATTTTAGCCTATCAAAGACTAGAGACAATTAAGAATAAAAAAACTATACCTATGCATTATCTACACATAAAAACCATTATAAAAAGTTGTAAAAATATATATATATGTATATATCTATTTGTACTTCAACTTTTCTGCTGTGAAAAATATTTAATAATAAAGTATAAAATATTAAATATTAAATACTAAATGATGTTAAATACATGAACCAAAAGCAACAACCCTACTAATATTAGATAAGTTTAAATATACTAGCACTTAACATAAATAATTTAAGTAATAATAAATAAATATAAACTAATAATCATAAGGTAATTGCTCCAGTTTTTAATACATGCAATAAAGCAACATTCTCATTCAATCCAGGTAGACACATAGTGTTGAGTCTAAGTTGCCACTTAATTTCGGGGGTTTCTACTTTCAACTTAGAGTCTCCCCCCTCTCACTTGTAATTATCCTATCAATAACAAAAATAAATACATTTTTTAATTTGTACATAAAGTGCTATGCATATAAAGTGCATTGTGCTGATTTCTGGTTCTGATAGCTCTCACATGTTCAGAAATCCTATCCTTTAATTTTCTTCTAGTCATTCCTACATAATAACTTTTGCAACTTGCGCACGTTGCAACATATATTAACATTGTAGTGTTGCAACTGCACCTACCAGGACAGGATAAAGTTCTGTCATATCCTGTAACAGAAACATAAGGTCCATCATTGATGAATTTGCACCACACTTATACATCAGTGATACCTATTTCTTCCTTTTTGGTGCTTCCAATATATTTTTCAATTTTTGACCCCTACTGTAAGTAATTATTGGTTCGGGTCCCAAAACTTTCTTAGTTTGTTCACTAAAACCTGTCCTCCAAGCATTGTTAATAACTGTGTGTAATGATGGAGTGAGGTGGTTATACCTCAAACCATTATACTAACATGTTCCAAAGTTTCAACTGTAGTAGATGTATTAGAATGTTGAGATTCTGTACATAAAATAGGTTGAAAGGCCGTAACCATCCTTGAAGTGATTTTGTTTTTCACTTTCAAAACCAACTTAAGGGGATAACCTCTGTCCAGAAACATTCCCACTAACTTAAAAAGTTCTTGTTTAAACATATTCTCATCACTAACCAATATTGACAGCCTAACCGTCTGTCCCCTGATTATTCCTTTCCTCTGATGATATGGATGGCAACTATTATAATGTTATAGTGCATTGGAAAAAGTTTTTTTCCTATATATACTACTGCTTAATTTAACAGCATCATTCTTCAAGTGGATGTCCAAAAAATCTATTTCACTCAAATGACAGGTACTAGTAAACTTTAAAAATGGGGTTGTGTTGTTAAGGTATTCCACAAACTTGTTGGCTTCATGGCCATCTCCATCCCATAAAATCAGAATATCATCCAAAAACCTAGAATAAAGTAAAATCCTTGTTACATATTGTGACTGAAAGACATGAGTTGCCTCCCAATTAAGTAAAACTAAATTAGCGAAAATAGGGGCACATATAACCTCCATCGCTACTCCAGAAGTTTGATGATAGGTATCCCCTTCAAAACTAAGATAGTTATAAAGTAAGATCAACTCCATTAAATCCACTAATACATTTATTCTAGTTTTGTCAGCCTCTTGTTCTTTTAATAAACTTTCTCGAAAAAAAGCTAGTTCCTCTTTGTGTGGTATTGTAGAGAATAAATTAATGACATCCACAGTTAAAAATGAGAAAATACCTGTGGTTTTAAAATCCCTTAATCTCATTAAGCAGTGCCATCAATCTTTAAGAACGTGAGATATTCCTTCTAATAATTTCTTTGTCTTATGATCCACAAATGCTGCTAATGGCTCAGTTTTCGAATCCCTAGCTGCCACAATGGGTCTAAATGGTGGATTATGCAAGCATCTGTGGATCTTGGGAATACTAAAGATCACTGGCGTAACAGGGTGTTTAACAGAAAGATATTTAAACTCATCTTCGTCAATGGCTCCCTGTAACAATGCATCCAGCAAGTACAGACCAATTTTGGCATATGCCACATTAATTTCATTTTTTGACACACTGCAATAGGTTGAGCCGTCACTCAATATTTCATACATTTTAAATACACAGTCATAATGGGACATAACCACAATGCCCCCACCCTTATCTAGCTTCATAATACGTATGATTTTATCACATGCCAGTTCATATAAAATCTTTCTCTCATCTTGACTTAGATTATCATTTACTGTCTTAATATTTTTGCATGTTTTCCTCATTTCATTTTCACGCAGTTTTTCGAACAATGATGCATCCGCATTGCTAGGGGGTATAAACAGACTTTTTCTGTGTAGTCCATTATTTAATCTGCTACTATTATTTAGACCAGAAAAAAAATAATTTCAAGTTTAACTGTCTTGTAAATAACTTCAAATTAATAAGAACATCTGCCACATCTAACTGGAAGTTAGGTACAAAGGTAATACCTTTTTTTTTGGTGAAAGCGCTAAGTGTGTGGGACTCTCTTCATACCATCCTGTGTCGTGACATTAAAGTGGAGTATTCTGAGCTGCTTGGGTCATTTTTTGATGTATTTGTTCTTGTTTTTTTCCTGTTGAAAATTTTATTTTAAATTCTAATGTATAACACATTAAAGTGGATTTATTTAATGCCAGCAGTAGTCTAAACAAAAAAATGCCTGAACTTGAGCCTATCCTACAAATTGAACTCATCTATATGTGAGTGTGTAGTTAACAGAGATATGGAACCCCATTCCAAAAGACTTTCTCTCAGTGTAAGGGACCACTTACACTGAGAGCAAGGGTTTTGGAATCTGGTCACTCAGATTAAGTCTGTTTATAGATAAGCCTTACACCAAAGTAAGTCACTTACACCGAGAGCAAGTCTTTCAGAATCAGGGCAGACTTACACTGACAGAAACTCTTCTGGAATCTGGCTCAAGGTTTTGAAACAATTTAAGGACTCCTTCTGCAGGACATCGTTACATTAGAACAGATTCTGTGGGCCTCTTTTGAACTCATAAATAGCAAAAATCACCCTAAATAAGATGAATTACTACTTCATAGCTAACTATAGAATATCCTGTCAGTCCCTTTCTGAGTAGTATAGCTATCGTAATGCATTAGATGAAAAACCCATTAAACTCAACACCTTTATACTGAGGGAATTCAACTATCCACAAACAAAATGTCTGATGTACACTGCCAGTAGTCAGATTGCCCTCAGTTTCTTTGACATTAGAACAGCTAATTCATTTGTACGGATTATTAGTTATCCTTCTGGGGGCCACAATACCCTTGATCTTAACCTCTCAGACATTGGCACTTTTTGAACATCCCATATGCATTATCTTCCCTTTTTAAATCACAGTTGCATTGTGACAGGTTGAACGATTGAGTTTTTATAAATTTGTCTTAGTTTTTACTGACTTAGTTGTATATGCCTATACTGATATACATTTTTAACAGTGTTATGAAATTCATTAATTATTCATTAGGATGTGATTGCAATTGGTGTAAAAATATATTTAAGCTGTTATGGGTAATGGGGTTATTAACTCTGATGAAATCTTGTAGATTTGGATGAAAGCGTTAAGTTATTTATGTTGACGGTTTTAACATCAATAAACAAATAGACTGGATTCTGTCAGACATTTTTCATATGCAGTTTGAGTTTTGTTATTCTGGTTCCTCCTTTTTAAATCAAATCATAAATCAGTGATATTTTCTTTTAAAAACCTCTGTGTATACAGACTTCTTAAAAACAAACTTTCTACATTTACCTGATGACCCTAATAAATTCTGCTGTGATCCTCCTCCAATGAATGTCATTGCTAAAACCATTGTCTATGCCACTCACTTCTACTCCCACTTAAATAGCAGTATGGATAAAGCAGTCCTTATCTACACCAAATATAATGAGAAATTTAAAAACAAATTCCAATGGTAGAATACCTATATAAATAAATAAATTATATAACAAGAGAAAGAAATCACTTAATGCTTATAAGAAGTCTCATTCTACTTACTTTAAAAGACAGTTAAGAAAAACTAGTAAAGAGTTTAAGGACACCATTGGGAAGCTCAAAGTGGAATATGATCTTAAAATAGTCACTAAAATCAGAAATAACTAAAACTCTTTTTTTAACTATATCAGGAAGTCAAGAACACCCACTCAACAATGTTTGGATCTAGTCCACAATAGTGCTGCCCACTCTGACCCAAAATAAATAGCTATTATACAATGACCCCCATTAATATTCCAAAACGTACACGCTGATTGATCAGCATGCCCATTGTAAATCAGACTTATACTAATGGAAAAAGGTCCAGTCGCCTGGACGTTTTCCATTAGTATAAGTATTTTTTTTTTTTTGTTACAGCAATGGAAAATGGAAGAGCTCCGTTGCTGTGATATTGCTATGTTAAATGGGTTTAATATAGCGAGATAGCTTTAAAAAAAGCAATGGAGATCTTGCTTTCTCCGTTTCTTTTTGTAAAGCTGTCTCACTATGTTAAGTCCGTTTAACATAGTGAGACAGCTTTAAAAAAAGCAACAAAGAAAAGAAGATCTCTGTTGCTTTTTTTACAGCTGTCTCGCTGTTAAACTCCTTTAACATAGCGAGACACCTTTTAAAAAGCAGTGGAGATCTTGCTTTCTCCGTTGCTTCCACACACAGCTCTGATGTACTGCATAAGCATACGCATGTGCAGTACATCAGAACTGCCACAGAATACCAGACAGCTGTGGAAGGGCAGCACAAAGATATTATACAATGCCATCATTTAAGAAAAGTATTTTTTTCTTAAATAATGTCTTTGTATAATAGCAATAACCCACTTCTGGGTGTGGGTAATGCTGAATTTACCCACGGTTGTCTTTGTTTGGCCATTTAGGCTTTGCCCTCGTGATCAAACCACACCAACCGTGGGTAAATCCAGCATCACCCACATCCAGGCATGGGTTATTGCTTAAATATCCTAGCTGACAAATTTAGAATAAATTTTACTATAAAAACAGTTTCCACAGATTCTCCAGTCCCAGCTACCCCCTTAAATTACTATGAAGTAAGTACTGTTAGCTCTTTTAAAAGTTAAAAACACCTCATCTATGGGCTCAGATAACATACCAGATAACCTGATTATCAGTACCAAATGCGACCTACTAAACCCCATACCTAGCCTCTTTAGTCTAACCACCTACACTGGTTACCTTCTTAAAGAATGAAGAACAGTTAATTATTGCTGATACACAAGAGTGGCCCAAAACAAAGCATGACAACTATTGACCCATTGGTTTCACTAGCCTTATATGTAAAACTATGGAACATATTACCTCAGACTTTATTAATATTGATATTGAAGATGAGATAACCCTGTATTCTGATCACTTTAGCTTTGTTAAATGAAGATCCTGCCTCTTTTACCTCATTAATTTCTTCCAGAAAGTCATAAAAGCAGTGCATGAAGCTTGCACAGCACTTGTTGAATATTTTGGTATGACCAAGGTCCTCATCACTATTCCCCATACAGGCATTATTGACAAACATATAACTCTACTATAAACTTTTATGTTGTGAGGTGGATAACCAACTGTCTCTTTGAAAAAAGCCATATAGACAGATGCACAGGTGCCACTGCAGAAAGCAAAAAAGTTGCTAGAGAAGTCCCACAGCACTCTGTGTTGTACCCTCTTTTGCTTGGCACATATTTCATAGACTGTGTTGCCAGCACTCATAGCCTATGGTTTTCTAAGTTTACAGATGACTAAATCGGGAGTTATTATTTGATCTTCCACTGACTCACAGTTGATCTGGTTCAAGGACAATGCTCTCAGATTAAATGGGAAAAATGTTGTACGGTTAATTTTGATGGACAGAACCTTTTCTTATAACAAATAGGTGACATACCTCACCAATCAGACATTGTTGTAAAAAATCTAGGCCCTCATGTTGATAATTCCTTTTGACATTCATGTCTTCGCAATTGATCATCTAATTTCCAAAGACATCTTCTCTAGATCCAGTAATGTCTTAATTCCCTTTTACACATATCTCAAAGCACCCATTATTGAATACAATGCCCGTTTTGTCACTCAACTTCAGATATCCCACAGGATCTTCACCAAAACGTTAGTGGCCTCAAAAATTCTTAGCTATCAGGACAGATTGGCAGCCCTCTTTCTATACTCAATTTCTTATACACTCCTCAGTAAAGATTTTTGTCTAGCCTTTACAGCTATGAATGATCCAACTTCCTTTGGACTTCTCTTCTTTCACAGAGCAAATGTATCTTTGAATACGTTTGGGAAAATGAGTGATATTAAACCTGTCAAATAAATTTGGGAAACATTCCTAGACTTTAAAAGGCCCTTTAGGGTAGGTAGCCTAGTAATTACCTTTGAACCTCTGAACCTACGAAAGCCAGGCTAAAGGAATTAAGCATTCACCAGCAGATAAATAAGGCACATTGGCATGATACATTTCATATCCCCAAATGTCACGACTTGTCAGGCAGAATAAAACCCCTGCCATCTTGAAAGTAAACCTAGATAATTGAATGGGCAGCCCCAAATTCTCTATTTTTATTGTCCACCTTGAGGCTGGAGTGATTTTTGAATATGGGGTATTTGCTAAGCATGTAATGATCTGCAAACTTATTGCCTAGTACTTACTTATGAACCTATGACTGCAAGAAGGTCAAATCAGTCAATACTTATGGAAGAAAATGCAAACTGTTCAGCTGAGAGTCTGTCAGCAATATTAAAACTCAAATAGTTTTGATATATAACGCAAAGACAGGATTCACTAGAAACAAAAAAAAAACACTGATGCCATGATGTTGATAAAGGCTAAAAGCAAAAGAGAGGAAGCAAAAGCTAACATGAATATAAAACATTACTGAAGTAATGAATATGAATTTGCAATAACTTAATTAAGCAGTTGTTGACAAACAGGTCTAGTGTGTTAAAATCCTTACATTTATGCAGAGTTAGACTCAACTAAACAACCCAAGCTCCTGAAACATAAGAAAGGGACTGCAAATTACTGAATAACGCAACTGGAGTGCAACAAATTGAAAAAGAATACATTCTGTTGGACAGTTCATATTTGGAAAACTTTTTATAATGATTTTTCTGGTAGTTACTGCAGAGGACTAAAGATCTTCCTTAGCTGCTGTTTCCTATGCCAAGGGTGCAGGGTTTGAATCTTTCCAACTTAATTTACCTGCTATGTTGTCTTGAGCAAATCCCTTAACCAGACAGTGCTTTAGGGAAATTTGTAAATTGGGCTAGCCTCCTAAATGGTATCCTAGACTGCATGTCTAGTAACCAACTATGAACTATGATAAAGAAAACAAGGTGACGTGGTATCAAGTTGGGAGTGCTATGGGCTTAATACATAAAATGTTAATTACCTGTCTCATCTGAAAACATGGTTTCATCTGGTGCATGGACTAGAAGTAAAGCAGACCTTGCACTTGATGCTGCATAGGGGGTACAGACTGCCTGCATATTTGTGCAATAATGCCACATTCAAGATTTTGTATTACAGAACAGTGCATAAGGTGCAAATGAGCATCATACTGTAATAATCTGCTTGATTTTTCTCAGTGTGGTCACAAATGTATGTCTTACGTAGTCTATGGTGCACAATAGACCTTATGTGTAAACTAGCAGAGTATTGCTGCTGTTAATTGTGATATACAAGTGTGATGAAAGGCACAAATGTCATCAAAAGTTAATAATTTGATGACATTTGTGACAAACTGAACACAGCATGTTACAAATCACAATACAAAGAAATGGAAGTTATTTACAGGTGTAGTGATGTCTCCAATTTCTTGGCTTTGCACTACAAAACTGAGGTGCTGAATTAACCTATTAGGAGGCCAGAGTTTGAGATGGTAGACCATTGCTACAATCGTCTACAGAGTTGAGATATATTCCATCAGAGAAGGTATTTCTGACTGGTAATGTATTGCATTAGATTAAAAGAAGCAAGGTATTGCATTGTTACAAAGAGAGTAGTTACTTGGAAAACATCTTATGAACAGAGGTCGCTTAAGCTAATGAAGATTTATCTGCTGAAGGACTGAAACAGAACTACAGAATTTATTGGCATGCTGGACGAAATTCATTTAGCTCTTTCCATGATCGGCAAGCAAAAAACTACAATTGTATTGGAGAAGCAAAGGAATTAATAAAATGGCACTCATGTTACATGCCAGTTTGGGAAGGAATGGCCATTCAGGGCAAACAAGTACAGTGTTCAAGTGACACAGAGTGTACACAAGCAAAATATAGATAATACAATAGTACTAATAAATAAGTAAAGCCTATGGAATAATTAAATTGCACATCAGGGGGTTCAAAATCTGTTAGACGATTGGATGATGAAAGAAAGGAGTCAAATAAGACTGAGCATCCTTTTTTTTTTTGCTTTATTGGTTTCTAAAGATATAGGCAAACAGGTAGGCCTATGCTATGATAGCAAGGTTCTGTATTTAATTTCATCAGTTTCCCTTCCACATCTATGTGAGTCTGAGAAAATCAGTTAATGCAGATGTGAGCATCAACAGATGAAAAAATCTTACAGGAAGTGGTGTCTGGAAGGTACCATAAGAGCATTAATGAAGTACTTATAAAGCATTCTGTTTCATTGTGCATTGTAAGGATACTTCTGACTATATGACTATATTTAAAAGAGATATTTCTTGTAGGGCTTCAACAAGCATGAATTTGTACTATGTGCATAGACAGAAAGACATGCACTAGTTTGCAGAGATAGCATTTTACTGGAGGATTATAGCACACATTTAAATGTAATTGAAGTGAATCTCAGTTTAAGGTTTATGTCTTATAGATGAATTCTGAGAACTGTTTGCATAGAATCTGTACATATCCTTACACAGACTCGCACATGTACAAAAAGGTTATGTGCTCAGGGTATTTATCTAGCAGCTACATAGTGGAATGCTAAATCTTGTCTACCGAGTACTGTTTGTATGAAATCCATAAATAAATTATTGTTAATAACTTGGGTTGGTCTAAAAAAATATTTTATTGTGGTAATTCATCAAACACTTGGCATATGATTTATTATTGTATTATGTTTTTTACATTTTGTTTTACTACATATGCACCTTATTAATGCCACAGCTGCCCAATCACACAGCAGTTCCACAAGGTGTGCTATTTATGAATCTCACAATTTGGCTCCATGTAATTGTCATTAAAGTACAAAGCTTGTAAGTGCTGCACACCAGCGGTGTGGCATTGAGGGATGATGTCCTGGCTACAGCTCTGCTGATTAGCATTTAATTAGTGGCTCACGTGCTTGTGGAGTCATGCAGGAGAGGGAGTGATGGAGTTAATCATTGACAGCTTACTCATAATGGACGAAGGGGGAAGGAGGCGGCTTGGCTTACTACATAGGTGATGTCTACAAGTGGTCATTTATGGTAGATGCCAGGATGTTTAACACTGAACATGTATACCCCTGCATTGGAGAAAATAGGTGTAAATGGGATTGTGGATTTCTTTCTCTCTTAACTAGGCAGCTAATATGAGTTAAAAACATAATTAGTTGAATTAAGGATAGGTCACTCTGCTGGCTTACCCATTCCCAGCTACCTGACTTTTCCTGCAGTTAAAATGGATTGGCCAACCAGGCTTGCTGTGAAGGAAAAAAATAGGCCGTATGTTTTTTGCCTAGCTCTGGTATGACTGGAACCTTTTCTGCATGGATTGAATAGGCCAGTCGGGTTCAAGCAAGAGAGCCTTTTGGGCAGGGTACTGCATAGTTTGCGATGGATAGTGTTGTGCTCAGGGAAACACACACCATACCTAAATAAACTAGTTCTGTAGCCACACAACAGTATGGCAGTAACCAATGCCACAGACTGTGCTAATTATGACTAGTCCAGTTTCACTTGATAGAACTGTCACTGAAGAGCTTCCATAACAAAGCTCTTCAATGTACTTAAAATACTTCAGTTTATCAAACTGCAACAGAAACCATATAAATTAAAAGTATTTGCTCAAAGGGATTGTTGCTGTTGTTCTGTGATACATTTTAATCTATAACACTCTTTTCAATGTGTTTAGTTATTTTTTGCTTTTGTTCATCAGATTAGTCCCACTAGGCCAGTGACCTTTTTTCAAGGGAGACTTGAAGTGGCATTAGCTTTTCTTATACTGCTGTCATAATAAAATGAGCCATGTATATGCATACAGAGTGGGTATTACATAATCAATGTTCAATTAATACAATAGGATTACAATAAATCAAATATGGCAGCTGTGATGATGTGACACTGTGTTCGTTACTTCACTAAAGAAAAATGGGGACCCTGGCTCTGTGATTTAGAGATCTAGAGCCCTGATGATTTTATTTATTTATTTATTTTATTTTTATTTTACAATTGTTAAGTGGGAAAGTCCAACTGGATGCAGTTCCATTTTCAGTGGAGGCCCAGGGAGAAAAGCTCTAAATGTACATAACAAGTGTAAATACAGTGAAATTATTACAGTGAGTTATCACAAAACAGAAATTTGTTTAACGATATGTACACACAGGTACATGTTTTTCTCACATACACACAGCAAAGGTTGGAAGTTAGTAGCTGAGAAAGAAACAGTTAAAGATTTTATCTGGAAAAGGAAAACACATATATTAAGGTGGTTGCCATACATGGTATAGTCTTAACTTTAAATCTTTCCAGTAGAAGGGTGATACACAACATTTTAAACATTTAGAGAATCAGAGTTTTATTCTTGTAATGAGGTTCTCATTTATAAATTATGTTTGAGTGGGGGTGACACAGGCAATGGGGGATGACACAGACAAACTGCATTTCATTAGCAGTTCAGGTGCTGAAAGAGATGGGAATGGGGGATGGCAGTGGGTAGCTTACAATGGATTGGCTTTGCTAAAGGGATGGAAATGGTGCTACTGGTCAGTCAGAACTGCCCTTGTGCAAGTAGAGCCTTGAATTACAATGATTGCAGGCTCAGAGAATATGGACATGGTGTACCAAGCTGATGAGAGCAACCTTCATAGCTATGCCAGGGCAGGGCATAGAATGACCTCCAACAGTGATGGGCTGAAGTCAGTGAATGGGGGCAGGATTAAGGACTTAACCTCAGTATCCTCAATGGCTGATTTTGTGATGGTTTCTGAGGAAAGGAGAGCTGGTGGGCCGAAATTCCTACTACCATGATTCATATGAACAACATCCAAAAAAAAAACCCACATTTGTTTAAATCTCCAAATCTTGTGACATGTCTATATAGTGCTTTTTTGACATTATTTGTAATATATGTTTATAAGCAAGTTTACTTCATGCTCTAGTAGTTTTCCCTACATAATAACAATTACATTTGAATTTTTGTTTTGGATGTTGTTTATGTGAATGGGGGTGAGGTGGGGGACCTGAGAGTTTTCAGAAGAAACATTTGAGCTGAATGGTTATGTTTTTCCTGGCATTAAGAATGTTTTATCACACTTGCATTAAAGCCTATTTGAAAATGAGTCCTTTAAGAAATTAAATGCGTTGTGTAACATGATTTTTTTAATGTTTTTTTAAGATATAAAATGAGAATGTTTCTAAGACAGTTCCTAGTCTGAAGTCATTGTTGTAAAGATTAAAGCTCAAAATAAATATTTTTTTTCAGTATTTTCCAATTAAGTATACATTTTTTTCCATTTGTCCAAAGTTTTTTTTTTTTATTTTAAAAATTTAAATGCCCCTAAAGAATGTAGTCATCTGCTGTAGGATAATTTTATCAGGTAATCCATTTATAAGGAAAGAAAATGACAGACTAGAAAGGATGAGAGTTGAGTCTTGTTAATTATATAAACAAATATCCAAGGGATACTTGACACATTTTACTTTCCTAGAGTCGATGGTAGTTTTTTGGACATCCATTTATATTTGGGATTAGGCATTCTGGGAAAGTAAAACCTTTTCTCGTCTGATAATCAGAAAAGCAGGAGAGGCAAATAACTTGATGAGGGAAAAGTTATCTAAAGCACTGCAGATAAATGTAATCTTTAAAGGAGAATGTATGTTGGACATTGAGAATGATTTTGTTGATTCTTTGTCAGATTTCTTACGATCTATGTAAGGATTGCGAGACTAAGATACAGGTTAATACAAGATGTCTGGACATTAGGACCAAGAGAAATGATGGAAAGTGGCAAAATGTTTCATTTCTTTACTAGACAAAGATGGCAAAATTGTGAAAGAGACAGAAGACAGCAGTTATTTTGTACAGAACTTAACAGACAGAGAGCAGAATATCGAGAAATGTTAAATTAATTCCATAGAGGAAATGGGTCAGCAATTAGACTTTGGAATGGTAAGTTTATAACAAAAAGGGAGTGAATTACATAGGTCATAAATAGACCATAAGTATATGGGGTCTACTTTATTTGCTCGAAACACGTAAAACCTGAATCTGAATAGCGCAACACATAAAGAGCAAACCACGAATATGTCGAACGTACTAAAGCGCGAAATTTAAAAACCACAGACCGTCATAGTCGGCCAACCCACCACCCGCATCACACTACCTACACAAACACAATAAAAAAAGCACATACATACACTAACCAAAACCCTACTTCTAACCCTAAATTAAAGCACCAAAACCCTACTGCTAACCCTACACCAACCCCACATACACAATTATCTATGCACTATCTTTAACCCCTCCCTAACCCTAAGGTCCGTAACTATCACACACTTCCCCTACGGAGCTATACCCAAAAAAACTAAATATTCCACACACATACACTTAACAAAACCCTGCACTAAACCTTACCTACATTGCCTACACAAAACCTTACATACACTACCTACCTATGCACTTACCTTAACTCTTCCCTAACCCTAAGGTCCGTAACTATCGCACACTTACCTTACGGAGCTATACCACGGATGGGCCAACTATGCGAATTCGATATTTCCACTTTCGCAGTTTCATTCATTCAACATATTTGCGGTTCGCTCCTTACGTGTCGCGCTATTCGGATTAGAGTTTTTCGTGTTTCAAGCACTCAAAGTACACCCGTATATGGACATAAACCACAAAAACATAGCAAGGGGTAATGAGATTTTGCCAGGGCTTCTGATGGGCATACAGTAAATATATTGGCCAAGCAATGATACTTATCTTTTCTCAACCTTATGTTTGGTAACATAATAAAGTATTTCAAGTAAGTGAGATAGTAGGAAATCGGTCAGCATCACCCTCTTCTCCTTTAATGGAAACACATTTATAGATGTAGTCATTTAGCCCTGTTTTTGGATAAGCAAAACAAAATAGGACAATTCAGGAAATGGGAAATGCACAGTGACACAGTGGGAGGGGTTAGAGTGATAAGTAATGAGTAAGGGCCCTGGGGCAGTAGAGTTAAAGGTATACAACATAGAGGAAATCACATGCCCCATATTTAGGCAGTATATTAGACATCAGGCAATTAAGGATCAACTGAATTTTGTTTTGAGAAAACCACTGGAGTGGTAAGAAGTGAATCCCAAACCGCATGGATCTCATTCCTTTAAAATAGGAAGTGTAAGAGACTTGTTTTGAAAAAAATATATATATAAATAAGGAAGTAAGACTTGCTACTAAGGTTGCTGAACTGATATTTATTGTATCAGATAGCAACATTCAAAGCTATATAACAATACCCAAGAAGAGGCAGCTTTGCCTTCTCCAGAATCCTGAAAGATTATGACTGAATGGATTGCTATTTTGACTGGAAGAGTTATTTGGTTAGGGATGCATGGCTGAAGTGACATTTAGCTGCAGAGAAATATGTGTTGCAGATTCCCTGTGGGCAAAGAGAAGAACATGATGCCATGCACACAACTTCAATAACCAAATGTATAGGGGAGAATAATGTCCACGGCCCTCAAGGCAACATCAGACAGCAGGGAGTATGGCAGGCAACAGCAGCAGGCTGGCCAGTATGCATATCAATGGCAGTAAAAATGCAGTTTACAATGGGCAGTGGGTTTACAATTGGTGTGTGTGGACCACTACCCCCTTCACAGTGTCTAGGAAACATTACCTAAAATACATACTGAAGTATAAATGTGACTACAGTAACATGCAAAATTTCCTTCATGCTATAGCACACGTCTAAATGTTGTAGTTACGTAAGCATGTACTGTACACTGAGCCAAACATTCATTATTTCTTCTGCCCCAACACACTTGGTTATTAAAGCTGTAGGCATGGCAATGTGTGCTGCTCTTTTCCCACAATGAATTCACAACAGACATATTTCTCTGCAGCTGAATGTCACTTAAGTCATCTGTCTCCTACCAAATATACCTCAGCAAAATGTCTTGCTGCCTAGGAGCCTGAACCCTTGTGATATGAAGTACTAAGATGATATTTTGAACTTTTCTTTACAAAAATATTGTGCTTTTCTTTAAGAAAAGAAAGGTATGTCTCTGCATTTGGTAGTTTCCTTTAAACAGTGTTGTTAACAAGCAACTACCTGGTTTATTTATATATATCGGAGTTGTATGGACTTGGAGATCAAAGACAGATGCAGAGATGTTTGAGTGTGTGTGCATATGTGTGTGTTTACACTTTTTAAATAAATACTTTCACTCATCTTCAGAGAGAAATATAGCACCTTTATTGAGCTTCTATGTGTACATTCTTTGCTAAAAGACAGTAATCATGGTTTAAGAAGGGGCTGTCAGAAAAAACAAGCAGCCATTGGTATACCATGTCTTGATGATTAGAGATACCTTAGATCTTGTTAAGTTTAACTATAAATAATGAAGATATAAGACATCTTCGTTGGAAACATTATGCCCCTATCAGTTATGGTCAGAGGGTCCAACAGACAAAACAATCTTTATGACTTTGTCTGTAACAGAGTACACCTTTAACGTATGTGTTTAAATACCATATTTTTTGTATTGCATGTCATGCTAGTATAATAAAAGAATGGCAAAACATCATCCTAATTAATATATTAATAAATTAAGATGATCAATGTTTTTCACAGACAGTTTCAGTCAGCATCCAAAATACTCTATTACAAAACTGCAATTTATAGAATATGGGCCCATCATAAGGATTATTTTTTTTCTTCTTTGTCTAATCAGTTGGGTGCATTATTCTAAATAATTCCTTACTTTTTATCCATGGCGAGCAATGTTCTTATTTTAATATGTTTCCTTGCATGTCAGAAATAACATGGCCTTTTTTTCTGTCATTCTTTGCCTAGTCATTCTCTTTGAAATATACTATACCTTTCAATGAAACAAACCATTTTCTTTTCATGGAATGATTTTAGTTACAGTAAATGTGCAGCTGATATTGTTAATATATATATCAGCCCAATCCAAACACAATACTAAGTGTCAGGAAATAAAGAATTAGAGGCTTTGCTATGTGTGCTTCATCAAAATGTAACTTTAAATATGAGAGGCTTCAGTTCCTTATTTTCTCCCTCTCAGTAGTGAGTTTGAATTGTTTCCAGATGTATATCTCAGTATGAGGCTTGTGGATTATATCATTCTGTTTCTTTCTTTTTTCCTTTCTTTCTACTATACATGAGCAGTTATCTTTCAGTTCAAGGAAAAACATCGCATACTTTTTATATGTGCAGCAAAAATGCATTTCAGAAGGAAAATGTCAAAACAAAAAGGAAAAACAAGTGTTGGGCTTATGTCATGCTTTACAAAAAGTTTCTTGTTGTCATCTTAGAGCTTAACATAGTTTGCATTCCATGCCTGTTATCAGTCTCTTAAAATTTGTATAGGAAAGAGGATGCAAGTAAACTGAAAAGGTAGAAAGGAAAGTCAATTAGAGTGGTTACAGGGATGCACTGTACTGTGACAAAGCCTCGAGATTTAGTAAGCATGTGTCAAGGGACTTGCGAGCTGCTAAGAGAGCAGTTTTATACTAAAGCCCCAAAGCAAATACTGTAAAATTCTATTTGAATGTTCTAGCTGGGAGCACAGACACCGCCACATGCTGATAGTGATAAATTCAAATAGGTGCAACCTTTGCAAGGCAATTTTTATCAGTAGTGAGAAAATGCTACTTCAGCATCACAGGAATCAGAAAAACATTGTGTTTTGTTCTATTACATACCCAGTGAGGAAGTGCTGTCTGAGTCTGGCCTTAAAGGCAGCTTTTAAAGAAGTAGTTATGTCAACTGTTTGTAAGGATTTAATTTATGCCCTGCTTTTCAAAGATTTAAGAATATCTGGGAAATGGTAAGTACAACTAAAAATAAGATGCAAATATGTGAGGTCAGCAGGAACAGAGACTAAATCCTCTGTTGTATCATATAATTTTGTCATTTTATCAGAGTAAATATCCACAAACTTCATTTATTTTGTAATAAAAGTCTTGAAACAAGTTTTTTCTTAACCTACTTAAAGACGTAAAGGGATGTTTCCATTATTTCACATAAATGCATTTGTACTTATAATATTCAAATGTCATTTCATAAATCTAGAAGAATGTCAAATGAATTACCAAATGATTATGCTTGCCTTATAATCTGCAATGAAGAAATTAAAATAACCCACAATATATTTAGTTTTTAATTTCCAAATAACACATTTTAATTGTATGCTTACTCAATGTCAAATTATGAAATCTATCCATCAATAACTCCATTGTTCTTATTTTTTGCATGCGGGTCAGGGTGTGACATCAAGAGTAACTATCATCTAGATTCAGTTTCTACACTGGTTGGTGACTACCCTGACATGGTTGTTTTTCCAAGCCACAGACACACACACACACACACACACACACACACACACACACACACACACACACACACACACACACACACACACACACACACACACACACACACACAAGCACTCACCACATCCCCAATTTAAAGTATCCAGTCCACTTACTACATGTCTTTGCAATGTGGGAGGAAACCAAAGCACTGGGAGAAAACCCAAACAAGCGCTCAAAGGATATGCAGACTCTGCACAGAAGTAACCCAGCTGAGAATCAAACTGCAAAACATGTTGCTATGAGGTGACAACACTATCTGCCTGCAACAAATATTACATACAAAGATATATAGTAAACCTCCAGATACTGAACCCAACCCAATTTGGTTTCATCAAGGACAGATCTTGCCTACTCAGCATGATGGACTTCTTCAAGAAGGTCACCAAAGCAATGGATGAGGGCAAAGCCATTCAAACTTTTTACCTTGACCTGGCCCAGGCATTTGACACAATACTCCACTCGGGTATTGTTGACAAACTCAAGAGGTTAGGTACAAACCTGTATGTCACCCGGTGGATAGCCAAATAGCTCACAGACAGGACCCAGGAAGTTAGAACTGGAGAGTCCACCTCTACAAAGAGGCCAGTCACAAGTGGAGTCCCTCAGGGATCAGTCCTTGGACCGCTCCTGTTTGGCATTTACTTCTCAGAAGTTAAGGCCAATATCAGTGGTCTCTGGCTGACTAAATTTTCAGATGGTTGCAAATTAGGAGCTGTCATTGAATTTCACACTGACACAAATGTTCTCCAGGAGGGGCTGACACAAACAGCTGGTGTCAGAGCTATGGACTAAAACTAAATGCTGAGAAATGCATAATAATATCCTTTGGGAAGTCATCCACCCCTGGTAACTATCATATTGACAACACACCCTTTAGAGTTGACCCAGTAGTCAGGGACTTAGGGGCACAGATAGATAGTAATCTAGTCTTTGATCATCACGTGTCTACAGTGGTGAGGAAATCATTCTATGTTGCGCAACTTATAAACAAAGGCATGGCATCTAAGTCCAAGGAAGTCATTGTTCCAATGTATTCAGCATTCAGCAGACCTATCATTGAGTACAATGCCCCCTTTGGTATGTACTTAACCAAGCATATATGACAATTGGAACATCCACAGAGGTTCCTCACTAAAAGAACACAGGGCATAAGTACTATGTCCTATGCAGACCGCCTTAAGGCCCTATCTCTGTATTCTGTCTCCTACAGGCTTTTGAGGGAAGATCTATGTCTGGCATATAGGGCATTGTCAGACCCCACTCTGATGGATTTCCTGCATATCCACAAAACAAACAGCACCAGAACTATCTGTTCTAAAGACTTAAACCTTGCCTGTGATATAAATAGGACCTGCTGAAGAGATAGGTATGTATCCCAGAGACAACCCTCTCTATGGAACAGGATCCTCATCCATGTGAAGCAGAGTTCCTCCATAACCCAATTCAAGTGCAACTTGGACAATTGGATGGGAAACCAGAAATTCATCCCAGGTTTGGCAACTATGTCTCTAATGGACAGAGGTAACTTGTAAATGGTTCATCTCCCAGGCCCATGCTTATACTTTCTCAAGGGTATCAGAACTTGTCAGAGATTTGGGATGCATGGCTAGGCTTAAAAAGGCCCTTGTGGTTGATAACCTAGTAAACACCAATGAACCTATGAACCTAATCAAATAGCACTTTATGCCTTGTGTTACATACATTTCTTTAACCTTTGGTCAAAGATATTACAAAAAAATTAAATAAAAAACAGGTCTACAAGCATCTATAGCCCAGGTTTATCCACCCAAGTTTGCATAGTTGTGTTCCTTTAGTATCCTTACACTTTGTTTCAGTTTTAAAGGGGCCAAACATTTCCTAGCAGAGGTCTGTAATAATGTAGTAAGGTTTTGTAACCCTGCAATTTCCTGCTTTCCCCTCATCTTCAGAATATGGCTATTACTCTATTTCTAATTACTTTTACTAGGAGGTTTTATACTCACAACTTCCTTTCTCCTTGATTTCCTCCTGATCTATTTTCTCTTTTGAGCAGCTATTTGTTTTAATCTCATCCTCCATATTATGAGATGTATATTTTTCCTCTAGTCAAATTTATAAGGTGTGAGATGGGTCCTTTAAGCACTCCCTATTTTCAGTAGTATTCAAAGATATTAATCATTTAAAAAATGGAATCACTAAAGAAATCTACAGCATGTTAAACAACATGTTGTTTTTATTTTTTATTTTGAAGCAATCATCATCATCATCACCATCCTTTCCCTCATATACTTGGGATCAGGGTGTTGCTTCAATAATTCCTTCCTCTCTTTTGTTTCATACTGACTCTCCTGTCTTTTCTGACACATGTCTGACTACCACAGGTTATCTCTTACTCAGTCCATCCATATCTTGGCTGCCTATCCTTGACATCTTGCCTTCTCCGTGTTTTTTCTATAATCTGCTTTACCAACTCATCATCTGCTTTCCTGCCAATGTGACTGAACCACTAATCTGTTCTCCATTACTTTCTTTGTAACTGTCGCAGGCTTCTCTTCTATGTCTTTATTTCTTTATCTGTTCCACAGAGTATACCCTACTGCCTGTTTGAGGAACTCTGGCTCCATCACATCAAGCTTCCTCTGTTGCTTTGCCTTCACTGGCTGCATCACCTCAAGCTTCCTCTGCTGCTTTGCATTCACTGGCTCTATCATGTCAAGCTTCCTCTGCTGCTCTTCACCAGCTCCATCACGTCAAGTTTCCTCTGCTGCTTAGCCTTCACTGATAAAGATTATGTTCCATACAGAAACATTGGTTACACCACTGTTTTATGCACCTTCCTTTTCAGCTTCTTTGGAATTCTTTCATCACACACTATTCCTGACACTTTGTACCAGTTATATGCAGCAGCTTGGGTTCTAGCTTTTACCTAATTATTCATACTTCCCTTGTCCTAATCAAAACCTCACAAATACTTGAAGCTGTTTAGCTATTGCTCTATTTTCCCATCTGTCTCAGATTTACTCTTCTTCTGATTTTCTTTATTTGTTGCCATGACCACTGTCTTGTATGTATTTAGTTTTATCCCACATGCCTTCAGTTTGGCATTCCAATCTCCTATCATTTGTTAATGACCTTGTTCAGCATAGGTCCACATTGTCTGCATGCAGCAGTTTTGTTGATCTGTTCCCTCCAACAGGTTTGCTAATGTAGTCTATCACCACTATGAACAGGAGTAGTCTTGGAGTTGAACCCTGATGCTGACCTACTCCCAAAAGGTAATCCATCTGTAAGTCCATACAATGCTGTATCACTGATTCCTTCTGCATAACCTGCAATAATCCTAATGTTTCTGGTACTTTGAACCATTGCAGGGTTGTCCAAATCAGCTCTTTTTTGGGACCTTGCTTTAGGCTTTCTTCTAGTCTATGTATGTTCAGTTGGACTCTTTCTCCATCTCCAGCATCTTCTCCACTCTCTGACTCACTGAAAACATCAGGTCAGTTGTACTACATGCTAATCTGAATCTGAAAAAATAGCATCTCCCATATTACTTTCTGTTGCTCTTCATATTCATTTATCGGTCATCCTCTATCAATTTCATGCAGTGTGACAGGAATTTGATATGTCTGCACTGTCACATTTCTTCTTGTTCCCCGGAGACAGAATGCTAATTGTCTATTCATAACCCGGGTCCATCTCCATTCTCCTACTTCCCACTTAATGGACAAAGGATGAGAAACAAAACAGAACAAATTAATGCCTTCACTACTTTACATAAACATGATTTACTGGCTATCACAAAACATACTTTTTTGACTCAGACCAGGGCTGAAGACAAGAAGGTAGAACTCTCCCTGTCTTAACACCACACTTAAACATACAACTACTTTATCAAGGAAATGCTAACATAGGTACTTCTTCTAGATGGTTAATTGTATCCATTCCCAACCCAAGAATACCATACTGCATCTCAATTAAGCACATCTACCACATCTCTTCTCACTTCCCAACCTAGATATCCCAATTAAAGAAATAATTTCTCAACAAATAACATCAAAATCTCATAACACTTGGAGAATTCATTCTTAGCCTGCTCAGTCCCATTTCCAATGACCCAAATACTCTTCCCATAAGATTAAGCCTCACCCAGCTCACAAATCAGACAACTACATCTAACATCAACATGCCTCACCACTCCCTTCTAGATAGCATATTAACTAACAAATCATCTCTTATCCCAAACATCACCATCCACCTTCCAATCAACTTTCAGTGAGCACTATCCCATCAGTTTCCATATCCATCATCCATATGTAATTATGCTCCCAAAGCTCATAATGTTCTCTAATAGATCGCAGCCTGCCATTAACAAACTTAAATTCCTGTGGAAACAGAAATGGAAAAAGGAAGGAAAGGAAGTAGTAGGAAGTTAACCAAGGAGAACTATCAGAGCTACCAGGTAAAATCAATCAAAAATCAGCCAATTACACAGGCAGTACACTAGCCTAGCCCAGCCCATCACTTAAAACTCTGCAAAAAATATTCCCCCATGTTTTTCTCAGAAACACTGCAACACTGCAGTCTACAAAGAGAAGTGAAAACTTAAAAAGCTTAACTGAGACAAAAGAATATTAGGGGCTGCCATTGCTATTATAAGGCAACATGTGCAAGATGCTGAAGTTGGTACCATTGCGAATGCTGCTGAGTAACCCACAGTGAGGAGACGGAGAAGAGTGTCCAGACCCAGGGTAACCTACCAGGGGCTACATGAGCTGTAAATAGTGGAGCGCTATAGAGTGGACAGAGCTCCTGCAGCAAATTGTTGAGCTGTGCAGGCCATGCCTCACACACAGAACCAACAGAGGGGAACCCATCCCAGTGGAAACCAAGGTATGTGTTGGCCTAAGAATACTAGCAACAGGTACCTTCCAGAGACCAACTGGTGATATGATGGGGATTTCACAGGCATCAGCATCCAGGGTACTGCACCAGTTCCTGAATGACATGTCAGCACATGTCGGTGATCACGTATATTTCCCCAAATCCCATGAGGTATTGGCCAGCAATATGCGTCTCTTCCAGCAAATAGCGGAATACCCTGAGGTAGTGGGTGCAATTGACTGCACACACGTACACATCAAAGCACCAGCCGGTGAGTGGGGTAGGGCCTACATCAACTGCAAGGGCTTCCACTCCATCAACTGCCAGGTTGTGTGTGTTGCCCAGGGCATAATACTGAATGTGTGTGCTGGATGCCCTGGAAGCTACCATGTCTCCCATATCTGGCATCTGACGCAGCTGTACCAGACATTTGCTAATGGGGACATCCCTGACGGTCACCTAGTGGGGGATGATGGATATGCACTGGAGCCATGGCTGATGACACCCATCAGAAATGCACACACACCTGAACAAGAACTCCATAATGAGGCACACGTACAAACACGAAATATAATTGAGCGTGTGTTTGAGATGCTCAAGTCATGGTTCCGGTGCCTGGACACATCTGGTGGAGCCTTGCAGTACTCACCAACTACATGTATCTCCAAATTGTCATGGTATGTGCCATGCTACACAATATGATCCTGTGAAAACAGCTGCAGCAGGAACAGCATGGGGCAGGGCCAAACAGCCCCCACCATTGCCAAGGCCTGCACAGGCACAGCGTGACTCAGAGGAGAAACAACCTGAGCCTGCCCCAGTAGGCAGAAGGAGGCATGCCCAGTATGCCTTGGCCTTGGCAAAGAGGCAACGCATAGTACATACACTGGCTCAGTAGGAACCATGGAAATGATACCTCTCTCTGACTCACACATAAAATAAAAGTGATGCCTAACTTGACACTACCTGTTTCCAAACATGTATAGGCAGTGTAGTATGTGCATCTGACATAGGCAGCCCTGCAGCACCACCTGAGGCATGATTGCCATGTTTTAAGCAATATAAAGCAGTGCTAAGCAGTTTTCACCAATATCTAGTATATGTAAACCAAATTGCTCGTGCAATGTTGGGCAAGGTCAGGGCAAGTTGAGCAAAGTCAGTTAAACATGCTCATATTTGCTTTACTGTTCCTTAAGCAGTCTGGTCTGGCCAGCATGAAAACAAAAAGCAGTGACAGGCCTTGAACCCAGGATACTGTGCACTGTAGTCCCAGTTCTGAACCATCAAGCCATGATAGCATTTCAGTGTCACCGACACAGCAGGACAATTGTACACTAATGCAAACACAAAGCAATGCTGTATCATGCCCCTAAAGAGGCAAATGGTTAACCTTCCCCACACGCCTATGCAGACAGAGAACATCAGACCAGACGTTGTGACATGGGTTGTGTAGGCTATGAAGTCGCAAGCTATTATACGTGACATTGGACGCTAGATATGTAGTACAGTAGTATGCCTCAAGCCAGTATGATAGGCAACAGTACAGACTGCAATGGTGTCCTGTACATAGCAGTGCAGGCACAGCAAATGTGTATAAGTGTCAGGTGAAACCCACATCCTATGTACACCCACAGAAACAATCCGGTGTGCCCACGGGTAGAAATGTACAAAGAATAGCTGTCCCCTCTGTATGTAGAAATGTTGATGAGTTTATGCAAAGTGTCTCCTGGAAGCCCTGCAGGCACAGCATGATCCCTGTTGATCTATGACACAAAGGTGAGCCCTGCTGTAAAAACACAACTTGATTTACCATACACATATAGTATAAATGTGTATACTGTGCGTGCTCACACACTCCAACAAATGTAATGGATTTCATTCAGCATCACACTGAAAGGTCCTACTAGGCATGCTCACACACTTAAAGAAACAAAGTAAATGTCAGGCAGGAAGATACTGAAAGGTCATACTGGGCATGCTCACACACTTGGCTAAATACAGATATGATAATAAGGGATCTATGGATAAATGTGTATAGTCATCTCTACTTCCAGAAACACATTCACAAAGTGGTCTGAAAATCCTGCTGTGTTCACACAAACTGCCAAGGTCTGTGCATGTAGGTCAAAGGAGGTTGCCACAACTCAGCAGTCATCAGACCTGTCAGAGAGTACCACAACACACTTGCAATGAATCTGACTAGGCACGTTCAGCAGCTAGAAACACCAATGAAGTACCTTAACAAGAGGATTACTGGCCTCAAATAGTTGTGCCATGCAACAAGACTGAAATGTAACCCAATCTGTACTCTGTTGCATACTGTCTACTCAGGAGATCTCTGCCCAACAGACAGGTCCATGTCATGGTTACACTCAGATCTGTTCTGAGTAACAGCTCAATGGCACTAAATGTACAGAGCCAACTGATATTGCCAACACCCTGGCAGATAGGATCAGTGTTAACTTTACCCCCCTCTCACCCATGAAAGAGCACATGTCTATAATGGAAGACTGCAAAGTTGCTGTCATCATGGCTGCACAGGTAAAAAACACTCTACAAAGCCAGTATCACAGCATCCATGGAACTAGATAACTTCCCAGGCTGTGCAGTATCTACATCCCTGAAGTAAACATTAACATGGAAGGCTTGTGGCTACTGAAGTTTCCAGAGGACTGCAAACTAGGAGCCATCATTGTAAACACTAAAGATGTGGACATCCTACGAAAGGGCCTCACTGAGATAGATGGCTGTTGTCCAAGCCATGGGCTGTAGCTCAATGCCAAAAGGTGCATTATCATCACCTTTGTTAAAAACACTGTAAACAAGAACTACAACATAGGTGGTAGTATACTTCACACGGTAAGTGTGACAAGAGACCCTGGGTCACAGGTGGACAGTGGATACAACTGTGATGAGAACATTCCCACAGTAGTCAGGAAACCCTCTTATGTGACACACCTCATCACAAAATGTGTCTCATGCAGAATAGAAGAGGACATTGTTCCCCTCTACTCACCACTCACTAGAACTCTAAATGAGTACAACACCACTGTTGATATGTACCTCACAAGACAACTACAACAACTGGAAAGCCAGCAGCAATACCTCACAAAGAGCATTAGTGGCCTGAAATACATGCCATACACAGACCATCGCAAAATGCTCCATCCATACTCCCTTGCATATTGCCTACTCAGAGGTGTTCACTGCGTAACATACAAAGCTATGTCAAACATAGAGCTGTTGGATATGATTCACATAAAACACTCAAAATCACCATGACCTTTGGAACCAAGACCACAAGTGAAATACAAAAGGAAGGGGTGTAGCCATTTACCTTATGGATATCCACATCTCCAGGTTACTGGCACAGCATGAGGCCTTGGAGACCATGCAAGTGCAACTAACATTGGCCAAAGCTGTCCATCAGAATGTAGCCTGCTACAGATCAAGTACCTTGTCTCAGGAACCTCACTCAGTATTCTGGAGAACAATGGCAAATATAAAGGTCCTATCAAACACCATTATATGAGGAGATTACAACTACACAAACATTGAGTGGGTGAATTACTCATATACAATGTCCGTTGCCCAATGTGTCCTAGAGTTAAGAAACTCTAATACTCTGGAACAGCTGGTCAGCATGCCCACTAGAGATGACAACATACTGGACATGATCATCACCAACATGGGATACCAGTATTCCACAACAGAGATTAACCCCTCTCTGGTAATATCAGATCATTAAGTAATCACACTGGACATCCACATCCCGCCCCCACACCCAGTCAATGAAACCACTGTGAAAACATTTGCAAAAGCAAACTGCACACTTCCCAAGACCAAAGTGGAACATTCGGAAGACCCCTTGCTATAGGATAATGGTATGCAATCTGCAGAATCATTTACAAGTGCATCCTATGAGCATCTACAGGGATGCATGGAATGATACATCACAAATAAAACCAAGATGCACTCCCCCAAAAATAGGACAACAAGCAGGTGTTTGTTGTCCATAAATAAGCTAGACAAGAGAAGGAGGAAACGAACACATGATAGATCCAACTTCACGAAAGGGAAGGCATCACTAATCATTATCAGGAAGAAACAATGATCGCTCTTAAAATAATCCAAGGATGGTGTCTAAAGACAAATAGCCAAGGAATGTAAGAATAACAACCACAAAGCCTTCGGTAGCTATACCAGACATGTAGGTGTCAACTTTCAAATATGCTGTCAGCTACTGAAAAAAGGAATGACATGCACCAAACCAACTTTCATTGCCCGCACCCAGGGGGACACGTTCAGTGTAAACTCCCCCCCATCACCCCCAAAAGGGCCTGTGTCCATCACAGAAGGAAGCAGAGACCTAGATGTCATGGACATGCAGGTAAAGACAGCCCTCACCAGTGCTAAGAACATAGCATCAATGTGACTGTATGTTGTCCCAGGCTGCGTCTTACATTAGACCCATAAGGAACTACACCCTCACCTACATTCACTGTCCAGACTAAAGTGTACCACAGGCTATGTACCCAAAGAATGGCATACACTAGCAGTCATCCAGCTCCACAAAGGGTGTGCCAAAACAGAACATGGAAACCATTGCCCAATATGTGTACTCAGCCTGGTCTACAGAGATATTGAGCAAATTGTCATGGAACCCATACAATGAGACATTGGAGATCTCCAGCCACTGGACTCTACACAACGTTGCCTTGTTAAAGGCATAGCCTGGCTCCCAAACCTAGTTGACTTATTTAAAACAGTTACCATGAACATAGATGGAGGTAAAAGTAGTCCACACAGCCCACCTGGGCCTCACTAAGGGCTTACCACACCATTCCCCACTCTGTCATCATGGACAAGTGTACCAGCTTGAACCTGAACAGCTATGTCACAGGATGGGTGGCCAAGTGGCTCACAGATCAAACACACATGTTCATAGTTGCGGGTGCCATGTCCAACTCTAAGCCAGTCACAAATGGCATCACACAAGTCTTGGTCCTGGGACCCCACCTGTTCATAAGATACTGCTCAGAGGTACAAGCAAGCATGGCAGGTATAAGGCTGAACAGGTTTGCAGATGACTGGAAACTGTGGTCCATAATTGACTGTACAGCTGACACAGACATCCTCCAGAAGTGTCTTACAGAGACAGATACCTGGTGTCAAAACAATGCCCTCAAGCTGAATGGCAAAGAATGCATAGTCATCTCCTTTGGGTAATACAAAGTGCACACAAATTACCACATAGGTGGTAATCCAGCATGTATGGAGAAAGTCATTATGGCCCTGGGGACACAGGTAGATAGTAAACTCACCTTTGATGATCACATGGCCAAAGTGTTTAGACATTCCTTCGATGTAGGCCATCTGATGTCACCTAATGTAACCCACTTCATATAGTCTGATTATGTCACCATCCTACAAATATACCTGTGGAAAGAATAACTCCCAGTAATGTGTATAGCGTGTCTTATTAATGTGTACTTCTCTAGTATTATGCAGTAATTAAGTAGGGGGTTAAATCCTGCACTGGACAACTGTTTGTGTGTGGTCTTCTTGGAAAGGAGCAGCCTTTTAGGAAAGTAGTGAAACACCTCAAAAATGGTAAACTAACCTTTGTCAAGTCTGATGATGTCACCATCCTACAAATATACCTGTGGAAAAGAGACCTCCCAGTAATATGTGTAGTGTGTCGTGTTAATGCATACTCTACTAGTATCATGAAATAGTTAGGTAGGGGTTTGAATCCTGCACTGGACAGCTGTTTGTGTGTGGTTTCCTTGGGAAGAAGCAACCTTTTAGGAGAGTAGTGAAACACCTCAAAAGTGGTAAACTAACCTTTGTCAAGTCTGATGATGTCACCATCCTACAAATATAGCTGTGGAAAAGAGAACTCCCCGTAATATGTATAGCATGTCGTGTTAATGTATACTCCTCTATTATCATGAAGTAGTTAAGTAGGGGTTTGAATCCTGCACTTGGTGAGTGTATGTGTGTGACACTGTTGGTCAATGTGCTGTGGGTTTTGCTTTTACTACTGTATGACATATCAGTATGCATTGCACATGTGAGCTAGCTGTGTGGCAAATACATATACGTACAAGTTACCTCAATGATTGCATGTGTGGGAACCCTACTTTCTCTAAGAACACAGCTGTCATCCTTGCCAGACTGTGCTGCTGCTTCCCAGACCTTAGGTCAAATCTGTATGCTTGTGACAAGCCCAGCCACTGCAGTAATCTCTGGCCTAGGTCATCTGTGTCACACAAAGTCATTACAGTTCCTATTGGAATGTGTGTGTGAGGGTCTATGGCTGAGGTATATGTCAGACCTGTTCAAATGCAGCAAAGTCTGTCAATGATGACTATTCATAACAGGTGTTGAACAACCTTTGTGGATATGCATGCAGACCCCTTATTGCTTATGTGATCCACCGAGGGATCTCAAAATACCTTTGGAAATGTGATTAACAAAAGACAGATGACGTAACACTTGGTTGCATGTACACATCGGTACCTGTTCATCATGTTGTTGGCTACTACCTATGTAGTACTGTGGGGATAATATGTTTCGTAAAGGTGGATGACCATGCTTAGTTTGGCTTATAGCTTCCCAGCATGGGTTTGACAACAGGCATCTGTCTGTATGATACCCTTGTGCAGGATGTGTGTGTCATCTGGAGAATGCATTATAGGCCACAGTATGCATTACCAGACATGGACGGACATATCCCTACTGTGATTGCTTGTACCTAAGAAAGTTATATGCCAAACAAGAGTAGTGTCAGTAATGGGTGCAGATGAATACCAGTGGTTACTGGCATAGTATAGTACCTGAAGGATCCAAATGTTGCTGTGTGTCCTACATCTGTGTTTTGGTTGTCAAGACATCATCTAACGATTGGTTATGGTCAGGCTGTGGAAGTGATGTATACCACCAGAATGAAAAACAATGACAGATAGTAACAGTATCACCCACAGCACAGAGTCAAACCATGTCATACACACATGTGTAGTCAGGTTCCGGAATGTGTGTAGTACAATGCATACTGGCCACCAATAGAAACTATGGAGTGTTACTGTGTAATACAGAGCATGTCATCCTGGCCATGTGTCCACTATGCACGTACATGCAGACAGTGCACCTCCACCATGTTCACAACTGTACACCTGCAAATCTGTGCTACACACATCCCACACATATTGTCCACACTCTAACACATACTGCCAATACTGCACACATCAGCCAAGTGGCACATGGCTGGACAATACACAATTGGAACCAACACTGGTGTAAACAACACTACAATGACAATCATAGCTTTAATGCATCATGCCTGCTCAGCTACACCTTCATGCATATCATTATACTCTACTGCTGACAACATGCTAACATTGCAATACTGCTATATAGACACCCTGTGCATCAGCACCATGGTAGCCTGTTCCTGCATTGATGTTACAGATGACAGAAGGCGGCACAGGTTTCAGCATATGCACAGGGTGTGTTGTTGGTTTGCCAGAGGCCTACAATGAGCCATCCACTTGACATGTATGTGTGTGTGTGTGTGTGTGTGTGTGTGTGTGTGTGTGCGTGTGTGTGTGTGTGTGTGTGTGTGTGTGTGTGTGTGTGTGTGTGTGTGTGTGTGGGGGGGGCAAGAATACTGGAATGGGCCAATGTTGTTGTAATGTGTGTGGGTATGTGTTAGCCCTAGGTGTCTGGAGTATGTGTGTGTATCTGCATGCACACAGTTCCACCATGCGGCTGCCATATATGGGTATTTGTGGGACAGCCATAGACTGTACCTGTGAAACTTTACAGATCACCATCTCTGGCCACGGATACGGTACCTGTGCCTGGCAGGACTGCTACTGACACTATCATGTACTAAGCCAGACTGGGTACTATCTCTAGAAGTGGATGGATGTACACTGGACACAGGTCCCCTGCTGGGACTGTCCAGAGCCAAGTGCATGTGGTCTTCTAGGATGTTCTATGGACAGCCCACCCCCAACATTGCTGGGGCTGGCATTGGCACTACAGGAGCGGTTGTGTCTTGAGGGACATTGGCGGCGACTGACAGCTGCTAATGTTGCTGGCAGATGTCCACATCGATGTCTCACCCATCCCACACTGTCCTGACACATGGACATGACATTGCAGAGGATATCTAATGTCTCTCCCCAACGTCTATCAGTGACCATGGTGTAATGATGGATGGCACCTGCTAGGTCACAGATACTGTCAATGACGGCAGTGTTATGTGCCCTCTGTGCCCTTAGTCCCTGTCTGGTGTACCGTTCCATATGTGCCTGTGCCTCCATGACAGCCTGGAACATGCGTGATGTTGTCAGACCTGTGACACGTCTGCCAGTGACATGATGAGCAGAAGTTCTCCTAAGAGAACCTCTGGACATCTGCCTATGTGGTACCCTTCCAGACATCTGGGTATGGCTGCTGTGTTGGGATGCATGTGCCATGGATACCACACTGTCCTGGCCAATGCTAACTGTACGCTGTCCCTCAGCTAAGGGCATTGGTGATGGATGTATTGGCAGTATGACTGTATGCATGGATGGGGTGGACAGCTATGTACTGTCGATTGGTGGCCCAACGACAGACCCTGGCAAAAACACCTGTGCTTCCACACACCTATCTTCATTATCACTATGTGGCTCAATGACATCAGTTTCCCTGCTGCAGTGAACCAGCCCTAACACAGCACCTGTGGGAGGAAGACAGGAAACACACTTTATACCTGTACATGATGTCGATACACATACACACATGCACACATGAATACATGCACACATGAACACATGCACACATGCACACATGAACACATGAACACATGAACACATAAACACATGCACACATGAACACATGAACACATGCACACATGCACACATGAACACATGAACACATGCACACATGCACACAGGAACACTTGAACACATGAACACATGCACACATGCACACATGAACACATGAACACATGAACACATGAACACAAGCACACATGAACACATGGACACATGCACACATGCACACATGCACATGTGAACACATGAACACATGAACACATGCACACATGCACACATGCACGCTTGAACACATGAACACATGCACACATGAACACATGCACACAAATACACTCCTCACTACAGCAGATACCCACACACACCACCAGCAATCCAAAATATACTCAATAGTGGTTGAAGTTGAGTTACAGTATCACAAGGCAAACAGTCATATCACACGTGTCAGCATGAAGAAAATTTGTTGCGTAAGACCATGCAGTGCGAGTGTAGACAGCCCTTGTTAATAACAGTATACATGGCTTTGATGCATGTGTGTTGCGGTTCAGTGATTGGCCTCATCCTGGAACACAAAGTGTATATGGACACAGCATTGCTGTGCAAGTATTAAAAGGTCTGCAATGTCCTGTGCACCATCACTCACAGGTATACATACCATGGCTGGATGTGTATCTGTTTGTCACATAGATATCCATTTCTAATTACAGTGTCTGTGTCTGTAGCAGATAATTGTGGACACAGGTTTAGCACACGCATGCTATGTATACGCACAGGATGAGTGGTGCATGTATACATGATGGAATACCATTGCTCAACATGGCCATTGTACAGTGGTTATGGTGAGTGTAGGACATATTGTGGACATGCCAGTGCCAGCCATGACATGGATGCTACAACATGACTGCAACATTGAACATCACACATACCCAATGTGTGTCATGTGACCTATACACTCAATAGCATTACAAGACATATATGTGTCACTTTGTACAAATGGTGATTGCTATGCATATTGTGTATAGGTGCATATGTTTGCACACACACACAACATTGAGGTGCATAGCAATGACTGCTATGTGTAGCACTGTGGTCACTGTAACTGGATGGGGTGTAGTACCATGAGGCATCATCATCATGCATCATGTGGCCCCTCAAGCCTACTAATGTGTACCAGACTGCCACCTAGCATGCTGTACCTGAACTGCAGTACCGTGGCTACATTCACAATTACACAGACACTTGTTACATGGGTTTGTAAGGTGCCCAATAGGGAGCATTGCCTAACATGAATGTGTTATCTGTTGAAGAGTGTTATACAGCCCCATGATAGGCCTCTACCCCTCAGGTATATTATGTGTGCTGTGTGGATGACATGCGGGATACTGAAGTGTGACCTTACAGCGGGTGTCTGGATACACCATGTGTAGCATGTTAAGGTGTACTGTGTATGACAAAGTTGTGTATGTTGTGTACATGTGTATCAACTATGCCTATCCAATGTCCAGTACGGTGTTGCCACAATTGTGTGCGATGCTCTGTGTCTTGCATGTGATTGAGGCAGCTACTGACATTACTGAGATGTGCATAGTCTCACAGCAAACATGCACAGCATGCATTATGCGTAGGTGTGTTACGTGTACATGGCCTACACCTCACTTATGACATGCACATTTCATTAGCAATATTACATTTATAACACACTCACCAGCATCAACCGGCTGCCTTGCTTTCACACGAGGGACCTACAAGAATATGAGACAGTTTGTCAGTGGCCACAACTGTGGCATTGCTACTGTGAGTTTGCTAAGCTACAGTAGTACAACAGTTGACAGTCACAGGCGTACAGATTATATTCCACATATCAGTATTGCACAACACTAGGCAGCTCAACTGCTAAACACACAGTACACATCTCACATATGCATAATCTACCAATACAGGTAGCAGTAGTCTACAGATAGGGCATTTTACCTGCACGCTCCATGTCAACATGCTGGGTGGCTCCAGACTCCATGATGACACATGTATGTTGCTATTCCTGTTGTTGGCCAGGAGCCACCACGCTTATGAGCAGCTCCTCCACTCTGGTAAGGGGGGGGGTGAATGGCTACCCCACCACCTGTGGCAAGCTGTTGTCTATGGATATCAGATGCATGCCGCTGGACATGTCTAATTAAATCACTGCAGTGATGGCATACCTGCTCATATGTCCGGTTATGCATATCTATGTCATTTACCCGAGGAACAAGATCTTGCCACAGTGCAGTCCGCTCATGCTGGTCCTGGCTAGTTCTAGAGAACAGCAGGGTGTAGTGCTGCACCAGGCTGCTGTGTATTTCCTATTCCTCTGCAGCTGTATAACATAGGTTGCATTGGTGGGCCATGCCCCTGGAAGACAATTAAACAATATGTGTGAGCAAGTCATGTGGCACACTTAACATTCTAAAGTACAGATATTAATTAACTGCCATATATAGCATCAGATTGGCTGTCAGAGGATACACACATTCAATACCACATATTAGTGCTCAGGTCACAACTGGCTGACAGTGCCTGGCACACTCTATATATCAAACCATGTTCTGCACAGCAGCCAAGAGAAGCCAGTATGCAAGACTATACACCAGTACATGGCACACTGTATGTGACACAATGCACCACCTAGCCACAGGAGGTATATATCAAGCTAATTCATAAAGAAAGATGTCATCTATTGCAATGAACGTAAAGTACAGTTGCAGTATTACCAGTATACCACTCTAGTTGTTGATGGCAAACCCCTGCCTAACATATGTGCACATTCGTGAATATAGGTGGCATACTGCTGTACAAGACTATACATGTTGCTAGATACACACGTATATCCTGTAACACACATATGATTGAGGCCATGGTACAGGCATAATTACACACACATCAGACATACATACAACACACAAATGTATGCCAATCCAGATGAGCTTTACATGTGTACCATACAGTACTGTGTGTCACTACGTACAAAACCTTATGCCTGAGGTATGTAATCTGTGAGGACTACAGGGAAAACACAAAACAGTGTTTCCAAGCAATTTGAACATACACCATACTGTACTGTTTAGGCCTACAGCTTCAGGTAGTACTACAGTTCATATAGGAGTTAGATTCACCAGCAGTACCACTCACTAAGCATACATGTATTGCTTTAGCCTACAATGGGACACCACAGTCGAAAACAAGGGACTACATCACACCATATGCCATACTACTTTTTCTGCCTAGCAATAGCATACACATCTTTTGCTGGGATAACAGGTAGGACACAAACTACCATAACAGAAACAATTTCACACTAAGCTATCACACCTTTACAGACCTTGCGCACATTCGCCAACACATTCACCATCACACTCAGTCAACCTCACATAGCAATTATTGCACTAAGTACATGTGTGTGTGCATTGGTAATACGCTATTGGCCCTAGGGCCTACAGCAGCCTAGCCATATACTACCATGGCCTTTGACACACATGTAATCAGTCAGAGCCACAGAGGTGATTCCCGGCGTGTATTTCCTATCTCCCAACCAATCATCAGGAGTATTTATGACAACTGCTAATGAGGAGCTTTGTTTGCTATTGATAGGTGGTTTGTTCCAAAGTATGGCATGTCTCTGAGATGGGAATCTATCCCTCCAGCATGTGCTGTTTAGTGACCTGACAAGGTTTAGGGCCCTAGAGTGTGTATCTCAGAGGGATTGTTATATGCTTACGTGGAGGATGTCCAACAGCTATGGGTGTGACTTAGCTCTGTATGTTAGGCAGAGGTCATCTCTGGGTAGGCAGTATGCAACACAGTCTAGCTGTGGTTTTGGGAGTCGGTCTGCATAGGGCATCTGTTTGAGGCTGGTATTACTCTTTGTGAGGTATGTCTGTGGCCTTCCCATTTGCTGTAGTTGTCATGTGAGGTACATACCACATGGGGCATTGTACTCTATAATGGGTTTTCGGTGTGATGAGTAGAGGGGAACACTGACCTATATTTCCCTAGATGACACACCTTTTGTGATGACATGTACCATGTAGACAGATTACATGACTAGTGTGGCACTGTGATTATCAAAGTGGAGGCTACTGTCTACCTGTGTGCCATGTTCCCTTATCACACCTTCGGTGTTAGGTAGACTACCACCTATGTTGTAGTTAATGGGTACAGTGTTTTGGCAACACTGAGCTTCAGTCCATGCCTTGGTCACCAGGCACCTGTCACAGTAAGTATGACCCTGTGTTTCTCTCTCTCTCTCTCTCTCTATATATATATATATATATATATATATATACATATAAACATCCTTTGCTGTACATATAGATATACATATAGGCACATATACAGTCCACTTTTCATGGTGGGAATATCAATTATGCGACAGTTGTGAGATATACAGTTATGTAATAATATTGCACAGTGTTGTGCAGAATGCATTGAAGGTGTCCTCAGCCCATGTAGCTTTAGCAAGCCTTACTGGCTGCAGCACTGCAAAACTGACAAATCATACCCACAGTGTTTAATCACCACATGTCATATACCAGCACTGCATGCTGTTTTCTTTGCCACACACTACAACCTACATAGAAATATGCACATAACAACCTTCAACAACACATATATATATATATATATATATATATATATATATATATATATATATATATATATATATATATATACACCCTTCACAAACAGTTGCAGTATGTCCCTTGCCCTATGCACATGTACAGATACATATAGATACGTACTGCTGCCACATATGGATGATTCACAGTATGTAGAGTACTCTTCAAAAACATCTACTACATGCCAGCAAATACATATGTGTTACGTACTTTTCCATTGTATTTCTCTGTTCCATCTGTTTTTAAAGGAAATCATTATTTTTTTGGGGGGGTTTCTCTGTCTGTTGATGTTGTTCTTACTTTTTCTGTGTCTGTCTGTTTCTGTCTTTTTGTCTTTGTCTGTGTCTCTGTCTCTGTCTCTCTCTCACTCTCACTCTCTCTCTCTCTCTATCTCTGTTGCTGCAATGATATTATTGCATGTGTGGACAGCAAGTACAGCCTGCTTTTCTAAGTATCTGCACATGTGCATGTAATGGCTTCTGCACAAATTGGTACCCACCATTTAGTAACTGCATGCAGCCTGCTGTGTGGTAATTGCAGTACTTACTGTCATAGCAGCCCACTGCTATAAAATGCTAAGATAGGTAGGCGTAGCCCTTTCAGCTTTCCAAAGTGGGGCTCATGGTTGTTTTCTGTGGACACCGTTGTGTCTGTCAGAAGGTTGGTATACTTCTTATATCTGAAGCTAGGGCTGTAGCCAATGATTTGCATGTTGTACTCAAACCTGAATGTTGATGCTTCTAGTACACACTTGTCAGTGTAGAATTTTACTCACCCATCCAAATGCTAACACAAGATACATGGGAGTATGTACTTTCTTTTCTAATTAGACAATTAACTGCCATACAAAAGTAGTTGCTGCAATGTATTCTTCTGGCACATGAACTGTTTGTGAAGTACTATACTGTAAATATTAATTTACTCACTTCTGAACAGTTTGTGTTTTTTTTGTGTTGACATTAGCACAGGCTGCTCAAGACAACTGGACAAGTTTCAGTACTGAGTATGCCTACCTACATCCTTGGTAGAGCCTGAATACACAGGTATATTGTTCTTTTGGGTAGGGGTGCAAAAGTACAGAGAGCATTATTTATTATTGTGTGATGTTTATCTTGCTGAACATACTGGGTTCTTGTGTACCTGTTAGTCTATCAAGGCAAGTAGTCTGTCTGCGTAGCTCCCACCTGTGGACATATCCAGATGGTAGCCAGAGGTTAGCCTATTATTCTTTGTCTGTGCACCACACCGGTCTTTTCAGCACTGGAACAATGGCATTGTCGCAGTTGGTTGCTACCAGTACATGGCTACATCCTTGATATTTCTTTGTTGTACTCCTACATAAGGGTATGCTTGTGGGACTCCTTCCAAAGCTATTTGCAGAGTGTGTAACAGCAGAAAAGCTGATATGCCTGTGTGTTTCTGCCTCTGCCAGGCCTCTGATACACTCAGGTATATGTTTGAACAGCCTCAGGAAAAGGTACATATAAGTGAGAAACACCTATAATATATTACAGACATTAAATTGAGACTGTGAGAGAATCAGAGTGTATGTATTAATACACCTTTTCTGACGTGCAAGCAGTGTCTACTCTTACTTATTGACATTATTCATTAAGTGTAATTCTCCACTTTTCTGCTTAATGTCAGTACTTTTCAGAGGGATTCAGAGGGACACAGCTAACATTTGTTTACGAATCAGGGATATCCCTGACAAGCAGTCACAGTTGGGAAGTATGGCCTCTGCCCTATTCAAATATGCCAGTGTTTATCCTGCTCTGATACTTTGTGGGGTTTGTAAAGTGATACTGTAACATTATTTCCTGCTAGAATGACTGGTTCTCTTTTCACAGTCATGTCATGCAATTCCACAACAACTGCTGGTAAAGATCCACAGAACAAGATTTGTGTTATGGCATTCCTATTTTCCCTTTGCATTCACTCATTGTAATGCATGATATATTTATTACAGCACCAACTTGTATGTCTACTGTGGCTTAGTGGTATTTCATGCAGTGTAGTGTGTCCAAGGTCTGGGGTTTGAGACTGACAGAGCTGTTTTATTTTGCTGCTCAGCAGAAAAAGGGCCCTGCCATGGAGAGTGACTAAGGCAATTTTAAGCAGTTGTAAGTGGGTTTGCATGAGTTTGCACGATGCTTAGCAATACTTAGCTAAGTGCACACAAGCGCACACTCGCGCAAACCTGCTAACTACTGCTTAAAAGTATTTACTCCCGCTAACCCCCCGCTCATTTCTTTGAAAGAAAAGAAAATGGGGAGGTAGGAAAGTGGTGAAAAAGGGGCACAAAGAGGGAAAGACAGTAGGGAAAACAGCTCGGGATGTGCAGGATGCGTGTAGGGAAGGTCCATAGCTGCCCATTTCTTTAACAGCAACAGCTGTGCATATACTAATAATTTGGATGGAATTTTGAAACCTTCCACCCCTGAGAGATAGGAAAGTGGTGAAAAAGGGGCACAAAGAGGGAAAGACAGTAGGGAAAACAGCTCGGGATGTGCAGGATGCGTGTAGGGAAGGTCCATAGCTGCCCATTTCTTTAACAGCAACAGCTGTGCCTATACTAATAATTTGGATGGAATTTTGAAACCTTCCACCCCTGAGAGAGGGGTGAGGACAACAAAGTATGTTGTACTGCCAATTAAATTTCAGTTTATGTGTCTAGTGGACATGTGTGCAAAATGGGCAGCTATGTATGGGGCATAATTTTTTTGTCGGAGCAGATTGCCCATTTTTTTTTTTCAGGTGAGAGTGGTATGTGGGGTAGGGGAAGTAGGTATATTTGGGGAGGTAGGTTGGGGAGGTAAACAGACAAGACAAACAAAATGCATACAGGGGTGGAATATGACACATCTGGTGGGTGAACATCATTAACAGGGAAGGGTGTTTGGAAATCGCAAGCCCATGAGCACACAGATGGCAACAGTGGAACTGAGATCCCAACCCATGGGCAGTCACCACTGCACCTTCACAGCCAGGAGGGTGGCTGTGCTGGGGGCTGCATAGGAGGGGCAGGCTCACCCGTGAGTCACGCCTCTCTTGCCCCGAGCTGGCATAGAGGATCAGCAACTGAATGCTGGATCTCCCTATGCACCACAGCCCGGACCGTTTGGTGGAGGGTGATAGGTGGCCCTCCTCCAGCCATACTTGCACGGGGGTACGAGTCCCATCCCCTGCAGCGTTTTCACCCGAAGGTGGCACAGGGCCACCGGAGGAGGAGGAGATCCCTGTCTGGGCACCGGACATGCTGGTGCCAAGTGCCATCGCCAGCTGAGGTGGGAGAGGAGGGTCCTCTGAGACCGGCCTTCCCATACGTTCTATGTTTAGCAGGATTTAATGACAATATGGGTTAGTAACAGACAACAGCATTCCAAATTAGTTTTAACAGCATGCAGTAGTATTCCCATTAACCCAACACACAAGAATTCCAACAGTTGAACAGCAAGCATAACACATGCATATTTAGAACAGCGGTGGACATTCCAACAGTATGCAGGGTTGATTGGTGGCAACAGGCCACCAAGATTTTGGTATGTGAGCAGGGCACATGCATCAAAGTACATGCAGATATTTATAAACCAAAAGGACATATGTCCCAACAAAGTTTTTCAGATTACACACACCCATTTAGGTGCGGAATGGCATTATTTATGTCCATAAAGTAGGGTGTAAGAAGATCACTCCATTAACAACTTATATATACTTATAACTTTACTCTACATTCCTACTGACTGCAGGTATATATCCCCTACATGTATTATTACACTAGGCAGTGTCCATTAAATTGTGAAATGGGTATTGATAGTTGTTTATATACCTGACCTATATCTGACATACAAACTGTTCAAGATGCAGATGTTACTGCTACATATTTATATATTTCATTTATATTCATATATCTACATATCTGGCTGTCTTCAGGTGACATTATCAGCTACATTTAAACAGACCCCTACATTTCTAGCAGCACACTGACATTTGTGGGGAACACAATCACAAGCTACTCATGTGCCAGATTAACCTGTACATGCTAGCCATGAACCAACAGTTGAGGACTGTATATATGCTTAAGAGCTACTGGCATTCCCTTCATCCACTTTATATGGACCTACACAAGTGTGGATTGACAGCACTTAATACAACTGTACTATTTCCATAATGCAAGGGTACAACAACATATCAAAGAAAGTGACATGGACACAGTCCAGGAATTATACCTTTATTAATTACGTTACACACTTTTGTAGTGGCTCTCTCATTCATTTCATATTTTGGTGCATGCAGAATACTTTTATTCCAGACTTATTATACTTTTATTAATGGGTTACAACACTTTTTCACACTCTCTCACTTATTTTATATTACAATACATGCAGAGACTTCAATCAAAACTTATTATACCTTTATTAATGGGTTACAACACTCTTTTTCAGGCTCTCTCACTTATTTTATATAATAATAAATGCAAAATAATTACTAACCTGCCTGGTGGCGCAGCCTTAGCAGCCTGTCTGCTTAGGCTTGCCGATTCGCAGCATGAACACCTGCAGCTGTGAAGTAAATGAAGGGATATTGAGACATACCTATCCATTATATAGACTTCAATAGCATTTCTTACATACTTCATTCCATGGCTACCTATTCAGTAGTGGGACATCTTGCATGTCACAGGCCTCTTGTATCCATCGGTTCAGTTGGTCCTACTTCCATCTCTTCAGGTCTGCATGGTGGTGATGGACCTGCTCACCAGTCCGAGAGATGCCTGTGGCACTGGTGAGATCATGAGCTAACCGGTTCCAAGCCTCCGCTTTGTACTCCATCCTTTGAAACTGGCCCTGCAGGAGTCTTGACTCATGATGGTGGACAAGTAGTGAAACCATGTATTGTGACTCCTCGATGCCCCACCGTTGCACTTGAAAGTGAATACCCTCTCCAGCACCAGCCATTTTGACTGCAGATGGGAGCTACAACCAGTTATGCCGAGTATTCCTGCCTATGGAGCTTAAATATGCCTCATTTCCCACACTTATTTGTGATTGGCCATTTTTGAAAATTCTCAGCTAACAGCAAACCTGTTTAGCAATGGTTAAACTTCCATTTATAAGTATATGTATGTTAACAGTGCATATTTATGCTCAGCTGTCATGGCTTAGTGGTTCAGTACTTTGATTATGGTGCACAGTGTCCCGGGTTCGAGCCTTGTCATTGCTTTTTATTTTACTACTGTCCAGACAGGCTAGGGGGGTGTGGCTGTGTTTAGGCAACTTTGCTCAATTTTGCTCTACGTTGCTCCACGTTGCCCGACGTTGCCCGACGGTGTGCTGGTTAGCACAGTGCGCAGCTCCACGCAAACCGATTGTGCTAGGTAAAGCATTGCTTAGCTATGGGCAACTATATTGCACTAGGTAAAGCGCTGCTTAGCTATAGGCAAGTATATTGCGCTAGGTAAAGCGCTGCTTAGCTATGGGCAACTATATTGCACTAGGTAAAGCGCTGCTTAGCTATAGGCAAGTATATTGCGCTAGGTAAAGCGCTGCTTAGCTATGGGCAACTATATTGCTCTGGGTACAATGCTGCTTAGCTATGGGCAATTATATGTCAATATACTTAATGCTGCTTACCTTCTTATATATATATATATATATATATATATATATATATATATATATATATATATATATATATATATATATACATTTTGTTCACTAATACATAGGCCATTTCAATGCTTTTTACTAAAATTTCATTCATATATGCCAGGAATTATTTTATATACTAATTTAAAACATAAAATAGAAAGGGGAGTGGTGGTATTTGAACCGGGAATGCCTCCTCTTTGTGTGAAGGCTCTACCACTAAGCTATTGCTATTTGGCTTAATTTGCATAAACATTTCTTATTATGCTCTTCGATGTTGAAATTGCTAACTGTAGCTAAGCAATGGGCACACCCGCGCAAACATGCGCAAATACGGGCAGCTATATCAGGAATTATAAAATAAAAAATAAAAAGTTTACATTTTACAATTACAAAGGGGTTTAGTATGTAGGGATGTGTAGTGTTTGCTATGTGTACATTTCAGCGGATTCACTCATTGCATGTGTCATTTTCACATTTATATAGTTGCAGGGGCGTGGATATTTGTACTGCTCTGCAGTCCGACACGCCCCCCCTGCAGTCTTACACAATGTGTTAGCCTTTCAGTTGAGTCAGTGCGCCCTCATGAATATGCATGGCACGCTGACGTCTTCCTCTTAGACTGCCATTTCTGTGTAAGACTTATTTAGTCTTACACGGAAGATTACTGAATCCCCCCCCAAAGTTTTGAGTTCAAATCTGAGTATCCATGGAGACAGGCAATGCCTATTTAAACAAAACAACTCTGTGCAACTGTTTCTCATCCAGTAACTACTATTATGCTATAACTATAACAGTACTAATGCTCATTAATAATAGCTTGGCTCATAGTTCTTCTACAGGTACGAGTTTTATTCCTAATTCCAGCTGCTGTGCTGCACATGTGACCTGAAGTAGTTGTTTGATTAGAGTACTGAATTGAAACCAAGCTTGCATTTTGCATAGTGAAGAGTTAAGTAACCATAAAGTTTCACGTTAAATATATTTTGTTCATAATGTATTACTAAATGCTGTTTCATAAATGCAATAATTATATTAATATTTGTGGCTATAACAATATGCTTTGACAAAGTCAGTTCAGAGTGTGGCATATATGGTGCATCAGTTATACACCACTGCAAAAACCAACTATATGGTCATCAGCCTTTGTGCAGAAGTTAGTATGAGATGATACAAGGCATTGTACTGGCATGCAGCAGGAAGCATCATTATCTCACAGAGAAGACCATGGAAAAGCACAAGCAAATCTCTATCATGTCATGCATTCTGTATATCTCTGGCCAACAGCTACATACATACTGTCATAATCCAGAATTTGTATGGGTTTGAGTATGTTTCCATTCAGTCTATCTGTCTGCAGAACTGAGAAAATGGTCTCAGGCCCAATGGTACAATTAGCTGTCATCATATTTCAACCATCCTGCCAGTATGGCATTAAGAGTGAATAAGAGTCACAGTATGTCCACCTCCAGAGTGTACACAACTGGTATTACACTTGTCCTCAGGATGTCTGCAGCACAGCAGTAGGCTGTGGTTTACAGGACATCAATCAACATGTCAGTGGGATCCTCCAATGTTATACACATAAAGCTTACTACACAGTCATGTGAGGAGGCATCACCCCTCCCAGTCCCAGCTCAGACATACAGCACCATGATTCAGCTTTAGTAGAAGGCAGCCCATAAATGCTACATAAGACTTAAGAATGTCTACTCTGATATTAGTCTCTGAAATAGAAAATATATTTTTTTGTGCAAACCCACATGGAGCATTAACAGGCCAGCTGCCTTAGTCAGTAGTGTATTAGGGCTACCTCCACCTACCAAGACACTCTGTGCCACAGGCATAATCTACCTCAGCAGGTAATAAAAAAAGATAAGTGGACACACTGGTCTCAATGGTTGCTTTACATGGGTCTGTGTTCAGCCATCAAATGGGCTATTCATCGAATGGCTGAACATCTAACAATAAGCATCGAAAGTTAACTTGGCGAACTTTAATTTCATTCACAGGGTAGGTAACTACTTGTCCAACTCTTCCCCATCTCGCACACAAAATTGTTTTGAACCCATGCCCCCCATACTATATGTACCAATACTATAGTGGAGAAAAGGGACTGGAAATACTTCTGTGTGTGAAACGGGAAAATGCTGAACAAGTAGTTACTTAGTCTGTTGATTAAATAAAAGCTCACTGAGTGAACTTTCTATGCTTATTGTTAGATGTTCAGCTGTCCAATGGTTAGCCCATTCGATGGCCAACAACAGACCCTCTTTATACAAGCCTGTAGCCCACGCTGCCTATAGTAATCACATTCATATTGATGCAGGTTACAATTTCTATCTGACAACAACTGCTGATACTGTGTTACAGGCCGTTCATTAGGAAAACATACTGCACAAAACTCACACTACGTTTTGCCTTTTATGTAGCCATATTTTGTTAAGTAAAACTGTAAGATATATGGTAACATGAAGCTGTTACATATGACCATACAGAGCAAATAACAACCAAGGGAACCAACAGTGTGAATTACACAGTTGTCTGCCTAAACCAATGGACTATGCATTCCACATACTACAACATGAATCAAGCCTTCCCTTGTAGCGCTAATATTCATTACTTGTGGCACATACAACAGTTATACCACGTAGAAAACTCCAGTCCATGGACATATTCCCCCAGGCAAAACTCACCTTTCATCAGCTCAAACCACAAACTAAACCCCCCTCAGGGCCCTCACCAATGCAGTATCTTAAGTCAACAAACAATGTACACCTAAGGCACAAGTACAAGACGGTAACCGACATTTGCAAGTAGTAGTCCCTTTTCACCGACATCATGTGTAGTGTTGATAACTGATGAATATTCAAATGTTATACTATTACTGTCACTGTGCAAGTTGTTTTTACTCAGTGCAGCAAAGTTTGTAGTGAGATGAACAAAGTAATGGTGGTGGCTGTTTTATTGTGTAGTTTGGAGGACCTTAGTAAGATCATTATGCTAATAGGATCATAGGGTCATAGGATCATAGGAGGTTACTAGGCTATTGGCCCTGAAGCTCTTATAAGCCTAGCCAAGAGTTTAGCCCATGTTTAGACAAGTCAGCATCCAAAGCCCCTGTCCAGCAGGGACTCAGGTGGAATCCCAGGGGTGTATTTTCTGTTTCCCATCCAGTTATCCAGGTTGCGCTTAAAAAGGGATAATGAGGTACTCTGCTTGATGTGGAGAGGGAGCCTACTCCACAGATGGAGGAGCCTATTGGACACAAATCTGTCCCACCAACAAGTCCAACTGATATCATAGACCAGGTTGAGGTTGTGCATATAGATTGTTTGAGTGGAGTTTGAACTTGTGCATATGCACCAGTTCCATCAAGGTGGGGTCTGAGATTGCTTTGTATGCCAGACAGAGGTCACCTCTGAGGAGTCTGTATGAAACTGAGTAGAGGGACAGAGGCCCTGGATTCTCCTGTTGAGGAACCCCTTTGGTCTTTCCAGCTGCTGCATGTGTTTTGCAAGGTACATGCTGAAGGGGGCATTGTACTCAATAAGTGGCCTTATAAGGGAAGACTACAGGGACATTATGTCCTCTTTGTCCCTGAATGAGATACCCTTACTTATGAGGTGGGCCATATAGAAAGCTTTCCATACAATGAAAGCAACATAGTGGTCAAAAGTCAGGTTGCTATTAACCTGGGTGCCCAAATCCCGCACTACTGATTGTTTACTTAGGACGTTGTTGTTAATGTGATAATATGAGGGGACATCACTCTCCCCAAAGGGGCTGATGATGCATATTTTGGCATTCAGCTTGAGGCCATGTTTCTGGCACCAGTCATTTGTTTGTGTGAGACCCTCTTGAAAGATGTCCACATCACTTGGGGAATTGATGACTGCACCCAGCTTGCAGTTATCTGCAAACTTGGTCAGCCATAGCCCACTGGTTTTAGTCTGCACCTCAGAGAAGTATATCCCAAATAACAGTGGCCCCAAGACCAATTCCTGGGGTACGCCGCTTTTTACAGGTCTACTGCTTGAAGTGGCTTCCCCTATTTTGATTAGGTGGGTTCTATCAGTGAGCCAATTTGCTACTCATCTGGTAACACATGGATTGATGCCTAGTTGAGAGAGTTTATCTAGTATGCCTGAGTGGGGAATAGTGTTAAAGGCTTTAGCCAGGTCAAGGTAGGTGGTGTGCACTGTCGTCCTCTCATTCAGGGCTTTGGTAACTGTCTCAAAGAAATTGAACAGATTTAACAGACATGACCTCCTCTTGACAAAGCCAAACTGTGTGGGGTCGAGTGTTTGGAGATTGCCAATGCCCCTGTTAATGAGGTCCATGATAATCCATTCCATGGCCTTGCATATCAGGCTAGTTAGGCTGATGGATCTATCATTTCTTGGATCTCCTGGATTGGTGTATGCTCCACCTTTGTGTAAAGGGATGGCAGTGGTTATCCTCTACTCAGCTGGGACAAAGCCAGTACTCAGGATTTGGTTGAATAGTGTGCCTAATGATGCTGCAAGTTCATGCCTGAGTTGATGTAGAATGCAACCTGAGATGTTATCAGGTCCCATGGAGGCTGTATTTTTTGCCTTTGAGAGGGCAGTGATGACCTGTTCCCTAGAGATAAGCAGTGGGGGGCAGTTACTGGGAATGTCCTGATTTACTGATGGGGGGACAGAGGAGTGAAGTTTTCACTGAACCTGTCTGCCAGAAGATTGGCTATATCTACAGCATTTGTGTATGTGGTATCCTTGACCAGTGGTGAACAGATCTGGGTGCTTCCTTTGAGATTGTGGACATATGTGAAAAAGGCCTTATGATTGTCTCTATTAGATGTGGCCAATTTGGACTCGAAGTTGGCTTTAGAGGATTTCACTAGTGTTTTTATTTGTTTGTTCAGGCTATGGAGAAATTGCTTCCAATTGGGCACCTGCTCCTTCTTGGTCTTGGACAGCAACTTATTTTCCTTTTGTTATATAGTTTTTTTTTCTTGCAGATGTCCACCAGACAGGTTTACTCTTCCTTGTTGAGTATGATTTTGTCCTGTCAGGTATTCCTGATTCCGTGCATCTATATAAATGGTCGAATAGTACTTTGGTGTAGATTTGGACATTGGTGCCAGTTCCTACAGTAGAGAAGGGGGCTGTGAAGCTGTTTATACCATCCCTCAGGAGAGTGTAATCAACTTTGGAGAAGTTTTTTTTGTTTGACCCTAACTAGAGAGGGGGGGTCAGGGGAGATGGTGACTTCGAAAGTGACCACCTTATGGTCAGATCTTACCAGAGACTGGATGATACCATAGGGATGCTGCAGTGGTTACTCATGTTGGTTAATACCAAGTCCAAGATATTATCACCTCTTGTGGGGGCATTGACTAGCTGTTCCAAGGCATTTACATTATTAAAATTGAGGAATCTCTGGGCATTTGTGTTCTTGCATGAGTAGTTTTTCCAATCTATGGTTGGTTAATTAAAGTCACCGAGGATCAGGTTAAAGGGTTGAATTTCAATAGATTTGAAGAGGTCTAGATAGACGGAGTGGGAATCTTGAGTCAAATTTTGGGTGCCTGTAGCTAGTTATAATTTGAATAGGGGTCTTGTTAATGGTTAACTGCGCCTGGAGTGTCTCCTGTGCATCATACTGTTTGACCAGCCTGGAGGTGTGTGTGTCTTTAATATATATTGAAATTCCACCTCCTTTGGCTTTGCTGCCCACATTTTGGGGTCTGAATGTATGATAGAATAAGTAACCAGGTAAGGCTGGGGTGCTCTCTGCAGCTTTGAACTAGGTTTCTGTGACTGCACAAATGTCAGCATCTTCCAGGGTTAAGAAAGCTTGCAATGAGTGCAGTTCCATGTTTAGACTCCTAGTGTTTAGCAGCATGACCTTTAATTAGAATTTGGTTTAATTTTTTATGTTGGTAGTATTGACCTCATAACTTTTCCTAAAAAAGGAACTATGGGGCAGGCAAGGGCCTTTGCCAGAAGCCTGAAGCCCAAGTGAGACATATGCAGCCCATCTCTAGCAATGCATCGCGGTCTGTCGATCATATCTTCCCAGGCTGTGGATTCCCCTGGAATGACACCAGAAACTAAGCCAGTTGTTAGTCAATCACTTTCTGTTTGTATTGAGGCATCATTCTGGGTTACAGTAGAATACTGCATAAGGCTATGGACATTCTTGCATTGGACACATATTCAGCAAGCTCAATCATGTCTCTCTTCATATAGTCCAGGGAGGTATGTTTCAAGTTTTCACTCCAACATGGACTATGACAGAATCATAACAGTACGTGTTGTTGATAGCCTTGAGTGCATGTATGATATGGCAGATTCTGGCACCTGACAAACAATTAACAGTGACTTTCTCCTTATCCAGCCTTATCACAATGGAGTCTCCTATGACTAATATGTTGGTTTTATGATTAGGCCTTAGTGATTGCGAGATACTGGTATGTGGACTATGCATGGTATGTGGTGTGGAGGATTGTGGAGTTCTCATGTGTTTTTCCCTCTGAGGTCTCCTTTGTTTGGGTTTGTTTTTGTTGAGAACTTCCGCATATGTAGTTGTGTGTTATGCAGTTGTAGGTGGTGTTTCAGGTGTAGCGATTGTGTTGACAACCTTCTCAGTGCCAGATATACTGGCTTATGAGGGAGGCAGCACAGACTGTAGCTTTGAGACAAATTAGACTAAATTGGTTTCTGAATTCTACTTTTAAAACATTGCACAGATGACCAGGTGCACTACAAGACTTGTTCACTTTTGTGCACTTCCATAAATATGTGTGAAGCACAATGTTAATGAGTGGGAGGAGGGTCGGTGACATCTCCTCATATTTGTTGGGACTCACAACATAACTGCCTACCCTTGTGCCAGAATGAATGGCATAACCATGGCATTATGAATATTCTTTCTCATAGGACATGTCAGTTTACATTTCATTTGCTGCATACCACATGATGACAGCTGTTCTTATTGCCAGCACCATCTTGCCTGGCTGTGGTAAAATGCGCTGAACTTCCAAACATATTGGCCTGCATAGTTTCTACCATTGCCAGTTTGTGCATATCCTTTATTTGTCCTGGTACTACATGACATACCCACATGGGCACCAACACCCACCCAGGCACACACACACACACACACACACACACACACACACACACACACACACACACACACACACACACACATGCCTTCCTTGGACTCTGATGCCCACTAACACATTATAGACACGAACGTCACATGTAACTCCATAAAGACATTGCTAACATGCAGCTGCAACTATGTCCAGACATCTTCCTATAGGGATATCTCACATTCTATGCCTACTTATCATTGTGCATCCTGGTGTCATTGTCATTGCATTCCATGGCAGATGTTAAATCTTTCTGTATGTACCAGTATTACTGTTAGTTAAACACAGACAGAATACTAAGCTTGTTCTTCTCTCTCTCTCTCGCTCTCGCTCTCTCTCTCTCTCTCTCTCTCTCTCTCGCTTTTCTTCTTGCTATTCCTCCTTTAAAATTTATTTGATGCCCCTTGTTCTATTTATCTTCATTTCTATCACTACTTTTTTTCAGTATCAGCCACAGCTGTGTCTGTGTTGTAGCAGTGGTTCCATCTTCATTGTCCTGCCTGACATTCTCCTAATAGGTCATCATCTGCCTCCAGGATTACATCTCATTTGGGTGACACATGTAATGCAGCAGGGGGTGAACTGGATGGCTTCTTTGTCGAATCAAGTGGTATATCAATGGAAGGGTCTTGGTGCCACACCCTCTGGTTATACCATTCATAGGTCACATTTTGATACCTGGCAACAGTTGGAGAAGGTGAGATTGTGGACCAGTGGCTTTGAGAATGCCCTGGTGTGATTAGCAGAGTCGCATGCTTCCTGACACTGCCGAGTGTGCCATCTGAGACATGACAGTGCAGGGAAGGCAGTCACACAAGATTCTAACCCTTGCCCAGGTCATGTCCAAGACAGCATGAAAGGGACATGTCCTGTCCTTGTTTATCACCTCCTTCCCCTTTTTGTAGTCCAGTCCTCTCAATTTCCAATTGTCATTTTTCAGCTTGCATCTTTTCATTGTCTGTATCCCCTTTCTGTCAGCACCTCCATAATTATTTTTTCACTATTTTGTGTTTTTCTGCCCATTTCTATCCTTCTACTCTTTTTCTTTCAAATACCTTCCTGTTAAATCCTTCTTTGTCTATCCTTGTTGGAAGAAATTTAAAAAGAGCACCCATTCTGATAAAGAAACTGCAACCTTCCTCCCTCTCTTCATTACGAAGCTTTCCTTCTCTGTGCCCCTCTGCATGTTATTCTAATTGTGTTTCTCCTATCTGATTTTCTTATGCTTCCATTTCCTCTCCATTTAAGCAATAAAATTATTTAGGACCTTGCTGGCACCCACATATTATGACTCCCAGCAATTCTCATAGTGTTGTGAGGTTGTGCTTCTGCTCATGCAAACTCATATGCACGCTACACACTATTTATTGCTGCTCTAAAATCCTGTAGCCATACACTTGGCAAATTCCATTTTCACCAATAATGCCATTTACATAGGAGGGTTTCCTGAATAATTTATTAATAGCTTAATTAATAGCTGATGTATTAAATACCCCCTTCTTAATAGATCCAGTATCACTGAATTACTCCTTGTAAGTCTTCATGAAACATTTTTCTGAATTACATTTTTAATTATAGGATCAAATGTTCAGCCCACCCACCTGTAAAATAAAACAAAATTAATAAATCAATGAATACTATTATTTTTTTCACTGGATAAAGCCCAAAAATGAGTTACTTTTTATTAATAAAGAAAAATGTTCTTATATTCCCTGTGGAGTAGAGCCATTTGGTTTCGGAATGTTTAAAAGTTTGAATGACAATGAATCCTCTGAAAAAATATGGTCAAAAAGTGGTCCATTGCACAATGTGCTCTTAGATATCAATGCTTATTTTGATTGTGTGCAAACACAGTGTATATTCCCTTGCTAGGGGTTTCCTCTTACATCAGTTTACAAGTACAAATTGAGTCCAGTAAGGCTAAAATGAACAGTCTGTGGATTTGTCAAATATGCAGAAACTGTATGGTTTTGCTTGTCTGTGAAGAACTGCAGTCGAAACATGCACATTTTTCTTTCACTAATTCCAGGGCTCATAATAATTTAAAGCATATTTTCCTACTTTTTTTTCATTTTAAGAGTTTTTAGTCATATTTGTGGTCCCAGCAGGTGAACTGTCAACCCATTGAACCAATGAATAGATCAGCACAAATTTTAATTCTAATGTTATTTTGTAAGTGAATTGCTCTTTCTTAGTATTTTTTACAGCTGCAACCGATCTCACAAATGTAAGGGTAGATGTAACATGAATATATGGCCAGCTCAGGCAAGAGAAGAACAGTATGTTACAAGTATGTGTTTCAGTCATTTCTTGAAATATTTCAGATTATTGGAAGGCATAATAATATATACAAACTAAATAAAAGTAAGCCGCATGAGAGAAATCTAGTAAAAATGAATATATTTTAAATAAAAACTCAAACCGAATTGTAGACATAATAACATGTGAAAGTGTCCTTCAGTATATGGTAGAAGAAACTATCATTAAGTTGGGATATCTATAGAAGTGCTGTGTGTACAGATGTCCATTGGGATTCATTAACACTAACTCTAATTAAGCACTAAGTATACACTGTTCTGAGTAAACAGACAACACAAGCATAGCTCACACCTTCTTCCTCCTAATTTTAGATTTCCTGCGGATTTTCTTGCAGCTTCAAAATATTGAGTAGGATTCATAAAGGTTAACACAAAGTGTAGACCACATGTACACAGTGTAATCTTTCTGAGTGACTAGAAAGCACAAAAAAATGTAGGGATGTTCTTGAATAAAGATTGTGTACATGCACACTTAATGAAGGCATTAATATCTTTATAGTCTCCACAGCATGTTCTATATTAACAGACATGCTGAAGCCCTTCTACCTTTACTGTTAAATGTGGTTTTAATGTTTCTGTTCATCAGCCTTTTTATTGTCTCTAAATATGAATATCAAATGAAGTATCCAACATTGTGCTAGTATAATTGATAAATTTATTTCGACAATATCCCAAATGGCTGCCAGAGATAGGTATACATCATTCATATCTACAGTACTTGTTTTCTTTTGTGTGAGCAGCTTATCCCAGAGACAGAAATATAGAAAGCCTGACTGATTGCTATCATGGTAGTTAGTATATGACATGACATAGTACATACAGAAGCAAATTATTGAATATTTTTGTGATTCTTGTGGTTCAGTTTGCTGACATAAGTTTCCTAATGGCATTCATTTAAAGAAAAAAAAAATGAATGAAACTGAAAAAAAAATATTTAGCTTGTCAAATCTCTTCCTTCAAGACGCAACCTTCACCAAATTATAACTACAGTAAACGCTCAGTTAACCAGCACCCATGGGGATTGGTAGATGCCAGATAACTGCGGTTTCTGGTTGCTTGAGAGTTAATATTAAAAATAGGCCTGACTAATACTGTACCCTATACTATTTCTTTGGTTTAACTTGTTCTTAGGTTGGGGAGAGAGGGAATTTATTCCTGTCTTCCTTTTTAAAACTCAGACTCTAAAAATGTAAGGTATGTTTCTGCGAGGAGAAAACAGAAAGTGCAACACATGAAAATTGAACTGTATTTCTTTGATATCTTTTTGCCGGTTGCTTAAGTGGTGATATTGTACTTGAGGGCCTCACCAGATGCGCAGTGGCAAGCCCTGCCCAAAACCCGCCCCCGTGCTGTTTCGCAATCAGGCACTAATGAATATGTATTCCCTCGAAGAATCCTAATACACTGTCCGGCTTTTAGTACATGTCTTGTGTTGTCTTCGAGAACAATTGTTTGTTTCTTATTTTAATATAAACAAAGAAATGCGCATTTATTAAATAAAAGACATATTTCAGAAACATTGCTTTGTTCCTGCATCTGGCTGTTCGCAAAGTATATTATCTTTTAAATTAAATGGTAAACTACATGGTCACTTTTTAGCTAATGATTTAATCAGGAAATACATTTTTTTGTTCAAAATAAAGTATATAAGCTCACTTCTTATTCTTGTTCTGACCTAGGGTTACCACCAGTTTTCCTTTAGGCTGGGCAGTCCCTTATTTGGGCAGGTGTGTCCTTGTTGGGGACAGGAATATAAAAATGGCAAGTGTCCTTTCTTTCTAAGTTCCCTTTATTAGTTGACTAAAGCTATTATTTTTGTATTTGAATCTCTTACCAACCAACTAAAATTCTAAAAAGAGTGGGCTTTTATTTTAGCAAAAAAGCTATTATTTTTGTATCTGAAACACTTCAAAATGTAACAAGCAACTAAAATTCTTCAAGAGTGCACTTTTATTTTTAGCAAAAAAAAGTCCATTCGTTTGCATTGTTTGAATGTCATGTCAATCATGGCTCATTACATATGGAGACCTGGTTGTCAATCATTCATGACACGCCCACTTCTGCGCGAAACGCAAGGTGAGGCCTTCAAGTACAATATCGCTGCTTAAGTTCCAGTTTACTGAGTATTTACTGTACTCTGTATTCAGTGCCACTTGGGGAAGTGCAATTACCTGACATGAAACAATGTTATTAAAGACATTTTTTCAGTTTCTTGCAGAGAAGTGCCATTCGGTGAATTGTATGCAGGAAAAGTATGTTACTATTCCTAACCTTTGTCACACTAGTTTTGAACATGCCATTAATTTATTTGCTTCATTATGCTTAGGATGTGCTCAGTGCAAATAATTTTGAAGATATTGAATCATAATTATATTTATCTCACTGTTTCCAATGATCCTTTGTTTTTCTCATTAATCTGAATGAGGTACATGGAGATTCTCTTCATCAGTGGTACCCTTATCTATTTCTTAATACTGAATGGAGAATTCAACAGATAATGCAGAGAACAGATCCTCTCTGTTAGAAATTAAGTTTAAATCTGAGCTGTGCACATGTACATTTGGTACAGAGCAAAAATTAACAATTTGCTGCATTCTGTTATGACTACATTTTCTTGTTGTGCCATTTCAGAAACAAAAAAAATTCTATTTAATATTTTAAATATAAAATGTGTGCATAAAATATAATTTGCTACTTCATGATATTTTTATCATGCCCCGTATTTTAGCTATAAATGGATACATGATACAGCCACTTATTTCTGTTATACATCTGCTTGTTATATTTAAATAAATTGCTGCAGTATGTACCAGTAAACTGTGATTTAACTGAATTTAGGCCCTCATACAGTATCTTGTGGCAGTGGAATTGTTGAATTTTATCCATATGCCAGAAAAAGCAATGTATGAAATAGAAGGCTCTTTGAATATCTAAGTATAAGTGCATTGAAATCTAAATGAGCATTCTAGTACAGTCTTGTGCAGATTTTGAAAAAAATATCATCCTGTTAGTGACCATGATTCATCTGGCCAAAGTAGATGTAATAGTCCCTGCAGCTAGAAGTGTCCTAGAACTGTAACCCTATTAGATGTATGGCCACAACAGAAGGAAACGCAGATGGAGAGTTGAAGTGACCAAATGGTTTCTTTCCTGGAGACACTGAAATGTCAAACTAGGTACATTGCTTGCAACATGAAAGTTATCCCAATAGCTCTTGACCTTAAATGTCTTCTTGAAAGTTTCTTGGTTTCAGCAACTCTTAATGACTATGTGGTAATACTGTCATCAGGGTGTCTTACCTAAGTCAGTTGTTTAGTAAATAAAGTAGTCTTTTGGGAGTTTCACACAGTTAAATCCAGCTTTAGCTTATGTCTCATCATGAGAATCAATTAAATTAGAGAAAATGTAAGGTGAGCATGTGTTAGCATGCTGTGATGTTTCTAGTGAGAGTCTATTCTTACAACTGAGTGTAATGTGCTGTGACTTTATAATAACTTCTACACACTGTATTCTACTGCACTAGATGGTATGATGTACAAAAGTACCTATATAAAAATTGATAATAATGCAAACATATTCATTTGGAAATGTGTGCGATTGCATCTATAAAAATTGAAAAAACTGTAAAATACATTCAATTAGAAAGGTATGCCTGATTTACTATTATTATTTAAATACCATGTCTGTTTTATTACAGATAAATACTAATTTTCATGGGCTTCCTGAACACTAAACAGAAACTTAATAAGTACAAGTGAAGGGTTAGAAATTAATTTTATCATTGAGACTGTGTAAAAAATGTCATTCGTTGCCTTTTTGCTCCAGTTACCTACCTAGCATGCCAGTGTTTCACTGTAAATTGAAAGCTCTTCTCCAGAATATTACATCACTCTAATTAAAAATGGATATTATAATTTTCCTTTATAAATTTATCATCTTATAATAAATATTTTATTTCCTTAGATGTAGTGCATAATACATATGTCCTCTACACGTACAAATTTAAAATGAGGCAGAAGAATGAAACAAATTAACTTTCATTACATCTTCTACTTACTTTTTTCCTTTTCTTAGTCTCTTTCCATGTGAAGAAAGTTTCCTATTTTTACAGTTATGACATTCAAATGTAAATTTATTATTATGGATTAATACCACCTCTCTTCTGTCATCAGGAAAGTATGACCTGTGCTCATACAAAATATCTCTATTGCCATATTATACTACTAATTTTCTTTTACTTAACTGAATATAGCTGGCATCATTACATATTGAATTTATTGGTCAATAAAAGCAAAACAAGTGATATTGAATGTAGTGTGATTATTACAAATGGATATGGAATGATATAAAATCCAAACACAGGCAGGACTGGAAACATGCATCTTCTCGTCTCTTCTCTTCTCTTCTCTTCTCTTCTCTTCTCTTCTCTTCTCCAATGTTTACAATATGGGATTGTTCAATATAAACTCTGCAGATACAACCTGATTCTCTAAAAATGCGTGTAATAAAGTTAGGTGTTGACAACAGTTAATAGGGTGTGGTTTGTGGGGCTGGGGACAGGATTGCTAACATGCTATTAAATGCACTGTGTCTTCCAGGGTACAACATTAGTTGAGCATCTACTCAAGAAATCCGGGAAATACTGTAGATAAAAATAGCAACTGATATACTATTAAAATTTTTCTATTGAATTAAAAATATACAAGGACTCCAGTGAATTGGCATTCCAGCCTTAAAATGGAATAAAATAGGTATAAAAACAGATTTTAAATAGGGGCAGCAAAAACAACCTAGGACTACAAAGAGGTCACTTCATTATTTAACCCTTTAGTTTAAAGGTTCACAAAATGGGGTTCCAATTTGTGTAATATGTAAAAATTTGACAATCATAGGATTAGCATACTTAGTTTCTAATGAGTGCTAAAATATGTTTCCTAAACCTATAAATATAAGATAGTCATGCATGACACATCACATTCCCACTTCTTCTCTTAGAAGTAGATAGATAGATAGATAGATAGATAGATAGATAGATAGATAGATAGATAGATAGATAGATAGATAGATAGTGTGACAATGTGAGGTATTGTCAGATACACCAGGAGAACTAGGGCACAGCTAGCTGGAATTTTGGAAACAATTATATGTCATTTGTATATCAAACTGATTTGTACAGATGCCTGTGCTGAAAAATGTATTTGTAACGCTGCTTGTGTTAAAAATGTTCCCTGCTGGGCAGAAAAAGAAATATGCATGTATTATTGTAACTGTTTAAATGTATATGTTTAACAGAGGATACTGGAAGAGAATAGCCTAATCTCAATCCACCTGACTTTAGAAAATAGTAAGAAATTAAATTACTGGGCCTAGGCCTTAAAGATTTTATCTCACAGTTTTGAATGAAGCCAGAGATGCAATGTCTGTAAGAAGCATGGTTTGTTAGCTCCTGTAGGAAGAGTATAAGTGTTTTATGACTTCCAGGAGTTGCAGCAGATCTTAGCAAGGCTCTGTGTGTGTGTATTATTGACACCTATGTGCTAAATCATGACAGCTGCTAGCCAAGGGAGGTTGTATAGGAACCAGAAGTCAGATGACCAGATGTATGTGATGTCATTCTGTAATCTAAGACAAAAATTATATTTTAATACTAGGTGAGACTGAAGTTTCATGACAGTCTGTGTCTCTAACTTGACAAAGAAGGATCTCAGACCTACTTCATCTTGTCTTGCTCTAGTACAGTGATGGTGAACCTTTTGGATTTAGCATGTCGAAAATTTTAATAAAGCCTTACTCGACTCTGCTGGTGTGTCACTCCCCCAAACCAAAATAAATTTAAAAAATCAAAATAAACAAAAATAAATAAAACAGCATAGTTCTCAATACATCAGTGATAAATCTGAACAGAATCAGGGACAAATCTAGAAATAAGAGACATGGACAGTTTTAAACTACTAGTGCAATTAATTTGTCACACTGACAGAAAAAGTGAAAGTGAATTAATATACATTTTCTGAAGTAAAATAAGTCTGTAAATCTAATGTTTGTCATTATTAAGTGTAAAAAGTCACCAGTTTTAGGAGGGTTAAGAGGGACAGATGAGATGAATGTGAAACAGAACATGCTTAGAAATGCAGACTACTAGCCCTTTGCAGAAGTGTGACCACAAAGAGAAAACAATATCAGAACTGCCCCTTGCAGACTCTGTCGAGACACTAAACCAAAATAGTCTTTGATGTTAATAACTTCCACTTCACATAATCATTGAATGCAAAAGCAGTGTCTTTGCTAACTCTAGTGTTGGTGATCACTGGTGTGTTACCCAAAACATTGTGGCATGTCACTTTGACACGCGTATCATAGATTTGCCATCACTGCACTAGTAAGTAACCAGGGAATAATAATTTTTCAGATAAGTTAGGAAAATATAGTAAGATTAGTTTTGTTTTTGTGTAACTCTGTAAACCTGTCCACTTGTGTTATTTTTAATATTTCCTGTGACTGAAACTTTGATGTTTATTGTAAATAGATATTTAGTACTTTCATGATCTTTTATTATTTATTATTAACTATATTTAGACTTTTCAATGTGGCTGGTCCTTTAGAGAATATTTTAAAATTTTGAGATTACTTGTATCTGTTGGTGACACTGTGGCCACTCCTGAATGCCTGGCTGTTTGGTCAACATTACTATTTGCATTAATATTAATTTCACTCAGCATAATTGAGTACCCTTGCAAGACCTTAGAATAGCTGGCTTTGGGGTGTCTGGTGGCAATGTAACTACCATATAGTCTTGGCAGAAGGGGGGCATAACTAATACATCTGTGCCAGCCCTCCCTGGTGTGTGTGTGTGTGTGTGTGTGTGTGTGTGTGTGTGTGTGTGTGTGTGTGTGTGTGTGTGTGTGTGTGTGTGTGTGTGTGTGTGTGTGTGTGAAAATCAAATCTCAAAGTATGTGTGTGTGAGCTACTTGGAGAAGGGACACAAAGCACTAGTTTCACAGAGAAGGTGCTGGAGGACTTGGCTTGGGAACTCGGCTGAGGACATAACTGTACCAACTGTGCCAGTCAGGAGCCTTACTGTGGACCTGGGGAAAGGCAAAGAAAGAAACCCAGACTCCAGACTGAGTGTATTCCCTGTGTGCTCTAAAGGGAAATTGTGCTTGATGCAGAGAGCTGCATCTGGAAATACTAGGTGCATCCATTTTAGTTGCAAGTGAATGTCCTGCTCCAGTGTCAGTGGTGAGGATTGAGGATCTTTAATTTCTGGCCCACAGTGGGGACATCACAGATAGATAGATAGATAGATAGATAGATAGATAGACAGACTGATAGATAGGCAGTTGCAGATTGTATTGCATTTAATCATACCCTTGTCTTGACTGTGGTCAAGAACGTGTTAGTTCACTTATCCAGTTAACAGATGATAAAAAATACAACGCTCCTGCTGTTTTTCCCATCCATTTGTCAAAATGACATTTGCATGCAGTAAGAAAAGTACTTTGCTTTATGTGGAGTAGAAGATGGTTCCATAGAAGTAGTAGTATCTGTGAGACATAACTATTCCTCTAACATGTTCTATTAATTTTGAGAAAGAGATTGAGACCCATTGAGATGGTACTTATAATACCATAGGATTTTGAGTGTGTAATAGACCTGACAAAATATGGTCTGTTGAGTACCTATACAGAAGGCAGATGTTGTCTCCCAGTATGCTTTATGATACCAAGATGCAGGGCAAGGCATTCAGATGGTCTGCATAGTTTTAATCATTTTGGTCTTTGATTTTTCTTAGTGTTAAATTGTTGTGGTCATTCCAGTTGTAATGAGTGTTAGGACAGGTATATAGTGAAAGGGACATTATACTCAATGACTGGCTTATGAATACCAATTACAGTGGAGTGATTATATCTGTGGACCAGTACACCATACCTTTAGTCATAAGCTGTGAAAAAAGACTTCCTTAGAAAAGTGGAGATGTGATGATCATAAGGACAGATCAATTTCAGGATAGGTTCCTAGATCCCTTACAGAGGGATCAATTTTAATGAATGTGTTGCCATTGTGATAGTTACAAAGTGAGTCATGTTTGCCAAAGGACACCATTATACATTCCTTGACATTTAGTTTTAGTCCATGTTTTTGACAACAGCTATATGTTTGGAATAGGGTTCTCTTGTAGTATCTCAGTGTCCTCTGGGGAACTTATGATGGACCCTTGTTTGCAATCCTCTGCAACTGTGGCTAGCCAGAAACCCTTAACATATGTTTTTACCTCTGAGAAGTAAATGCCAAACAGATTTGGCACAGTGAGCAAACCCTGCAGAACTTCACCAGCGACAGGTCTTTGGGAGGAGGTACTGCCACCCATCCTTACTTCATGCTTTCCCTTTGTGAGCCAATTTCCTATCCAACAAGTTACTTAGGGATAAGCAGGGAGAGTTTATCTACAATACCTGAATGTGGGATGTTGTTGAATGCCTTTTTGAGGTCCAGATACTCAATGTTCATTGATTTGCCCGGATCCATTAGTTCAGTAACATTTTCAAAGAAGTCAACTAGGTTATGTAGCAGGACTTGCCTTGATGAATCTGAATTGGTTTGGGACAAGATTCTGTAGGTTATCCATATCCTTATTTATTAATAACATGTATGTTGATGCTCGCCATAGCATTACAGATGAGACTGGTTACCTTTGTTAGGCTATAATTTCACAGGTCCATTGATGGCTCACCCTGGTACAAGGGAATGACTGCTGCTGTCCAACATTCATCTAGCATATAAACTTTTTAGATGCTGGTATCGAATAGCCTGTGTAGGTTGTCTAACAGCCATGTTTCAGGATGACCAAGACACAACCTGGAATGTTATCAAACCTCACCGATGTAGTGCTCTTGGCATTAGCAACTTGACAACTTGTTGTCAAGAGATTTGAAGTGGAGAGATGCAGGTATATGATATGAGAATTCTGGCAGGGAGAGTGGGATGAGTTTTGAGCTAAATTTGTCTGCTAGAAGATTTGCTGTTCTTCCAGGGCCAACTATGTGATATTATTTACTATTTGCTCTGCACAGTATTGGGCATTGTTTCAAAAATTTCTAATAGCTGAAGAAGGATTTGCAGTTATCCTTTAACTGGATGTCTATTTCTACCTGATATCTGGATTTGGTTGATTTGATTGGTTTTCAGAGTATTTGTTTAGTTTACCAGAGTCTTTTTTGGCATTGTGAAAATTTGATTTATTTACAATTAGATAGTAAAGGACATTGCATAACCAATTGGGTCATCAAGAATGAAGACTTTAGCCAGCTCATCACTCAGTTTTAGTTGATTAGCCTTCACATAATCTCAGAATCCTGAGGCACTAGAAGATGTTTCTAGCTTCAGTATCATGGTGAATGTGGCTGATCTGTGATCTGATTTGCTCACATTAGGTGGGAAGTAGAGCTTCTTCATATTACTAAAGACCAGCTATTGGATTTTATCTCCCTTGGTTGGTGTGCGGACTAGCTGATGCAGAGAGTTTGTACTGATGTAGCCCAGAAATCTCTGGACATACATATCTGAGGATATATACATCTCCAAGTTTAGGAATGGGTATTTGAAGTCTCCTAGGATAATGGTGTTTGGCTTAATATGTAGGGACTCCATACTGGTTAGCTTGAGACTATAGACCAAGGGGTCATAGAAGTGGTACTATAGTTATCTATGATATATAAGGGGTATTCTTTACAGTGCATTGGATATGGAGGAGATTTAAGTATTTATCTTGGTCAGGGAATATGGAGGTGAATTATTTTTAAAAAATATGGAGACACCACCATCTTTAATGCCTCTGTAAGTTTGAACATGTTATTATACTTCAGGATGACCATGATAAGGGCTGCCATGTTATGTGATTTTCTCAGTGTATTGTTCCTGTTCCCACATATTATATGTGGTGCTTTATTTCCACATTTATCTGTGCTACAAGTCCCTAGTTCGTACACTATCTAAGGAAATGGGCTGGGATATTCATAATATATTATTATTGATACATGATCTCTATATAACTATTTTTTCAGCAATTATTCATCTGCAAAATAGTTGCACTTTAGGTGTTATCTTTGTTTTATAGCACTGTACTAAACAAAGTTATACACACCTTTTCATTATGCAAACTTGTTGGTGGTGACTAATAGTGTAAACTATGGAAAGTAGTAGCTCTCCTCTATGCCATATAAGACATGGAAAATTCCATTTTAAACTCTTCAACAGGAAAAAAGATAAATGAATTGTTATGACCTGTGGTAAGGGATAAAGAAACTGAAAAGGTGTTGAAGGCCTTTTTGGCGCAAAGCTACATTTAGGGAAAAAAAAAGAAAAAAAACATGTGAGGTGATTTTAAGCAAGCTAGAGGACAGAGCTGACTTTTAAATATTGTTTTCTTCTTTCTGAAGCTGTTGGCCTGTTGTCTGCCATTCTTTTGCATATGTATGCAATTCTGAATCTGCCATTTCCATACCTTGCCAGAAGCTCATGTTTCCATTCCCATCTATTTCTTTTTTCTTTCTACTTTTTTCTCATTTTTTATTTTTCAAATACATTAGAGTGAATTCCGTATTATTTATACATAATATCTTAACTATGTACACTATTTACATTAGTCTGACACTATAACAGATCTTAATGTATACAGTTACTTTATAAATATGTCCAATTCATTATCAGAGTGTCTGATCAATTATTGTATAGTGTTAATCAACGATAAGACTTTTCCTCAAGGGTTGTTCATAAATGGCTTTGGATAAATTCTTAGTTCTTTAATTTTAATTTCCAATAACACTGTGATCTTCAGTAGGCTGCAGACATCTTCCAAAGTTGGTATTGTGTTTGTATTCCATCTTCTTGTTATACACTTCTTTGAAATTGCAATTATAGTCGATACTAGATACATGTTTCACCTATTCAAATGAGGACCTTTGTTCAAATTTAATAATACAAGAGCTTTAGTTAAATAAAATGATTCATTAAATAAAGCTTGTAGGAAGTTATTAATACCATTCCAAATTGGCTTAATTTTAACACAAAAAAAATGTGGTTCCAGTCTGCATTGTGTACTTGCTCACATCTCCAACATATTCCATTTATGGAAGAACTACAGTTACTGATTCTGTCTGGAGTTAAGAATGCTCTGTGCAAGCATTTCCAATTAAAAACTTTCCAGTATTGTGTAGAGGATGTATATTTTATTGATAATAAGATATTTGTTTTAATATCTTCAGTTAACTGTATTGAGTGTCCTTTTGTTATATATTTCCAGTATGAGGTTTTGGGTGTTGTTTTATAATTTATCAATATTTTGTAAAATTTTGAAATACTGTTTCCCATGCCAAAGTCATTCCCCTGGATTCACGAATCCTCCGTGTAAGACTTAATAAGTCTTACTCGGAGGCTGCATTTGAATGGTATGACATCAGCATGCCATGAATATTCATGAGGGCACGCTGACTCAACCGTAACTCGTACATGGACCGAGTATGAAAGCAGGGGGCATGTCCGACTGCTGAGCAGTCTAAATGTCCACGCCCCTGCAAGTGTAGTAAAAGCAAAATGTCAACACACAAGAGCGAGGTCGCTCAAATGTACTTGCACCCAACACCACACTCCCTGACACTGTAAACCCCCATCACAGTTATAAAAAGTAAAATATATATATTTTTTAAATCCACGATATAGCTGCCCGTATTTGCACGTGTGTGCGCGGGTGTGCCCATTGCTTAGCTACAGTTAGCAATTCCGATATGGAAGAGCATAAGAAAGAATGTTTATGCAAATCACACCAAATTGCAATAGCGTAATGGTAGCGCGTATGCACAAAGAGGAGGCATTCACGGTTCGAGTCCCACCACTCCCCTTCTTATTTATGTTTTAAATCAGTATTTCAAATAACACCAGACATATATGATTAAAATTTTATTAAAAGCAGTGAAATGGTCAATGTATCAGTGAACAAAATATATATTTTTAAAGGATCCAGATATATAATAGCCTGCTGTTAAGCAGTGCTTTACCCAGCTAAACAGAGGTGCCCATAGTTTAATAGCGCTTTACCCAGCTAAACAGAGGTGCCTATAGTTTAATAGCACTTTACCCAGCTAAACAGAGGTGCCCATAGTTTAATAGCGCTTTACCCAGCTAAACAGAGGTGCCCATAGTTTAATAGCACTTTACCCAGCTAAACAGAGGTGCCCATAGTTTAATAGCGCTTTACCCAGTGCAATGTGTTTGCGCAGACGTGCGCACCGCGCCAACCAGCGCACCGTAGGGCACTGGGGAGCAACGTAGAGCTAGGTTGCTTAAACACAGCCACACCCCCTAGCCTGTCTAGACAGTATTAAAATAAAAGAGTGACAAGGTTCGAACACAGGACCTCGTGCATCATAATCAAAGTACAGAACCACTAAGCCATGACAATCAGTGAAATGTACCACTATTAGCATACATATACTTAGAAATGGTAGATTAACCATTACTAAGCAGATCTGCAGTTAGCTTAGAATTCTCAAAAATGGCCAATCACAAAAAAGTGTGGGAAATGCGGCATATTTAAGCCCCATAGGGGGAATACTCTCCATAACTGATTGTAGCTCATATTTGCAATCAGAATGGCAGGTGCAGGAGAGGGTTCACGCTTCTGAGCACAGCGTTGGGGCATCGAGGAGTCGAAATACATGGTTTGGCTCCTTGTCCACCATCATGAGTCCAGACTCCTGCAGGGCCAGTTCCAAGGGACGGAATACAAGGCTGAGGCTTGGAACTGGTTAGCTCATGACCTCACCAGTGTCACAGGCATTCCTCGCACCGGTGAGCAGGTCCTTCACCACCATGCAGACCTGAAGAGATGGAAGCAGGACCGTTTGAACCAATGGATCTAGGAGGCCCGTGGGATGCAGGGTGCCCCATGACTGAGTATGTAGCCATGGAATGCAGTATGTAAGAATTGATAATTGAGTTTGTATAACAGATAGGTATGTCTCAATATCCCTTCATTTACTTCACAGCTGCAGGTGACCGTGCTGCGAATCAGCAAGCCTATGCTGATAGGCTGCAAAGGCTGCGTCACCAGGCAGGTTAGTGATTATTGTGCATGTTTTGCTATATAAAATAGGGGAGAGAGCATGAAATAAAGTGTTGTAGTACAATAATGCAGCCATAAAATGGCCTGAATAAGTCCTCTGCATGTACTGTTATACGAAAATTCATAGAGCTAGAAAAAGAGCGTAGTAACCCATTAAGAAAGGTAACATATGTCTGGAATAAAATCTCTGCAGGTACTGTCATATAACATAAGTGACTGAGCCTGAAAAAGTGTGTTCTAACCCATTAATAAAGGTATAATATGTCTTGAATATGTCTGCCATATGCACTGTTATAACAAATAAAGGAGTGAGCCTGTGGAAAAGTGTGTAATGTCAGTAATAAAGGTTTAAAACCCGGAGTGTGTGTGTGTCACTTAGTTTGAAATGTTGTTGTACCCTTGCATTATACAAATAGTACTGTGTTAGAAAGTGCTGGCAACCCAGAGTTCTGCAGTCCCATCTAAAGTTGGTGATGGAAGTGCTAGTAGCTGTGAAGCATATATACAGTCCTCAACAGTCAGTTACTGGCTGGCATGCATAAGTAAATCTGGCACACGAGTAGCATGCTAATATGTTCCCCAGAAATGTGAGTGTGCTTCAATAAATGCAGGGTTCTGTACAAATTGAAGTGAAAATGTCATGTGAAAACATCCAGATATGTAGATAAAGAAATATAAATGCAACCATGAAATATGTAGCAGTAACATCTGCATCTTGGACAGTTAGTATGTCAGATATAGGTCAAGTATATATTCAACTAGCCAAACCCACTACACAACCTAATGCATGGTGGCAAGTGTAATAATACATGTAGGGAATATACACCTGCAGTCACTAGGAATGTAGTGTAGAGTAAAAGTGTTTATAAGATGTTAACTGAGGTTTTTTCTACAACCTACTGTTTGTGCATAAACCATGCAATTCCACACCTCAGTGGGTATGTGTAATCTTAAATATTTGTTGGGACATATGTCCTATTGTTTTATAAATATTTGCATTGATGTTGATGCATGTGCCCTGTTCAAACACCACATTCATGGTGGCCTGTTGCTACCAAACATCCCTGCATGCTGTTGGAATATCCACTGTCGTTCAATATATGTATGTGTTATGCTTGCTGTTCAACTGTTGGAACCTTGGTGTGTTGGGTTAATGAGAATATTACTGCATGCTGTTACAACTAATCTGGAATGCTGTTGTTTATGTTGTAATTAAACACACCTAATCACAGAACGTATGGGAAGGCCGGCCCCAGCGGACCCACCTGTCCCTCCTCAGTTGGCGAGTGCACCTGGCACCAGCAGCTCCAGTGCCCAGCCCGGGCTCCCCTCCTCCGCTGGTCCTGTGCGACCTTCGGGTGGAAGCACTGCAGGGGATGGGGCTCATCCTGCCCATGCTAGCGTGGGTGGAGAAGGGCCACCTGTCACCCTTCAAAGGGTCTGGGCTGTGGTGCGTAGGGAGATCCAGCATTCAGTCGCTGATCCCCTACGCCAGCTTGAGGCGAGAATGGCACGTCTCTCGGGTGAGCCTGCCCGTCCTACTCAGCCTCCAGCACAGCCACCCTCAGGGCTGTGAAGGTGCAGTGGTGACTGTCCATGGGTGGGGATCTCAGTTCCACTGTTACCATCTGTGGGCTCATGGGTTTGCGATTTCCAAACAACCCTCCCCATCAATTGTGTTCACCCACCCCATGTGTCAAATTCCGCCCCTGTATGAGTCTTGTTTGTCTTGTCTGTTTACCTCCCCAACCTACCTCCCCAAATATACCTACACCCCCTACCTCACATTCCACTCTCACCTGAAAAAAAAATAAAAAAAGGGCAATCTGTTCCCACAAAAAAATTACGCCTCATACATAGCTGCCCATTTCGCACACGTCTGCCGGACATGTAAAGTGATAATTATAATTGGCAGTACAACATACTCTGTTGTCCTCACCCCTCTCTCAGGGGTGGAAGGTTGCAAATATCACACCAAATTACGAACATATGCCCAGCTGTTGCTGGTAAAGAAATGGGCAGCTATGGGCCTTCCCTGCACCCTTCCTGCACATCCCAGCTGGTTTCCCTGCTGTCTTTCCCTCTTTGTGCCCCCTTTTTCACCACTTTCCTATCTCCCCATTTTCTTTTCTTTCAAAGAAATTAGAGCGGGAGTTAGAGGGAGTAAGCACTTTTAAGCAGTAGTTAGCGGGGGTGTGCGAGTGTGAGCTTGTGTGCGCTTAGCTAAGCATCGCTAAGCGTCATGCAAACCCATGCAAACCCGCTTACAACTGCTTAAAGTGCCTTAATCACTCTGTATGACAGGGCCCTTGTATTGCTGAGCAGCAAAATAAAACACACCTGTCAGTCTTGAACCCCAGACCCTGGGCTCACCAGTCTGCATGAGGTACCACTACACCACAGCAGCTATGCAATAACTTTGTGCTGAAAGAAATATATCATGCATTACAATGAGTGAATGCAAAGGGAGAATAGAAATGGTATAACACAAATCATGTTCTGTGGCACTTAACCAGCAAGTGTTGTGGAATTGCATGACATGACTATGAAAAGAGAACCAGCCATGCTAGTAGGGAATAATGTTACAGTAGCACCTTACAAACCCCACACAGTATCAGAGCAGGATAAACACTGGCATATTTGAATAGGTCAGAGGCCAGACCTCCCAACTGTGACTGGTTTACAGGGATGTCCCTGATTTGCAAACAAATGTTAGCTGTGCCCCTCAGACTCCCTGTGAAATGTAGTAACAGTAGGCAGAAAGGTGGGGAATCCCACTTAATGATAAATGTCAATAAGCGAGAGTAGACTCCGCTTGAACATCAGAAAAGGTGTAGTAATACATATGCTCCGAATCCCCCAAAGTCACAACTGCAAAATATCTGAAATATATCACAGGTGTATCCCACTGATATGTACCTTTCCCTGAGGCTGTTCAAATATATACCTGAGAGTATCTGAGGCATGGAAGAGTCAGAAACACACAGGCATATCAGCCTGTCTGCTGTTACACACTCTGCGAATAGCTGTAGAATGAATTCCACAAGCATGCCCTTACGTAGGAGTACAACACAGAAATATCAAAGGATGTAGCCATGTACTTCTAGCAACCACCTGTGACAATGCCATTGTTCAGGTGCTGAAAAGACTGGTGTGGTGCACAGTCAATGAATACTAGGCTAACCTCTGTCTACCATCTGGATATGTCCACAGGTGGGAGCTACTCAGACAGATTACTAGCCTTTATAGACTTACAGGTACACTGCAACTCTGCATGTTCAGCAAGATAAACATCACACGATAATAATAATGCACTCTGCAGTTCTGCACCCCTACTCAAAGGTACTATATACCCATGTAGTCAGGCACAACCAAGGGTGTAGGTAGGCATACACAGTAGTGAAATATGTCCAGTTGTCCTGAGCAGACTGTGCTAATGTCAACACAAACAAACCATAAACTGTTCAGAAGTGAGTAACGTACTAATGACAGTATAGCAGTTCACAAACAGTGCATTTGCCTGATATTCATAATTGTTAGTACAACATACTTAATCCTCACCCCTCTCTCAGGGGTGGAAGGTTTCAAATATCCCTTCTAATGTATTGCATATGCACAGCTGTTGCTGGTAAAGAAATGGGCAGCTATGGACCTTCTCCACACCCATCCTGTACATTCTGAGCTGGTTTCCCTACTGTCTTCCCCTCTTTGTTCACCCTTTATCACCACATTCCTATCTCCCCATTTACTTTTCTGTCAAAGAAATGAGCACAGGGGTTAGCGGGATTGAGCACTTGTAAACAGTAGTAAGCGGGTTTGCACCAGTGTGCGCTTAGCTTAGCATTGCTAAGATATGATAAGCTAAGCCAAGCTTAGCTTAGTATTGCTAAAGTAAAATGAGCTAAGCTAAGCTTAGCTTAGCATCGCTAAGCATCACGCAAACCCGCTTACAACTGCTTAAAAGTGCCTTAGTCACTTTGTATGACAGGGCTCTTGTACTGCTCAGCAGCAAAATAAAATCCCCTTGCCAGTCTCAAACCTCACACCTTGGGCTCACCAGTCTGCATGATGTACCACTAAGACACAGCAGATGTACAATAATTTGGTGCTGAAAGAAATATAACATGCATTACAATGAGTAAATGTAAAGGGAAAATAGGAAAGCCATAGGAATACATTGCAATAACTACTGTTGTATGCCAGTTAATTCTCTAATTTGAAAAGAAAGTACATAATCCTATGTATCCAGTGTTAGCATTAGGAGGTGTGAGTAAACCTACACACTGAGAAGAGTGTACTGGAAGAAGCAACAGTCAGGTTTCAGAACAACATGCATTTCACTGGCTACAACCCAACTTCAGATATGAGACATATACCAACCTTCTGACTGAGACAACAGTGTCCACAGCAAACAAGCATAGTACCCACCTTGCAAAACTGAAAGGGCTACGCCTACCTAACCTATCATTTTATAGCAGAGTCCTGAAATCACAGTGAGAACTGCAATTACCACACAGCAGGCTGTATGCAATTACTAAATGGTGGACACCAATTGATGCAGAGGCCATCACATGCACATGTGCAGATACCTAGAAAAGCAGCCTGTATCTGCTGTCCACACATGCAATATCATTGCACCAACTGGGAGAGAGAGAGAGCGAGAGCGAGAGAGACAGACAGAGACATACAGACAGATGGATACAAACAGGCAGTAGGAGACAGACACTGAAAACAAACAGCAACAAACAGAGGAAACCAAAACCAAAAAAAAAATACAACACCTACAACAGACGGAGGTGAGGAATACAAAGGTAAGGTATGTAACAGATATGTATTTGCTGACATCCAAAAGATGTGTCTGAAGGGTATCCTACATACTGTGAATTGTCCATATGTGGCAGCAGTCCGTATCTATATGTACATGCACATTTGCATAGGGCAAGGGACATACTGCAACTGTTAGTGAAGGCTGGACATATGTATGTTGTTGAAGGCTGCTATGTGCACATATGTATGTAGGTTGTAGTGTGCGGCATTGCAGACAGCAAGCATTGCCAGTATATGTCATGTGGTGATTAAACACTGTGGGATTGAGCTACAGGCAGTGAGGCCTGCTACAGCTATATGGCCTGAGGACAGCAGAATGCATTCTGTACAACATTGTGCAATAGTATTACATAACCGTATGTCTCACAACTGTTGCATAATTGACATCCCCACCACGGAAGGTGGTCAGTATATGTGCCTATATGTACAGCTATATGTACAGCAATGGATGCTTAGATGTATGTGTATATATACATGTATATATATATATGTGTGTGTGTATAAATATATATATATATATATATATATATATATATATATATATATATATATATATATATATATATATATATATATATATATATATATATATGTAAAAATATATATATATATATACATATATATATAATTATAGATATATAGATCTATATATAGATATATACATATATACATATAAAGATAGATATAGATATATGTAGATATATATATATATATATATATATATATATATATATATATATATATATATATATATATATATATATATATAGATATATATGGGTATATATGGATAAATATAGATATATATCGATATATATGGATATATATCGATATATATCGATATATATCGATATATATAGATATGTATGGATATGTATGGATATGTATAGATATGGATAGATATGGATAGATATGTATAGATATGGACATATATGTATAGATATGGATAGATATGTATAGATATGTATAGATATGTATATATGTATATATATATATATATATATATATATATATAGAGAGAGAGAGAGAGGGAGACACGGGGTCATATGTACTGCGACAGGTGCCTGTTGTCCAAGGCATGGACTGAACACCAGTGTTGATACTGCAGTGCCATACCCCATTCCAAAACACCTTAGCAGTAACTGCCACATAGGTGGTAGCCTGCCTAACACTGAAGGTGTCAGAAGGGAACACGGGACACAGGTGGACAGTAGGCTCCCCTTTGATAATCACAGTGCCACAGTAGTCATGTAATCTGTCTACGTGGTACTTGTCATCACAAAAGGTGTGTCATCTAGGGAAATATAGGTCAGTGTTCCCCTCTACTCATCACAATGCCTCATGTGGTATGCACCTCACATGACAACTACAGCAAGTGGACAGGCCACAGACATATGTAACAAAGAGGAATACTGCCCTCAAACACATGCCCTATGCAGACTGACTCACAAAATCACAGCTAGAGTGTGTTGCATACCGCCTACCCAGAGGTTACCACTGCCGGACATGCAGAGGTATGTCACACCCATAGCAGTCGGTCACCCACCATGACAACACCTCACAATCCCTCCAGGCTACATGACCTAGGGCCCTAATCCTTGTCACCTCAGTAAACAGCACATGCTGGAGGTACAGGTTCCTATCCACAAATATGCCATACCCTGGACTAAACCACCCAGCATTAACAAACAAGGCTCCTCATTAGCAGATGTCATACATACCCCTGATGATTGTTTTGGAGATAGGTAATATGCCCTGGGAGTCACCTCTGTGTATCCGGTTGACAGGAGCAAGTGAAATCACATTACATGTGTGTCAAAGGGCAGGGTATTATATGGCTAGGCTGCTCTAGGCCCTAGGGCCAATAGCGTATTACCTACCTATGACACAATGCACACACACATGTACTCAGTGCAATACCTGCTATGTGAGGTGGAATGAGTGTGACAGTGACTGTGTGCAAGGTTTGTAAAGGTGTGATAGCTTAGTGTGAGGTTGTGTCTGTCATGGTAGTTTGTGTCCTAGGTGTGAGGCCAGAGAAAGATGTGTCAGTTATTGGGATGCAGACATAGTAGGATGGCATATGTTGTGATGTAGTTCCTTGTGTACGACTGTGGTGTCCCATTGTAGGCTGAAGCAATACATGTATGCACAGTAAGTGGTACTGCTGGTGACTCCAGCTCACATATGAACTGTTGTACTACCTGAAGCTGTAGGCCCAAACAGCACAGTATGGTGTATGTTCACAGTCCCTGGTAACACTGTCTTGTGTGTTTCCTGTAGTCTGCACAGATTACATACCACAGGCATAGGTATCTGTAAGTAGGGGCACACAGTACTATAAGGTACACAGGTAATGCTCATCTGTGTTGGCATACATCTGTGTGTTGTATGTATGTCTGATGTGTGTGTAATGATGCCTGTACCATGCCCACAATCACATGTGTGTTACAGGGTATGTGTGTGTACCTAGCAACATGTATACTCTGTTACAGCAGTATGCCAGCTATATTAACAACCATGCACATATGTTAGATAGGGGTATGGCATCAAAGACTAGGGTGGTTTACTGGTAATACTGTAAATTTACATGACATTCATTGCATTGGATGACATATTTCTTCATGCATTAGCTTGATATATACCCCCAGGGCAAGGTTGCGCATTGTATCCCAAACAGTGTGCCGACTACTGGTGTATACTGGTTTGTTATATGGAGTGTGGCAGGCACTGTCAGCCAGTTGTGGGCTGAGCACTGATATGTGGTATTGAATGTGTGTATCCTCTGATAGACAGACAGATGCTATATATGGCAGTTAAGTGATATCTGTACTTCATAATGTTAAGTGTGCCACATGACGTTCACACATATCATTTAATTGTCTTCCAGGGTTATGGCTCATCAACGTAATCCATCGTATTCAGCTGCGGAGGAGCAGGAAATTCTGAACAGCCTGGTGCAGCACTATAACCTGCTTTTTTCCAGGGCCAGCCAGCACCAGCATGACTGTACTGCACTCTGGCAAGACCTTGTTCACTGGGTAAATGACATGGGCATGCATAACCGGACATATGAGCAGGTATGCCATAACTGCAGTGATTTAATTAGACATGTCCGGCAGCGTGCGTCTGATATCCATACGCAACAGCTTGCCACAGGTGGTGGGGCGGCCATACATCCCCCCCTCACCAGAGTGGAGGAGCTGCTCCTAAGCATGGTGGCTCCTGGCCTACAGCAGCAACAGCATCACACATGTGTCATCATGGAGGCCAGAGCCACCCAGCAGGATGACATGGAGACTGCAGGTAATATGCCCTAGCTGTAGACTGCCGTTGCCTGTATTGTTAGAGTATGCATATGTGAGATGTGTACTGTGTGTTTAGCAGTTGTGCTGCCTAACATGTGCAATACTGATATTTGGAATAGTATCCGTACACCTGTAACTGTTAACTGTTGTTCCACTGTCGTTTAGCACACTCACAGTAGCAATGCCACAATTGTGGCCACTGACAAACTGTGTCATATTCTTATAGGTCCCTCTGGTGTGACAGCAGGGCAGACGATACATGCTGGTGAGTGTGTTAACACTTTAATATTGGAAATGAAATGTGCATGTCATAGGTGAGGTGTAGGCCATATACATGTAACACACCTACGCATAATGCATGCTGTGCATGTTTGCTGTGAGACATCAATCAACTCAGTAAAGTCAGTAGCTGCCTCAATCACATGCAATGCACAGTGCAGCAGACACAATTGTGGCAACACTGTACTGCACATTGGATATGCAGAGTTGCTACAGCTGTACACAAAAGAACATGTTTATCATACGCAGTACACGAAAACATGCTACATTTAGCATTACCACACATCCGCTGTAAGGTCACACTTCAGTATCCCACATGTCATGCACACACACATGATGTACCTCAGGGGTAGAGGCCTATCATGGGGCTGTGCAACACTCTGCAACACATAACACAGTCATGTTAGGCAATGCTCCCTATTGGGCACCTCACACACCCATGTATAAGGTGGCTGTGTAATTGTGAACCTAGCCATGACACATCAGTTCAGGTACAGCATGCTAGGCGGTGGTCTTGCACACATTAGTAGCTGTGAGTGACCACAAGATGCATGTTGATGATGGCACAGGGTACTACACCCCATCCAGTTACAGTGACCACAGTACTACTCATAGCAGTCATTGCTTTGCACCTCAATGTTGTGTGTGTGCAAACATATGCACCTATACACAATATGCATAGCATGTTGTGTGTGCGTGCTTACATATGCCAGTATACACAATATGCACAGCAGTCACCATCCAAACAAAGTGTCACATATATGTCCTGGAATGCTATTGGGTGTATAGGTCACTTGACACACATTGGGTATGTGTGGTGTTTAATGTTGCAGTTGTGTAGCATGCCATGCCATGTCTGGCACCGACATATCTGCAATATGTTCCACACTCACCATAACCACTGTACACTGGCCATGTCGAGCATTGGGATTCCTTCACATCAACATGCACCACACATCCCGTGTGTGTACATAGCATGCATGTGCTACACCCATGCTCACTATTATCTGCTATGGACACAGACACTGTACTCAGACATGGATATCTATGTGTCACACAGATAACACATGCAGCCATGGCATGTATACTTGTGAGTGATGGTGCACAGGGCATTGCAGAGCTGATAATACCTGCACAGCAAAGTTGTGTCCATGTACACATTGTGTTCCAGGGTATAGCCAATCACTGAACAACTACACAGTTTCATTAAAGCCATGTATGCTGCCATTTAATAGGGGCATCCACACTTGCACTGCATGGTCTTGTGCAACACATATTCTGCATGCTGACACGTGTGTGGTGACTGTTTACCTTGTGATACTGATGCCCACCTTCACCCACTATAGAGAATGTGTTGGATTGCTGGTATGTGTGTGTATGTTCTGTAGTGAGGAGTGTATTAGTGTTCATGTGCTCATGTGTGCATGTGTGCATGTGTGCATGTGTGGTTGTGTGCATGTGTGCATGTGTTCATGTGTGCATGTGTGCATGTGTTCATGTGTGCATGTGTGCATGTGCTCATGTGTAGACTGTAAAGTGTGTTTCCTGTCTTCCTCTCGCAGGTGCTGAGTTAGGGTTTGGCGAAAGCAGCAGGCAACCTGAAGCCACTGCCACAAATAGTGGTGATGATGAGACATGTATTTTGGCACAGGAAGGTTTGACAGGGTCTGCCATTGGTCTGCCAATCGACAGTACACAGCATTCAACCCCATCTATGCGCACACTCTTACTGTCAATACATCCCTCACCACCAATGGCCATAGGCGAGGGACAGCATACATTTGGCATTGACCAGGAGAGTGTGGTACCCATGGCACTTGCATCCCCTCACAGCAGCCATAGCCATATTCCTGGAATGGTACCACATAGGCAGAAGTCCAGGGGTTCTCCGGGGAGCACCGCTGGTCGTATTGCCCCTGGCAGGCGTGCCCTCACAGGTCTTACGATGTCCAGTATGTTCTGGGCTGTAATGCAGGCTCATGCATGTATGGAATGGTACACCAGGCAGGGACTTAGGGTGCAGAGGGCACATTACACCGCTATCAATGACAGCATCTGTGACCTTGCCGGTGCCATCCGGACTTACACTGAGGTCATTGATAGACATTGGGGGGAGACATTAGATGCCCTCCACAACATGTCTTCAATGAGCCTGGACCGTGTGGGATGGTTGCGACATCAACGCAGATGCATGCCAGCAACAGCAACAGCTTGCAGTGGTCGCAGACAGCCCACAGTTCACAGCCGCTCCCGTAGTGGCAGTACCAGCTCCAGCAATACTGGGGCTGGCCTGTCCATTGACCGTCCCAGTAGACCATGTGCACGTGGCTCTGGCCAGTCCAGGCAGGGACATGGGTCCAGTCATCATACCTCTGCCTCTGTTGACAGTACCCAGTCAGGGTTTGTACCCGATACTGTCCATAGCACCCCTGCCAGGCACAGGTACTGTGTCCATAGCCGGAGACAGTGATCTGTACAGCCTAGCAGGTACAGTCTGTGGCTGTCCCACAAACTACTGTATATGGCAGCCACATGGTGGAGCTGTGTGCATGCAGACACTCACACATTAACCAAACAACTAGGGCTCACGCATACACACACACATTACATCAACTTTGGCCCATGCTGTACTGTTGTCCCACACACACACACACACACACACACACACACACACACACACACACACACACACACACACACAGACATGTCGATTGGATGGGTCAATGTCAGGCTCTGGCAAACAAGAAAATGCCCTGTGCATGTGATGCTACCTGTGTCGCCTCCTGTCATCTGCAACATTGATGGAGGAACAGGCTAACAAGGTGCTGATGCACAGGGTGACACTATAGCAGTGTAGCAATAATAGCAAGTTGTCAACAAGGAAGTGTAATGACATCCTTGTAGGTATATCTGAGCAGACAGTATGCATCAAAGCTCTAATTGTCAATGTAACATCGTTTACACCACTGTTAGGTCTGAGTATGTATTTCCACCCATGTGCCACTTGGCTGAAGTGTAATGTGCTGCCAGCACGTGTTAGTGAGTGGATAGTATGTTTGTGATGTGTGCAGTACAGATTAGCAAGTGTACATCTGTGGACATGGTGGGTGCGCACTGTCTGCATGTACGTGCATAGTGGACACATGGAACATGTGGCATACCCTGTTGTACACATTGTTAACATCTCATAGTATCTTTCAATGGCCAGTATGCATTCTACTACAGTTATGTACTAAGATGGGTAGACGTTTGCATGACATGGGTTGACACTATGCTGTGGGTGACACCGTTAATATCTGTCAATGATTTGCGGTCTGGTAGTATGCACAACCTCAACAGCATGACTATAAGCAATCACTGGATGATGTCAAGACAAAACACACACAGTCATAGGGAACTCAGTAACAATTAGATCCTTCCGGTGCTACACTATAACACTAACCAGTGGTAATGACTGCCACCCATTCCTGTGACCACACCTGTTTGGCATATAGCCCCCTTAGGTACATGCAAACACACTAGGGATGTGTCCATCCAAATCTGGAAATGCATGCATTGGCCTACAATGCATTCCCTGGATGGGATGCATATCCTACACAAGGGTATCATACAGACAGATACCTGTTGCCTGATACATGCTGTATAGCAGTAAGCCGACTATTGCATAGTCATCCTCGTGTACTATACATACTATCCCATCAGTACCACACAGGTGGTAGCCCTCAACATATATGTTGGGTACCAATGTGTACATACAGCCTGATGTTATGTCATGTGTCCCTTGGTATCCACATATCCATAGGTATTGTGGAGTCCCAAGGTGTATCACAAAAGCCATTAGAGGCCTGAATGCATATCCACAAGGTAGTTGTACACCTATAAAGACTGTCCATTATTGGCAGTCTTTGTTGTGCATGAACATGTCTGACATATACCCTCACTCACACTACTCTTAAGTAACTGTCATGGGTGTGTGTGCTACAGATGACCTTGGCCACAGAACACAGCAGTGGACGGCCTTGTCACATACATACATATGTGACCTACGATTTGAGAAGCAGTGACACAACCTGTCAATGGAAACAAATGTATTCATGTAGTATGCAGGCATTACACCTATGTACTGATTGAGGGGATATGTACACATATATATTTGCCATGCAGATACCTGATGTGTGCAATGCACTTACTGTTGTAATCATAATATGTCATAACATAGTAAAAGCAAAATCCACACTGAATTGACCAACAATGACACACACACACAGTCAACATTTGCAGGATTCAAATCCCTATCTAACTATGTTCTGATACTACAAAGAGATGCATTAACAGGGTGCGCTATTCGCTTTAGTGGGTGGTTGCTCTTCTCCTGCTGTATTTGTAGGATGGTGACATCATCAGACTTTCCAAAGAGGAATGTACCTCTTTTAGTGAGTTTTCCCATTCTCCAAAAAGGGAACACCTCTCTAAAAAAACTGCACACATAAACACACACACACTGTTTCCTAACTGTGTTATGATACTAGAGAGAGAAGCATTAACACGGCATGCTATTTGCCATACTGGCTGGTTTCCCTTCTCCTGCTGTATTTGTAGGATGGTGACATCATCAGACTTTCCAAAGAGGAATGTACCTCTTTTAGTGAGGTTTCCCAGTCTCCAAAAAGGGAACACCTCTCAAAGGAAACTGCACACATACACTCTTTGCAAGATTCAAACCCCTACTTAACTATGTTATGATACTAACGAGAGAAAAATTAACACGGCGTGCTATTTGCTTTATTGGCTGGTTTCTCTTCTCCTGCTGTATTTGTAGGATGGTGACATCATCAGACTTTCCAAAGAGGAATGTACCTCTTTTAGTGAGTTTTTCCAGTCTCCAAACAGGGAACACCTCTCAAAGGAAACTGCACACATACACACCCCCCCAACACACTATTTGCATGATTCAAACCCCTACCTAAGTTATGATACTAGAGAGAGATGCATTAACATGGCACACTATTTGCTTTACTGACTGGTTTTTCTTCTCCTGCTGTATTTCTAGGATGGTGACATCATCAGACTTTCCAGAGAGGAATGTACTTCTTTTAGTGAGTTTTCCCAGTCTCCAAAAAGGGAACACCTCTCAAAGGAAACTGCACACATGCACCCCCCACACGCACACTGTTTGCAAGATTCAAACCCCTATCTAATAATGCTACAATTTTAAAGAGAGAGATGCATTAACACAGAGCGCTATTTGCTTTACTGGCTGGATTTTCTTCTTCTGTTGTATTTGTAGGATGGTGACATCATCAGACTTTCCAAAGAGGAATGTACCTCTTTTAGTGAGTTTTCCCAGTCTCCAAAAAGGAAACACCTCCCAAAGGAAACTGCACACATACACCCCCCACACACACACACAGTTTGGAGAATTCATACCCCTACTTAACTATGTTATGATACTAGAGAAAGACGCATTAACACGGCATGCTATTTGCTTTACTGGATGGTTTTCCTTCTCCTACTGTATTTGTAGGATGATGACAACATCAGACTTTCCAAAGAGGAATGTACCTCTTTTAGTGAGTTTCCCCAGTCTCCAAAAAGGGAACACCTCTCAAAGGAAACTGCACACATGCACTATTTGCAAGATTCAAACCCCTACCTAACTATGTTATGATACTAACGAGAGAAAAATTAACATGGCGCGCTATTTGCTTTATTGGCTGGTTTCTCTTCTCCTGCTGTATTTGTAGGATGGTGACATAATCAGACTTTCCAAAGAGGAATGTACCTCTTTTAGTGAGTTTTCCCAGTCTCCAAACAGGGAACACCTCTCAAAGGAAACTGCACACATACACACACACTCCCCCACACACTATTTGATTCAAACCCCTACATAAGTTATGATACTAGAGAGAGATGCATTAACATGGCACGTTATTTGCTTTACTGACTGGTTTTCCTTCTCCTGCTGTATTTGTAGGATGGTGACATCATCAGACTTTCCAAAGAGGAATGCACTTCCTTTAGTGAGTTTTCCCAGTCTCCAAAAAGGGAACACCTCTCAAAGGAAACTGCACACATACACACCCAGGATGGTGGCATCATCAGACTTTCCAAAGAGAAATTTACCTCTTTTAGTGAGTTTTCCCAGTCTCCAAAAAGGGAACACCTCTCAAAGGAAACTGCACACATACACACCCCCCCCCACCAACACACACACACACTGTTTGCAGAATTCAAAACCCTACCTAACTATGATACTAGAGAGAGACGCATTAACACGGTGCGCTATTTGCTTTATTGGCTGTTTTCCCTTCTCCTGCTGTATTTGTAGGATGGTGACATCATCAGACTTTCCAAAGAGGAATGTACCTCTTTTAGTGAGCTTTCCCAGTCTCCAAAAAGGGAACACCTCTCAAAGGAAACTGCACACATGCATCCCCCACACTGTTTGCAAGATTCAAACCCCTATCTAATAATGCTATGATTTTAAAGAGAGAGATGCATTAACACAGAGCGCTATTTGCTTTACTGGCTGAATTTTCTTCTCCTGCTGTATTTGTAGGATGGTGACATCATCAGACTTTCCAAAGAGGAATGTACCTCTTTTAGTGAGTTTTCCCAGTCTCCAAAAAGGGAACACCTCTCAAAGGAAACTGCACATACATACCCAGGATGGTGACATCATCAGACTTTCCAAAGAGGAATGTACCACTTTTAGTGAGTTTTCCCAGTCTCCAAAAAGGAAACACCTCTCAAAGGAAACTGCACACATACACCCCCCAACACACACACACACAGTTTGGAGAATTCATACCCCTACTTAACTATGTTACGATACTAGAGAAAGATGCATTAACACGGCACACTATTTGCTTTACTGGATGGTTTTCCTTCTCCTACTGTATTTGTAGGATGGTGACATCATCAGACTTTCCAAAGAGGAATGTACCTCTTTTAGTGAGTTTTCCCACTCTCCAAAAAGGGAACACCTCTCAAAGAAAACTGCACACATACACCCCCCCAACACACACACACACACACTGTTTGCATGATTCAAACCCCTCCCTAACTATGTTATGATACTAGAGAAAGATGCATTAACACGGCACACTATTTGCTTTACTGGATGGTTTTCCTTCTCCTACTGTATTTGTAGGATGGTGACATCATCAGACTTTCCAAAAAGGAATGTACCTCTTTTAGTGTGTTTTCCCAGTCTCCAAAAAGGGAACACCTCTCAAAGGAAACTGCACACATACACACCCAGGATGGTGACATCATCAGACTTTCTAAAGAGGAATGTACCTCTTTTAGTGAGCTTTCCCAGTCTCCAAAAAGGGAACATCTCTCAAAAGAAACTGCACACATGCACCCCCCCACACACACACACTGCTTGCAGGATTCAAACCCCTACCTAATTATGCTATGATTTTAGAGAGAGAAAGACACATTAACACAGCACGCTGTTTGCATTATTTGCTGGTTGTTCTTCTCCTGCTGTATTTGTAGGATGGTGACATCATCAGATTTTCCAAAGAGGAATGTCCCTCTTTTAGTGAGTTTTCCCAGTCTCCAAAAAGGGAACACCTCTCAAAGGAAACTGCACACATACATACCCAGGATGGTGACATCATCAGACTTTCCAAAGAGGAATGTACCTCTTTTAGTGAGTTTTCCCAGTCTCCAAAAAAGGAGCACCTCTCAAAGGAAACTGCACACATATACACACACCACACACACACACACACACACACACACAGTTTGCAGAATTCAAACCCCTATTTGACTATGTTATGATACTAGAAAGGATGCATTAACATGGCGCACTATTTACTTTACTGGCTTGTGTTCTTTCTCCTGCTGTATTTGTAGGATGGTGACATCATCAGACTTTCCAAAGAGGAATGTACCTCTTTTAGTGAGTTTTCCCAGTCTCCAAAAAAGGAACACCTCTCAAAGGAATCTGCACACATAAACACACACCCCCCATGCACAAACTGTTTGCAGGATTCAAACCCATACCTAACTATATTATGACATCACAGACGCATTACCACTGCACGCTATTTGCTTTACTCGCTGGTTTTACTTCTCCTGCTGTATTTGTAGGATGGTGACATCATCAGACTTTCCATAGAGGAATGTACCTCTTTTAGGTAGTTTTCCCAGTCTCCAAAAATGGAACACCTCTCAAAGGAAACTGCACACATACACATCCAGGATGTTGAAATCATCAGACTTTCCAAAGAGGAATGTACCAATTTACTGAGTTTTCCCAGTCTGCAAAAAGGGAACATCTCTCAAAGAATACTGTACACATACACACACTGCTTGCAGGATTCAAAACCCTACCTAACTATGTTATGATATTAAAGAAAGACGCATTAACACGGAGCGCTATTTGCTTAATTGAATTGTTTTTCTTCTACTGCTGTATTTGTAGGATGGTGACATCATCAGACTTTCCAAAGAGGAATGTACCTCTTTTAGTGAGTTTTCCCAGTCTTCAAAAAGGAAACATCTCTGAAAGGAAACTGCACACAAACACACACTGTTTGCAGGATCAACCCCCTACCTAACTATGTTATGATACTACATAAAAATGCATTAAAACAGTGCGCTATTTGTTTTATTTGCTGGTTTTCCTTCTCCTTCTGTATTTGTAGGATGATGACATCATCAGACTTTCCAAAGAGGAATGTACCTCTTTTAGTGAGTTTTCCCAGTCTCCAAAAAGGGAACACCTCTCACAGGAAACTGCACACATTCACACCCAGGATGGTGACATCATCAGACTTTCCAAAGAGGAATGTACCTCTTTTAGTGAGTTTTCCCACTCTCCAAAAATGGAACACCTCTCAAAGGAAACTGCACACATACACACCCAGGATGGTGACATCATCAGACTCTCCAAAGAGGAATGTACCTCTTTTAGTGAGTTTTCCCAGTCTCCAAAAAGGGAACACCTTTCAAAGTAAACTGCACACATACACTGTTTGTAGGATTCAAACCCCTACCTAACTACATTATGATACTAGAGAGAGACGCATTCACACGGTGCATTATATGCTTTAGTGGCTGTTTTGTTTCTCCTGCTGTATTTGTAGGATGGTGACATCATCGGACTATCCAAAGAGGAATGTACCTCTTTTATGTAGTTTTCCCAGTCTCCAAAAAGGGAACACCTCTCAAAGGAAACTGCACACATACACACCCAGGATGTTGACATCATCAGACTTTCCAAAGAGGAATGTCCCTTTTTTAGTGCGTTTTCCCAGTCTCCAAAAACGGAACACCTTTCAAAGGAAACTGTACATATACACACACACTGCTTGTAGGATTCAAAATCCCTACCTAACTATGTTATGATACTAATGAGAGATGCATTAACACGTTGTGTTATTTGCTTTACTGAATGTTTTTTCTTCTCCTGCTGTATTTGTAGGATGGTGACATCATCAGACTTTCCAAAGAGGAATGTACCTCTTTTAGTGAGTTTTCCCAGTCTCCAAAAAGGTAACATCTCTCAAAGGAAACTGTACACATACACACTGTTTGCAGGATTCAAACCCCTACCTAACTATGTTATGATACTAGAGAAAAAACACATTAACATGGCGCGTTATTTGCTTTAGTAGCTGGTTTTTCTTCTCCTGCTGCATTTGTAGGATGGTGGCATCATCAGACTTTCCAAAGAGGAATGTACCTCTTTTAGTGAGTTTTCCCTGTCTCCAAAAAGGGAACACCTCTCAAAGGAAACTGCACACATACACACCCAGGATGGTGACATCATCAGACTTTCCAAAGAGGAATGTATCTCTTTTAGTGAGTTTTCCCAGTATCCAAAAAGAGAACACCTCTCAAAGAAAACTGCACACATACACACACAGCCCCCCAACACTCACACTGTTTTCATAATACAAACCCCTACATAACTATGTTATAATGCTAGAGAGAGACGCATTCACACAGTGCGCTATTTGCTTTACTGGCTGGTTTTCGTTCTCCTGCTGTATTTGTAGGATGGTGACATCATCAGACTTTCCAAAGAGGAATGTACTTCTTTTAGTAAGTTTTCCCAGTCTCCAAAAAGGAACACCTCTCAAAGGAAACTGCACACATACACACCCAGGATGGTGACATCATCAGACTTTCCAAAGAGGAATGTACCTCTTTTAGTGAGTTTCCCCATTCTCCAAAAAGGGAACACCTGTCAAAGGAAACTGCACACATATACACACACCATCCACACTGTTGGCAGGATTCAAATCCTTACCTAACTAAGTTATGATACTAGAGAGAGAAAGAGACACATTAACATGATGCGCTATTTGCTTTACTGGCTATTTTTTCTTCTCATAATGTATTTGTAGGATGGTGACATCATCAGACTTTCCAAAGAGGAATGTACCTCTTTTAGTGAGTTTTCCCAGTCTCCAAAAAGGGAACACCTCCCAAAGGAAACTGTACACATACACCCACCCCCAGACACACACTGTTTGCAGGATTCAAACACCTACCTAACTATGTTATGATACTAGAAAAAGAGAGAGAGAGAGAGAGAAAGAGGCATTAACATGGCGCGCGCTATTTGCTTTACTGGCTGGTTTTCCTTCTCCTGCTATATTTGTAAAATGGTGACATCATCAGACTTTCCAAAGAGGAATGTACCTCTTTTAGTGAGTTTTCCCTGTCTCCAAAAAGGGAACACCTCTCAAAGGAAACTGCACACATACACACACACCCCCCGTTTGCAGAATTCAAACCCCTACCTAACTATGTTTTGACACTAAACAAAGACGCATTAACACAGTGCGCTATTTGCTTGACTGGCTGGTTTCTCTTCTCCTGCTGTATTTGTAGGATGGTGACATCATCAGACTTTCCAAAGAGGAATGTACCTCTTTTAGTGAGTTTTTCCAGTCTCCAAAAAGGGAACACCTTTCAAAGGAAACTGCGCACATACACACCCAGGATGGTGACATCATCAGACTTTCCAAAGAGGAATGTACCTATTTTAGTGAGTTTTCCCAGTCTCCAAAAAGGAACACCTCTCAAAGGAAACTGCACACACACACTCTGTTTGTAGGATTCAAACCCCTACTTAGCTATGTTATGATACTAGGGAAGCTACGCATTAACACAGCGTGCTATTTGTTTTACTGTTTGCTTTGTTTTCTCCTGCTGTATTTGTTGGATGGTGACATCATCAGACTTTCCAAAGAGGAATGTACCTCTTTTAGTGAGTTTTCCCAGTCTCCAAAAAGGGAACACCTCTGAAAGGAAACTGCATGCATATACACCCCCCACACACACTGTTTGCAGGATTAAAACCCCTACTTAACTATGTTATGATACTTGAGAATGACTCATTAACACGGCATGCTATTTGCTTTACTGGCTGTTTTTCCTTCTGCTGCTGTATTTGTAGGATGGTGACATCATCAGACTTTCCAAAAAGGAATGTACCTATTTTAGTGAGTTTTCCCAGTCTCTAAAAAGGGAACACCTCTCAAAGGAAACTGCACACATGCACACCACACACACACACACTGTTTGCAGGATTCAAACCCCTACTTAACTATGTTATGATACTTGAGAGAAACTAATTAACACGGCATGCTATTTGCGTCACCTGTTGTTTTCCCTTCTCATGCTGTATTTGTAGGATGGTGACATCATCAGACTTTCCAAAGAAGAATGTACTGCTTTTAGTGAGTTTTCCTAGTCTCCAAAACTGGAACACCTCCCAAAGGAAACTGCACACATATGCACTGTTTGCAGGTTTCAAACCCCTATCTAGCTATGTTATGATACTAGAAAGAGGCATTAACATGGCACGCTATTTGCTTTACTAGCTCGTTTTCCTTCTCCTGCTGTATTTGTAGGAAGGTGGCATCATCAGACTTTCCAAAGAGGAATGTACCTCTTTTAGTGAGTTTTCTCATTCTCCAAAAAGGGAACACCTCTCAAAGGAAACTGCACACATAGACACACACACCCCCCACACACACTGTTTACAGAATTCAAACCCCTACCTAACTATGTTATGATACGAAACAAAGATGCATTAACACAGTGCGCTATTTGCTTTACAGGCTGGTTTTCCTTCTCCTGCTGTATTTGTAGGATGGTGACATCATCAGACTTTCCAAAGAGGAATGTACCTCTTTTAGTGAGTTTTCCCAGTCTCCAAAAAGGGAACACCTCTCAAAGGAAACTGCACACATACACACCCAGGATGGTGACATCATCAGGCTTTCCAAAGAGGAATGTACCTCTTTTAGTGAGTTTTCCCAGTCTCCAAAAAGGGAACACCTCTCAAAGGAAACTGCACACATACACACCCAAGATGGTGACATCATCAGACTTCCCAAAGAGGAATGTACCTCTTTTAGTGAGTTTTCCCAGTCTCCAGAAAGGGAACACTGCTCAAAGGAAACTACACACCAACACACACACCCCCAATTTGTAGGATTCAAACCCCTACACTACTATGTTATGATGCTAGAAAGAGATGCATTCACACAGTGCGCTATTTGCTTTATTGGCTGGTTTTCCTTCTCGTGCTGTATTTGTAGGATGGTGACATCATCAGACTTTCCAAAGAGGAATGTACCTCTTTTAGTGAGTTTTCCCAGTCTCCAAAAAGGGAACATCTCTCAAAGGAAACTGTACACATACACACTGTTTGCAGGATTCAAACCCCTACCTAACTATGTTATGATACTAGAGAAAAAACACATTAACATGGCGCGTTATTTGCTTTAGTAGCTGTTTTTTCTTCTCCTGCTGCATTTGTAGGATGGTGACATCATCAGACTTTCCAAAGAGGAATGTACCTCTTTTAGTGAGTTTTCCCTGTCTCCAAAAAGGGAACACCTCTCAAGGGAAACTGCACACATACACATCCAGGATGGTGACATCATCAGACTTTCCAAAGAGGAATGTACCTCTTTTAGTGAGTTTTCCCAGTATCCAAAAAGAGAACACCTCTCAAAGGAAACTGCACACATGCACACACAGCCCCCCAACACTCACACTGTTTTCATAATTCAAACCCCTACGTAACTATGTTATGATGCTAGAGAGAGACGCATTCACACAGTGCGCTATTTGCTTTACTGGCTGGTTTTCGTTCTCCTTCTGTATTTGTAGGATGGTGACATCATCAAACTTTCCAAAGAGGAATGTACTTCTTTTGGTAAGTTTTCCTAGTCTCCAAAAAGGAACACCTCTCAAAGGAATCTGCACACATACACACCCAGGATGGTGACAACATCAGACTTTCCAAAGAGGAATGTACCTCTTTTAGTGAGTTTTCCCAATCTCCAAAAAGGGAACACCTGTCAAAGGAAACTGCACACATATACACACACCATCCACACTGTTGGCAGGATTCAAATCCTTACCTAACTAAGTTATGATACTAGAGAGAGAAAGAGACACATTAACATGATGAGCTATTTGCTTTACTGGCTATTTTTTCTTCTCATGCTCTATTTGTAGGATGGTGACATCATCAGACTTTCCAAAGAGGAATGTACCGCTTTTAGTGAGTTTTCCCAGTCTCCAAAAAGGGAACACCTCCCAAAGGAAACTGCACACATACACCCACCCCCACACACACACTGTTTGCAGGATTCAAACACCTACCTAACTATGTTATGATACTAGAGAAAGAGAGAGAGAGAGAGAGAGAGAGAGAGAGGCATTAACATGGCGCGCGCTATTTGCTTTACTGGCTGGTTTTCCTTCTCCTGCTTTATTTGTAGAATGGTGACATCATCAGACTTTCCAAAGAGGTATGTACCTCTTTTAGTGAGTTTTCCCTGTCTCCAAAAAGGGAACACCTCTCAAAGGAAACTGCACACATACACACACACCCCCCGTTTGCAGAATTCAAACCCCTAACTAACTATGTTATGACACTAAACAAAGACGCATTAACACAGCGTGCTATTTGCTTTACTGGCTGGTTTCTCTTCTCCTGCTGTATTTGTACGATGATGACATCATCAGACTTTCCAAAGAGAAATGTACCTCTTTTAGTGAGTTTTTCCAGTCTCCAAAAAGGGAACACCTTTCAAAGGAAACTGCGCACATACACACCCAGGATGATGACATCATCAGACTTTCCAAAGAGGAATGTACCTATTTTAGTGAGTTTCCCCAGTCTCCAAAAAGGAACACCTCTCAAAGGAAACTGCACACACGCACACACACTGTTGGTAGGATTCAAATCCCTACTTAGCTATGTTATGATACTAGGGAGCTACACATTAACACAGCGTGCTATTTGTTTTACTGTTTGTTTTGTTTTCTCCTGCTGTATTTGTTGGATGGTGACATCATCAGACTTTCCAAAGAGGAATGTACCTCTTTTAGTGAGTTTTCCCAGTCTCCAAAAAGGGAACACCTGGAAAGGAAACTGCATACATATACACCCCCCCCACACACACTGTTTGCAGGATTCAAACCCCTACTTGACTATGTTATGATACTTGAGAAAGACTCATTAACATGGCATGCTATTTGCTTTACTGGCTGTTTTTCCTTCTCCTGCTGTATTTGTAGGATGGTGACATCATCAGACTTTCCAAAGAGGAATGTACCTATTTTAGTGAGTTTTCCCAGTCTCTAAAAAGGGAACACCTCTCAAAGGAAACTGCACACATGCACACCCCCACACACACACACTGTTTGCAGGATTCAAACCCCTACTTAACTATGTTATGATACTTGAGAAAGACTCATTAACACGGCATGCTATTTGCGTCACTGGCTGTTTTTCCTTCTCATGCTGTATTTGTAGGATGGTGACATCATCAGACTTTCCAAAGAAGAATGTACTGCTTTTAGTGAGTTTTCCTAGTCTCCAAAAATGGAACACCTCCCAAAGGAAACTGCACACATATGCACTGTTTGCAGGATTCAAACCCCTATCTAGCTATGTTATGATACTAGAAAGAGAGAAGGAGGCATTAACATGGCACGCTATTTGCTTTACTAGCTCAGTTTCCTTCTCCTGCTGTATTTGTAGGATGGTGGCATCATCAGACTTTCCAAAGAGGAATGTACCTCTTTTAGTGAGTTTTCCCAGTCTCCAAAAAGGGAACACCTCTCAAAGGAAACTGCACACATAGACACACACACCCTCCACACACACTGTTTGCAGAATTCAAACCCCTACCTAACTATGTTACGATACTAAACAAAGACGCATTAACACAGTGCGCTATTTGCTTTACAGGCTGGTTTTCCTTCTCCTGCTGTATTTGTAGGATGATGACAACATCAGACTTTCCAAAGAGGAATGTACCTCTTTTAGTGAGTTTTCCCAGTCTCCAAAAAGGGAACTCCTCTCAAAGGAAATTGCACATATACACACCCAGAATGGTGACATCATCAGACTTTCAAAGGGGAATGCACCTATTTTAGTGAGTTTTCACAGTCTCCAAAAAGGGAACACTTCTCAAAAGAAACTGCACACATACTGTTTGTAGGATTCAAACCTCCGACTTAGCTATGTTATGATAGTAGAAAGAGATGCAATAACACAGCGTGCTATTTGTTTTACTTGCGGGTTTTTTTCTCCTGCTGTATTTGTAGGATGGTGACATCATCAGACTTTCCAAAGAGGAATGTACCTCTTTTAGTGAGTTTTCCCAGTCTCCAAAAAGGGAACACCTCTCAAAGGAAACTGCACACATACACACCCAGGATGGTGACATCATCAGGCTTTCCAATGAGGAATGTACCTCTTTTAGTGAGTTTTCCCAGTCTCCAAAAAGGGAACACCTCTCAAAGGAAACTGCACACATACACACCCAGGATGGTGATATCATCAGACTTCCCAAAGAGGAATGTACCTCTTTTAGTGAGTTTTCCCAGTCTCCAGAAAGGGAACACTGCTCAAAGGAAACTACACACCAACACACACACCCTCAGTTTGTAGGATTCAAATCTCAACCTAGATTATGTTATGATACTAAAGAGAGACGCATTAACATGGCTCACTGTTTGCTTTATTGGCTGGGTTTCCTTCTCCTGCTGTATTTGTAGGATGGTGACATCATCAGACTTTCCAAAGAGGAATGTACCTCTTTTAGTGAGTTTTTCCAGTCTCCAAAAAGGGAACACCTCTCAAAGGAAACTGCACACATACACACCCAGGATGGTGACATCATCAGACTTCCCAAAGAGGAATGTACCTCTTTTAGTGAGTTTTCCCAGGCTCCAGAAAGGGAACACTGCTCAAAGGAAACTACACACCAACACACACACCCCCAGTTTGTAGGATTCAAACCCTTACACAACTATGTTACGATGCTAGAGAGAGATGCATTCACACAGTGCGCTATTTGCTTTATTGGCTGGTTTTCTTTCTCCTGCTGTATTTGTAGGATGGTGACATCATCAGACTTTCCAAAGAGGAATGTACCTCTTTTAGTGAGTTTTCCCAGTCTAAAAAAAGGGAACACCTCTCAAAGGAAACTGCACACATACACACCCAGGATGGTGACATCATCAGACTTTTCAAAGAGGAATGTACCTATTTTAGTGAGGTTTCCCAGTCTCCAAAAAGGGAACACCTCTCAAAGGAAACTGCACACATACACACCCAGGATGGTGACATCATCAGACTTTTCAAAGAGGAATGTACCTCTTTTAGTGAGTTTTCCCAATCTCCAAAAAGGGACTACCTCTCAAAGGAAACTGCACACATATAGACCCCCCCCCACACACACACACACACTGTTTGCAGGATTCAAACCACTACCTAATTATGTTATAATACTAGAAAGAGACACATTACCACGGCGCACTATTTGGTTTACTGGCTGGTTTTTTTTCTCCTGCTGTATTTGTAGGATGGTGACATCATCAGACTTTCCAAAGAGGAATGTGCCTTTTTTAGTGAGTTTTCCCAGTCTCCAAAAAGGGAAGACCTCTCAAAGTAAACTGCACACATACACCCCCTCCACACACACACACACACTGTGCGCAGGATTCAAACCCCTACCTAACTATGCTATGATCCTAGAGAGAGAGAAATGCATTAACACAACACACTATTTGCTTTACTGGCTGGTTTGCCTTCTCCTGCTGTATTTATAGGATGGTGACATCATCAAACTGGACATGGTGATGTGTATACACTTTGATTTATGCCATTCCAGGAATGGTCCATATGGGTCAGCAGGTGTCAACAGCTTGAACAAGACTTCATAATCCTTACCTTGTGTGATCTATCTGTGGACACATTAACATTCCGTCATATGTCAACACATATTTATGTTCAGCTTGTTGTTTTTGTTGATACTACATGTGTCTGGGATGTTGATGAAGGGCTATTAAAAGTCTATGTGACACATGTGTAGATGTTTTCATTGATGTATGCCCTTGGTGGCTGCCTTGCAAACAGTCTAGCATGTTTGGGAACAATGATCCGCATATGAACATACCACAGTTGGTAGGGTTGTGTGTATGTCAGCTTCCAATAGCTCTGTTTATGACTGCAACCATGATGGACTCCATGACATTGCAGATCAGTCTTCATAGGCATACTGGACTTGACTTCCCATGGCATGTTGTGCACCAACACTTGTGGGGAGTGCCATATGTAGCTGTGACACATTCAATGGTTCCACATCCTGTGTAGGGGTGAGGCTCAGCTGACTGTTCAGGTGCAGGATCTGTTTGTTCTGTAGTTTGTGCATGACACATATTGGGAATCAATGTATTCCACTTGCTGCCATGCTTTTGGCAGTGGGGGTAGCTGCTCATCCATTCTACATGTGATATCTCCTGGTATGATGATATGGACTATTGTCATTGGGAGGTGGGTATGTACATATGGGCCTGTCTGTCAGGATGTTGGCATTGTCAGTCAGGTACAGTTGGCCCTGACTCAGGACATATATGGGTGTACATTGCTATTTATGACATAGCTGAAGGAAGTGTCATGATTCGGTCTGTACTCCTTCTCAGCTACTCTTTACAAAACACCAACGAACATGAGCACTAATCCCTGTTATACTCTTTTACATGCTTAACACCCTACTGATCCTTTGTGATCAGGCTACAGAGTATGTCATCATAATATCCTGGCATGTCCAGGGGTCGGTTTCGTGTGTACTTTCCAGTCCAGCTGGTGGATATTGTGATATTGACACAATGTTACATCTGCCTCATGTACACAGACAACCCTCTCCTCCTCCCGACAAACTCAGATATATGTGTGAGATGCACCTATATAGACATACAGGGTGCTGAACTCTCTCGAACCATGACTGGCACAGTCTATCAGGTGGTGAAGGTAACCACACACACCACATATCAGTCTCACATATCCTCTAGCAACAGCACTCAAACCACATTATCACACATAGACATACTCAGATGCTGTAAATGTACTCTGCCTAAGCAGCAGAGACCTCCAAAGCAGACACACACACAACTGCTACCCCACTACAATACCCACATATCACATAGTTCACAATGTCAGTGTGCCACACAGTCACTGCCCTTCTGGCTAAACAACACACCTAATACACTTGTAATAGGCGACACTTATTGTCAGACACACTGACGTACCACTCACCAGCCCTAACAAGGGAATAGTCACTTTGGGCTGTCTGTCGGGTGCCAGGATCTGCCACATAACACAGGCAGTCAGGTCACTCCAAAGCAAGTACAGGACTGGCACCATCATTGTCCATGCTGGTGCATAAAACCTCAGACGTTACTCCCTGGACCACATGACATGATACATGGAGGAACACTCTGATCATGTAGCCCAGGCCAGTATGACCCTGACCTTGTCTAACATCTTACACCCACCAATTATGATGTTACAGTATACAGACACACATATCACAGTTAACAGTTGCCTAACAAATTTGTTTCATTCATAGGGGATACAGTGTCTGTCAGCCTATGGTGACATGCTCAGCATGCCACATAGCTTCACTATGGACAGCTTGCACCTGTTACCCTTGGACTTTTGAATGCTGGCTAAGGCTCTTGCTACCACCATAGTGCCTTTTTTAAGCAGGGCTCAAAAGACAAACCCACCTCCATAGACATTACAGGTTAAATGATACTAAGGGTAATGCTGCTCAACACCAGATGTGTTACCCTCATATTGCGGCCACTCAGGACTCTCCTCAGTATGGAGGATAGCGATATCTGTGCACTAACAGATGCCTGGCTCAGGCTCGCTTATGCATACCAGCACTACCAGGTTATGTTTCATACCATGCTTTCTGAAAACAAGACTTGGAACAGACAACACAACTAGGGGGAGTATCCATATACATCACAGATACACACACCTCCGGGTTAGTAGCACTGCACAAAGCATCACAGACCATACATATACAACTACCATTGTGCAAAACTGCCTTTCAATTTGTTGCCTGCTACGGACCACCCTCCCAAACTCAGGAACCACACTCGGCTATCATGGGAACTATGGAGAATATGAAGGTCTCCACAAACACCATTATATTGTGTGACTTCATATACACAAATATTGACTGGGGATACTACTCAAGCCCCAACACCCTCACCCAACAGTCGCTGCAATTTGTAGACTCATATGCTATGGCACAACCAGTCAGCACAGCCACAAGGGGGAATACATATTGGACCTGATCATCACCAACATGGGGACTCTATGTTCCACACCAGCGATATACCCCTCATTGGTAAGGTCAGAACATACATGTATCTCACTCGACATACATATACCCTCCACACACCCATCCTGGTTAATCTTGGTGAACTTCTCATGAGCCAATGTCTCACTTCACCAAAGCAAGGTGATATCCTTCAGAGACCCTGAGACAGTGGCAAATATGGCTCACACTGCTGAATCCTTTACATACACATTCTATGGACACCTAGTGGACTGCATGGATTGTGCTATCCCAAATAACAAGAGGACTCACTACTCCAATGGCAGGGGACCTGTCTGGTAGACCCCAGCCATTAATAAGCTGTACAACATCAGGAGGATGCTACTACATGATAGAGCACAATCCCAGACTGGGAAGACATTTGTGATCTGTACTAGCAGACAGCTACGATCACTCATGAACTTTTCTAAGGGCTGTTCTACTGGACAATTGCACCAGACACGTTGGACTATCACACGGCCTTCTTCAGTTATGTCAGGAACCTGGGTGGACACTCACCTATATGCTGTGAGTTACTGCATACTGACCAAACATACCCTGAACCCACTGGCATTGCCAACATCCTGGCAAACAGGTTCAGTGCAGATGTCTCCCCCCATTCCCCCTAATGAGCAACTATCCATCCCAACAGAGTATAACCTCCCTGACATCACACAGTAACAGGTGAGTGCTGCCCTCCCCAAAGCGTACATCACAGTATCAATGGGACTAGATGGTATCCCAGCCTGCATCTTACATGAGCTTCATGACAGACGTAACCCTCACATTACATCACTATTCAACATAGGAGTTACTACAGGAAATGTACCCAAGGAATGGCGTACAGCGACAGTGGTCCCACTCCATAGAGTTGGTGCCACAACGGACCACCGACAATATTGCCCTATAAGCCTAACTAGCCTGTTCTGCAAAGCTATTGTCATGGGACTCATACACATAGACATCAGGAACCTACAGACATGGTGTCCTACACATTTCAGTGTTGCTGTGGGCAGATCTTGCCTCTTGAACCTGTTTGTATTCTTTAAACGGTTAACAGGTCCATCAACATAGGGACGGTTGTCCACACAGCCTACCTGAACCTTGCTAAACCCTTCAACACAATAACCCACTGGGCCATTATGCATTGGCTCGCCAGCGTTGATATAGACACATATCTCACATGATGGATTGCTACCTGGATCAGGGATAGCACCCACATGGTCAGAATAGCAGGTGCCATGTCTGACTATAGACCAGTTACACATGGCATCCCACACGGCTCGGTCCTGGGACCTCTCTTGTTCAGTATATATTTGTCTGACGTACAGGCTACCACAGGGGGAATATGGCTGAACATGTTTGCACTTGACTGCAAACTGGGTGCCATGATCAACTCTCCAGCTGCCACATGCATACTCAAACAGGGTCTGACAGAGATGGATGACTGGTGCCTGAGCCATGGCCTACAGCTAAATGCCATTAGTTGCATAGTCATCCCCTTTGGGAATAACAACATGCCCACACACTACCAGATAGGTAGTACTCCATTACATACTTTAGGAGTTGTTAGGTGTTTGGCAACATGACTTGTTCGTACTGTCGCCTTTGTCATTCACATTGCCAAAGTGGTTGGACACACCTTCTATGTGGGTCACCTTATCCCATATGGTTTCACATCTAGATTGAGTGAGGTCATTGTGCCCCTATACTCATCACAACCATGCTTGGTTACAATGCCACATTTGGGGTGTACCTTACCCGACACCTGCAGCAACTGTACTGGCCACAGAGGTTCCTCACCAAGCAGATCTAGGGACTCACACAGATGCCCTGCACAGTTCGGATGCAGTAACTCCAGCTCTACTCGGTCGCTTACCACCTACTCAGATATGATGTGTGCCTGTTGTTTACAGATATACCCAACCCAAAATTAGTGGACATGCTCCACCTCAGGATATCCAACTCCCTTGGAGCTACACACTCCAGGGATGTATACCTCAGCACAGATGTTAATAGGACATGCTGCAGGGACAGATTCTTATCCCAGAGGATCCACTCACTCCAGATTGTAATCCCAGTTTCACATAGGCAGAGCCACCCACTGACCACCTACAGGAGACATCTTGACGACTGCATGGGTGATCGTATGGTTACCCCTGGGATATCTTCTGTGTCCCTGCTAGACAGAGGCACACTAGCCTAAACGTACATGGGCTATCTTGTGTGACCTACTATTCACACACACACAGTGTAGTAATCTGACAGGTTTGCGAATGCCAAACACACTCTGGCTAGTCTTGTACATGCCCTAGGGCAGATAGCCTAGTATCGACCTCTGAACCTATGCTAATGTTCAGGATGCACAATGTTTATTGCTGATACTGTTTGCAGGTCTTTAGCGTCCTTGCTTTACCAGTTTCTATGAACAACTTCAGTATCTGCAGAACATATTTGATTATGACAGGGTACCACTATATTATAGATGTGTCTGTTTTCATATAACTGTGTGCACAGGGTGGATTGCTGGATAGTGACAGGTTCCTGGGTTAACACATGCAACTGCCAAATATGCGTGGCCTACTGCTGTACTCAAACATGGCCTAAGTGTGTGAGCATGCCCAGTTCAAGCTTTCCGTGTTTTGTTGCCTGACATTTGTTTCATTTATTCAAGTGTGTGAGCATGCCCAGTGTGACCTTTCAGTATGTTGCTATCTGAGGTCCACTACATTTGTTGATGTGTGTGAACATGATCGATATTAACATTTATACTGTGTGTGTTGGAAGTCAGTTTCTGTTCTTACTGCAGGACTCACCTTTGTGTCATAACTCGACAGTGATTATGCTGTGCCTGCAGGGTTTCCATGAGATACTTTGCATAGACTTATCAACATTCCTTCATGCAGGCTGACCACTGTAATACTGTCATGGTTTAGTGGTTCAGTACTTTGACTATAGTGCACAGTATCCTTGGTTCGAGGCCCATCACTGCTTTATATTTTCATACGGAGCAGACCAGACTGCTTAAGGGCCAGTTAAGCAAATTTGAGCATGCTGGCTTTTGTTCAGCTATGCCCTACTTAGACCAGGCTTGTCCGACATTGCTCAATATTCACCAACATTGATGGACATTGCCCAATATTACTCAACATTGACCACAGTTGTGCTAGTTGGTGTGTGTGATTTTGTTTGCATATACTACATAGTGGTAAATGCTGTTTAGCACTGCTTTATATTGCCAAACACATGACAATCATGCCTTAGGTGGTGCTGCAGGGCTGCCTATGTCGGATGCACATACTACACTCCCTGTACATGTTTGAAAGCAGGTAGTGTCAACTTAGCCATCCCTTTTACTATATGTGCAAGTCAGAGAGAGGTATCATTTCCAGAGTTACTACTGAGCCAGTGTATGTGCTATGCATTGCCTCTTTGCTAAGGCCAAAGCATATTGGGCAAGCCTCCATCTGCCTACTGGGGCAGGTTCAGGTTGTTCCTCCTCCGAGTCACGCTCTGCCTGTGATGGCCTTGGCAATGGTGGGGGGCTGTTTGGCCCAGGCCTATGCTGGTCCTGCTGCAGCTGTTTTTGCAGGATCATATTATGTAGGATAGCACATACCATGACAATTTGGGTGCATGTAGTTGGTGAGTACTGCAAGGCTCCACCAGATGTGTCCAGGCACTGGAACCGTGACTTGAGCAGACCAAACACACACTCTATTACATTATGTGTTTGTGCGTGTGCCTCATTATGGCGTTCCTGTTCAGGTGTGTGTGCATTTCTGATGGGTGTCATCAGCCATGGCTCCAGTGCATAGCCAGCATCCCCCACTAGGTGACCATGTGCAATATCCCCATTGGCAAATGTCTGGTACAGCTGTGTCAGATGCCAGATATGGGAATCATGGTAGCTTCCAGGGCAGCCTGCATACACACATTCAGTATTATGCCCTGGGCATCACATATGACCTGGCAGTTGATGGAGGGGAAGCCCTTGTGGTTGAAGTAGACCCTACCCCGCTCACTGGCTGGTGCTTTGATGCATATGTGCATACAGTCTATTGCACCCACTACCTCAGGGTATTCCACTATTTGCTGGAAGAGACGCATATTGCTGGCCAATACCTCATGGGAATTGGGGAAATATACATGATCACTGACATGTGCTGACATGGCATCCAGGAACTGGTGCAGTACCCTGGATGCTGATGCCTGTGATATCCCCATCATATCACCAGTTGGTCTCTGGAAGGTACCTGTTGCTAATATTCTTAGGCCAACACATACCTTGGTTTCCACTGGGATGGGTTCCCCTCTGTTGGTTCTGTGTGTGAGGCGTGGCCTGCACAGCTCAACAATTTGCTGCAGGAGGTCTCTATCCACTCTATAGCTCTCCACTATCTCCAGCTCATGCAGCCCCTGGTAGGTTACCCTGGGCCTGTACACTCTTCTCTGTCTCCTCACTGTGGGTTGTCCAGCAGCATTTCCATTGTAACCACCCTCAGCATGTTGCATATGTCGCCTTATAACAGCAATGGCAGCCCCTAACATTTCTTTGTCTCAGTAAAGCTTTTTCAGTTTTCACTTCTATTAGCTTACTGCAGTGTCTGTTGGTAGAAACAGAATGGACTGTTGTTTGCAGCGTTTTAAGTGCTAGGCTGGACTGGGATAGTGTACTGCCTGTGTAATTGCCTGATTCTGATTGTTTTCACCTGCTAGCTCTGCTAGTACTCCCTGGTAGCTTCCTACTATTTGTTGTGCTTCCTTTTTCCTTTCTGTTTCCTCAGGGGGGAGCACCGCCCACACAAGCGCAAACACGCACACACCAGCTAACATGCGCGCACACATGCGTAGAATTCTTTAAACAGCCTTATACATGCTTACTCCAGCTTAAACGCGCGCACTCACGCTTACAAGCGCGCACTTTGTCTTACTTGGGTTGACAGGCGAGCACACGCGCACATGCACGCTCAGCAAGAAAATTTGGTGTTATCCACGGCATACACCTTCCATTTCTTGCCTTTCCCTAGCCTACCTGTTGACACACCTCTTTCCATGATGTGTAAATGACAGCAGAAACATGCTACTCTGCTCCAATGACCTTCACTTCTTTCATACATACCCCCCTCGTGATGTCACCTATATTCTACTCTGTTACTCCCCTTATCCTACTCCTACACTCCACTGACTGTGCTCATTTGCTATGTAAACTTGCGATTCACTATCCTAACCCTCATTTACATAGGATTGCCTACTAATGCTTGGTTACATCTCTTAGACTGAGCTTCGCCCCTTAGCATCCTCTACTCGGTGGCCATGTTGTCTTCAGCCTGCCATTCCCTTGCATTGTACATTAACAATTTAAATAAGATCCACATTTGTGGGTTTTAATTTTTAGTTTTCTGGGTTTTAGAGCGCGGCCCGTTTGCGTGGCGCTGCGTTACGCTTAAACATCGGAAATCGGAGAAAAAAAATTATTATTTTTATTTTCATATTGCATCAGGAAACATTTCCAATGGCCGTATATTTGACCATTGGCATGCTTCCTGCACTGGATGCAACCTTTATTTGGAGCTGTCACGGCTCCGTTTTGCTATTTGCAGAACGGTACTCAGTTGTCAACTGAGTACATTTCTGCAAATAACACTGCTCTTACTCGGACAGGTTCGGGTTTCCTGAATCGCAAATCTACCTCATTTGCATGCCTTTCGCCTGCAATTGAGGTAATTTGCATATCCCAGCCCTGTCCGTGTAAGAGCCATTTTAGGAGCTCTCTTGCATGCCCCTGCAGGCTGTTCCTGGATCGCTCGTCGGACATGATGGCTGCATGGAGTTTTACTCTACTCTTAGACTCCGTGCAAGCCATCGTGAATCCAGCCCATTATATATGATTTCATATATGTATTTCATGAATTTGGGTATTTCTTTAAATGAAGAATTGTTAATTATTCTACTTAAATCTTGTGACTATGACAGAATACTCTGCAAAGTTAGTCAGTCCTGTTGTGGAATTTTGTATGTTGTTTTTATTACTTGCATATCTAAAACTTTTATTTCTTTAATACATTGGAGCCAAAAAACAAATCCTTTCTGTTCCCAGGAATTAATAATTTCTCTATATATTTTATGTGGAAAGTACACACTGAAGATATCCACAAACCTGGTAACTCAAAGGGAGGAAGAACAGCAGGGTCCTGGGACTGGGAAATGTGATGGTATTGTTCTGAAGAAGTCCCTATGATAGGGATGAAAGCGCTTAACCACTGTGTGTTAATTAAATAAAGGAGTGTTTTTCACTGAGTGTACCTTGCTGTTCTTCAACCATTTGAGTTACCTGGTTTATGTGGAAAGTTCTTTGTGACTATAAGTGGTGTTAAAAGATCAAACCAGATTTTTAAATCTGTATTTGCATTAATAATTTTCCTAAATGAGTCACTGTAATAATTAATCATACGAGTTTTAGTGGGTTTAGTTATGTTATATTGCATACTAATACATAATATGTGCCATGGAAAATTGTTTTTATCTGGTTTTTGAAATTTTTTTTGCAAATAATATTATTTTATTGATATTACAGTTAGTAATTATTTTCAATTTGCAGAGTAATTTGAACTTATCCAATCTGAAATTGTTTTAGACATTGTTTTTTTTATATATATGTTTCTATATCCGGAAAGTTTAATCCTCCCTGTTTCCATAGTCTGATATGATGTAGTAAAGCTATTCTGTTTTTTTTTTGGAAACGATAAAAATTTTATTAGGCATGAATTTATTTCTTTAAGTATATTCCTTTCTGGTAACAGTTGTATTGCCAAGGCTATATATAGGATCATGGGCAGTAAAACTATTTTTATTAACTGTA